>NW_016808147.1:39460-52152 GCF_001698545.2 Rhinopithecus bieti
ATGTAACAAACCTGCACGTTATGCACATGTACCCTAGAACTTAAAGTATAAATAAAAAAAAAAAAAAAGAAACTGCTAAACTATTTTACAGATGGAAGTAGCATTTTACATTCCCAGAGCAAAATATGATCCAGTTTTTCTGCATCATTGCCAGCATTTGGTGTTGTCACTAATTTTTATTTAGGAATTCTTATAGATTTGTAGTGATATCTCATTGTGGCTTTAACTCTCTGATAACTAATGATGTTGAACATCTTTTCCTGCATGGGCTTCTTTGTCATTTGTATATCTAGTTTTGAAAAAATGTCTCTTTCTGTATTTTGTCCATTTTCTAATTATATTGTTTTGATTTTACTGTTGAGTTTTGAGAGTTCCTTATATGTTCTTATACTAGTCGTTTTTTATACATGCGATTTACAAATATTTTCTCACCCTCTGTAACATATTTTTAAATTATTTTCACAGGATGTTTTCAGAGCAAAAGTTTTAATTTTGAGGAGGTCTAATTTGTCAATTTTCCTTGTATAGGTCTTACTTTTATGTCAAATCTAAGAACTCTTTGCCTAGCCATAGTTCTGAAAGTTTTTTTCCTGTTTTCTTCTAAAATGTATAAAATTGTACATGTCACATTTGAGTCTGTGGTCCAAAATGGCTAATTTTGTGTAAGTTACGATAATTGGACCAAGCTTCATTTGATAGCCTATGTATATTCAATTGCTCTAGTATGAATTGTTTAAAAGGCTATATGTACTCTATTAAGTTGCTTTTGCAACTGTGTTAAAAATCATTTGGGCATATTTCAGCAGTTATATTTCTGGATTCTCTGTTGTGTTCCATTGATCTATGTATCTGATTACTGTAGTTATATAGTAAGTCTTGAGATCAGGTAGACTGATTTCCTCCCACTTTATTCTTTTTCAAAATGTATTTATCTATGTTAGTTTCTCCCACTTTCCATATAAATTTTTTAAAATATTCATCTATATCTACAAAACATTGCAGATATTTTGATAGAAACTGAATTAAATCCACATACTAATTTGGATAGAATTGAAAGCTTTGCTATGCTGATTCTTTCAATCCATCAACACAATTTTTTTTTCCATTTATGTGCGTCTTCTTTCATTTCTTTCATCAGTGTTGTGTAGTTTGTAGTATACAACTCCTATACATGTTTTAATACATTTACACCCACTTATTTCATTTTCGAGCAATTATAAGCGATATAATATTTTAAATTTTGGCATCCATATGTTCATTGTTAATACATAGAAACTCAATGGATTTTGGTAGAGGTTTTTTGTGCCTCAACTACCTCTTTTGTTTTTTTGTTTTTTGTTTTCTCTCAGCTTTATTGGGATATACTTGACAAATAAAATTGTATATATCTACCATAAATTAAAAATTATATATATTGAAGTTGTACAATGTGATGTTTTGATATATATATATACATTGTGAAATGATTACCACAATCAAGCAAATTAAAATGCTTATCACATCACATAGTTACGTGTGTGTGCAAATTAACATGCTTATCACATCACATAGTTATGTGTGTGTGTGTGTGTGTGTGTGTGTGTGTGTGTGTGTGTGGTGGAAACACTTAAGATCAACTCTCTTAGCAAATTACAAGTACATAGTACAGTGTTAACTATAGTCACCATGCTGCACATTAGATCTCCAAAACATTCATCCCACATAGATGAACCTTTTTACTGTTTGACCAACACCTCCCCATTTCTCCCACACCCCAGGCCCTGGCCACCAACATTCTACTCTGCTTTTATGAGTTTGGCATTTTTGGATTCCACATGTAAGTGACATCATGCAGTGTTTGTTTTTCTGTGTCTGACTTATTTAACTTAGCATAATGTCTTCCAGATTCATCCATGTTGTAAATTGCAGGATTTCCTTCTTTTTTAAGGATGAATAATATAACATTGTCTGATGTACCACAGTTTATTTATCCACTCCCTACTGAAAGACACTTTAGTTGCTTCCGAGCTTTGATAATGATGCATAAAGTTGCTAAAAATATCCACGTGCAGGTTTTTGTGTGAACGTTACTTTTCAATTCACTTGGTTAAATACCAAGGAACACTATTGCTGGATCATATAGGAAAAATATGTTTAGCTTTGTAAGAAACTGCCAAACTGTCTTCCAACTTGGCTGTGCCATTTTGCATTTCTACCAGCAATGAGTGAGAGTTTCTGCTGTTCTATATCCTTGCTTGCATTTGGTGTTTTGGTATTCTGGATTTTGGCCATTCTAATAAATGTAGTGGTATCTCATAATTGCTTGAATTTTCACATCCCTGAGGACCTATGAGGAGAAGCATCTTTTCATATGCTTACGAGCCACCTTCTTTGGTGAGGTGTCAGCCTAGAACTTTTGCCCATTTTTAATTGAGTTGTTTGTTTTCTTATTGTTGAATTTTAAGAGATCTTTGTATATTTTGGATAATAGTCCTTTCTCAGATATGTATTTTGCAAATATTTTCTCCGAGTCTGTGGCATGTCTTATTCACTTGAAAATGTCTTTCACTGAGCACAAATATTTAATTCTAATGAAGCTCAGATTATTAATTATTTCTTTCATGGACCATGCCTTTGTTGTTGTATCAAAAAAGTTATTGCCAAACCCAAGATCACCCAGATTTTCTTCTGTTATCTTCTAGAATTTTTTTATAGTTTGTAATTTTACATTTAGGTCTATGATCTATTTTGACTTACTCTATGTGAAGGGCATAAAGTCTGTGTTTAGGTTCATTATTTTGTATATGGATGCCTAGTAATTCCAGCAGCATTTGTTGAAAAGACTATGTTCACTCCATTGTAACACCTTTGTTCCTTTGTCAACATCAACTGACTATATTCCTGTGGTATCTTCTTCACTTTTGAAGTATAATTTCATTGTGTATAACATTCTAGGTTGGTGGACTTTTCTTTCAAAACTTTGTACATTTCACTCTACTACCTTAGAGCTTGTATGGCATCTGGTGAGAAGTCTGCTATGATTTGTATACTTTTTCCTCTATAGGTAAGGTATTTTTTCCTGCTGTTTCTTTCAAGATTTTTACTTTGTCTTTTCTGCAGTTTATGTTATCATATTTATCCAGATTGGTTTTTCTCTGGGATTCCTGGGTCTCTGGTTTGATGTCTAGCACAAATTGTGTAAATTTGGTCATTGTTATTTCTGTTATGTCTTCCTCTCCATTATCTCTTCTGGTATTCCAATTACATAGAGGTTACACCTTTTGAAATTATCCCATGGTACTTGGATACTCTGGGTTTTTTTTTTTCTTTTTTCTCTTAAAATTTCAATTTCGGAAGTTTCTATTAATCTATCTTCAGGCTCACTGACTTTCCTTGTCCTCATAATCTATTGATGAGCCCATCAAAGGCATTCTTCATTTCTGTTACACTGTTTTTTTTTTTAATTTCTAGCATTTGTTTTTTAAAAAAAATTTGCTCAGAGTTTCCATCTATGCTTACATTACCCTTCTGTTTTTGCATGGAATCTACATATTTTCCTCTAGATCCCCAACATATTAATGATATTTATTTTATTTTTCCTGACTGATTCATTAACACCATCCAAGAAAACGTAACATCACCAAATAAACTATATAAAGCACCAGGGACCAATCCTGGAGAAACAGAGATATGTGACCTTTGAGACAGAGAATTCAAAATAGCTGTGTTGAGGAAAATCAAAAAAATTCAAGATAACACAGGGAATGAAGTCAGAATTCTATTAGATAAATTTAACAAAAGACTGAACTAATTTAAAATAATAAATGAGAAATTCTGGAGCTGAAAAAATGCAAATGACTTATTGAAGAATGTATCAGTCTTTTAATAGCAGAATGGATGAAGCAGAAGAAAGAATTAATGATCTTGAAGACAGGTTATTTGAAAATACACAATCAGAGGAGATAAAAAGAAAAAGAATAAAAAACAATGAAGCACACCTACTAGATTGAGAAAATAACCTCAAAAGGGCAAATCTATGAGCTATTGGCCTTAGTGGGTAGGTAGAGAAATAGATGATGTAGAAAGTTTATTCAAAGGGATAATAACAGACAACTTTCCAAACCTAAAGGAAAGAAAGATATCAATATCCAAGTATAAGAAGGTATAGAACACCAAGCAGATTTGACCCAAAGAAGACTACCTCAAGGCATTTAATATTCATACTCCCAAAGATCAAGGATAAAGAAAGGATCCTAAAAGCAACAAGAGAAAATAAACAAATAACATTCAATGGAGCTCCAATATCTCTGGCAACAGACCCTTCAGTGGAAAATGTGTGGGCCAGGAGAGAGTGGCATGACACCTTTAAAGTATGGAAGAAAAAAAAATATTTTACCCTATAATAGTATAGCTGGTGAAAATAATCCTCAAACATGAAAGAGAAATAAAAACTTTCCCAGAAAAAAACAGAGGGATTTCATCAACAAAAAACTTGGTGGCTCAAGCCTGTAATCCCAGCACTTTGGGAGGCCGAGACGGGCGGATCACAAGGTCAGGAGATCGAGACCATCCTGGGTAATACGGTGAAACCCCGTCTCTACTAAAAAATACAAAAAACTAGCTGGGCGAGGTGGCGGGTGCCTGTAGTCCCAGCTACTCGGGAGGCTGAGGCAGGAGAATGGGGTAAACTCGGGAGGCGGAGCTTGCAGTGAGCTGAGATCCGGCCACTGCACTCCAGCCTGGGTGACAGAGCGAGACTCCATCTCAAAAAAAAAAAAAAAAAAAAAAAAAAAAAAAATGTTAAAGGCAGTTCTTCAGTCACAGAAAAAAGAACATTAGTGAGCAATAAGTGATCACCTGAAGGTATAAAACTCACCAGTAATAGTAAGTACACAGAAAAACACAAAATATCATAACAAACCACACTGTAACTGTGGTGTGTAAACTACTCTTATCCTAAGTAGAATGACTAAATGATGAACCAATCAGAAATAATAACAACAACTTTTCAAGACATAGACAGTACAATAAGATATAAATAGAAACTACAAAAAGCTGAAAAGCAGGGAGACAAAGTTAAGTTATAGAATTTTATATTTCCTTTTTGCTTGTTTGTTTTTTGTTGCTGTTGTTGTTTATGGGAACAGTGTCAAGTTGTTATCAGTGGGCTACCCTCTTTGGGTCCCCTCCCTTTGTATAGGAGCTCTGTTTTCACTCTATTAAATCTTGCAACTGCACTCTCTTCTGGTCTGTGTTTGTTATAGATGGAGCTGAGCTTTCGCTGGCCATCTACCACTGCTGTTTGCTGCCCTCGCAGACCCTCCACTGACTTCCATCTCTTTGGATCCGGCGGAGTGTCCGCTTTGCTCCTGAACCAGTGAGGCGCCCATTGTTGCTCCCAATCAGGCTAAAGGCTTGCCATTATTCCTGCATGGCTAAGTGCCCAGGTTCATCCTAATCGAGCTGAATACTAGTCACTGGGTTGCACAGTTGTCTTCTGTGACCCACGGCTTCTAATAGAGCTATAACATTCATTGCATGGCCCAAGACTCCATTCCTTGGAATCTGTGAGGCCAAGAACCCCAGGTGAGAGAACACGAGGCTTGTCACCATCTTGGAAGTGGCCCACCACCATCTTGGGAGCTCTGGGAGCAAGGACCCCACAGTAACATTTGGTGACCACGAAGGGACCTTCAAAGTGGTGAGTAATATTGGACCACTTTTGCTTGCTTTTCTGTCCTATCCTTCCTTAGAATTGGAGGAAAATACCGGGTACCTGTCGGCCAGTTAAAAACGATTAGTGTGGCCGCCGGACATAAGACTCAGGTGTGAGGCTGTCTGGGGAAGGGCTTTCTAACAACCCCCAACCCTTTTGGGTTGGGAATGTTGGCCTGCCCAGAACAAGCTTCCACTTTCAATTTTCTTGGGGAAGCCAAGAGCCAACTAGAGATGGAAAGCTGTTGTCCCGAACTCCAGGCATTAGCTGGTTGAGATCATGGCACAGCCAGAAGTCTCTATTCAACAGTCGCCCATGAGTGCACCCCTACATTTCCTTCTGACCCATATCTCCTGGGTCCCGACCATGACTTCTTGAAAGTGCTGCCCCAAAATTCTCCTTACCTCTGAATCTACTTCCTCTGATCCCTGCCTCATAGGTATTAACGGTTCAGACTTTCATTTCCTCTAGCAAGCTGTATCTCCAAAGGGATCTAAGGAATGTCTACACTGCATCCTTAGGCATCTAGGCTATAAACCCAGTGAGTCTTGTCCCTGGTATCTCTCCCAATTTAGGTATACAGCTCTTGACATGGGCTGTTATGTGGGACCTGTTCCCCACCACCCTTGCCAGGACCCCAAGTTTGTAAATGGCTAAGAGAGGAAAGAGAGAGAGAGACACAGACAGAGAGAGAGACAGAGACAGAGAGAGACAGAAAGAGACAGAGAGGGGAGACACAGAGAGGAGAAAGAGACAGAAAGACAAAGAGGGAGTCAAAGAGATAAATAAAGAGAAAGATAGAAATAGTAAAAAAAAACCAGTGTGCCCTATTCCTTTAAAAGCCAGGGTAAATTTAAAACCTATAATTGATAATTTGAGGTCTTCTCTGTGACCCTATAACACTCCAATACTACCTTGTTGTCAGTCTAAACAAGGGCGTAGCCTGAAAACACTGAAACCACTGACAACCTGTAGCCTTCCTATCAAAAATCCTTAACCCAGTAACCTGTGGATGGCCCAAATGCAATCTGTAGCAGTAACTGCTTTGCTACCAGAAGAAAGTAGAAAAGTAACTTTTAGAGGAAACCTCATTGTGAGCACACTGCAATAGTTCAGAATTATTCTAAGTTACTATCAGCTTAAAATAATGGGTCAAAAAGATTGTATTTGCAAGCCTCATGGTAACCTCAAACCAAAAAACATACAATGCATACACACACAAAATAAATATCAAGAAACTAAACCATATCACCAGAGAAAAACACCTTCACTACAGGAAGACAGGAAGGAGAGAAAGAAGGAAAAGAAGACCACAAAACAACCAGAAAACAAATAACAAAATGGCAGGAGTAACTCCTTACTTATCAATAATAACAGTAAATATAAATGGGTTAAACTCTCGAATCAAAAGACAGGCAGTGGCTGGATGGATGGAAAAAATAAGACACATTGATCTGTTGCCTACAAGAAACACACTTCATCTATAAAGACACACATAGTCCGAAAATAAAGGGATGGAAAAAGATATTCCATACCAATGGAAACCAAAAAAGAGCAAGAGTAGGCCAGGCAAAGTGGCTCACTCCTGTAATCCCAGCACTTTGGGAGGCTGAGGCAGGCGGATCACCTGAGGTCAGGAGTTCGAGACCAGCCTGACCAATATGGAGAAACCTCATCTTTACTAAAAATACAAAATCATCCAGGCATAGTGGTGCATGCCTATATTCCCAGCTACTCAGGAGGCTGAGGCAGGTGAATCACTTGAACCCGGGAGGCAGAGGTTGCAGTGAGCCGAGATTGCACCATTGCACTCCAGTCTGGACAACAAAAGCAAAACTCCATCTCAAAAGAAAATAAAAGAGCAAGAGTAGCTATCCATGTATCAGAAAAAAATAGATTTCAAGACAAAAATTGCAAGAAGAGACAAAGAAGGTCACTATATAATAATAAAGGAGTTGATTCAGCCAGAGAATAGAACATCACTGCTGTTATTCAACATAATACTAGAAGTCCTACCTAGAGCAATTAGGCAAGGAAAGAAATAAAGGGCATTCAAGTTGGAATGGAAGAAGTCAAATTTTCCTTGTTGGCTGATGATATAATCTTATATTTGGAAAAACCTAAAGATTCCACCAAAAAAATGATTATAACGGATAAACAAATTCATTGTGTTAAGTGAAATTAGCCAGGCACAAGAAGACAAACATTACATGTTCTCACTTACTTGTGGGATCTAAAAATCAAAACAATTGAATTCATGGAGGTACAGAGTAGAATGATGGCTACCAGAGGCTGGGAATAGTACAGGGGAAGTCAGGGGGAGGTAGGGGTGGTTAATGGGTACAGAAAATAGTTAGAAGGAACGAATGTGACCTAGTATTTGATAACACAACAGGGTGATCATAGTCAATAATAATTTAATTGTACACTGTAAAATAACTAAAAGAGTACAATTGGGTTGTTTGTAACAAAAATGATACATGCTTGAAAAGGTTGATACCCCATTATCCATCCTGTGATAATTAGTCATTGCATGCCTGTATCAAAACATCTTATGTACTCCATAAATACATACACCTACTATGTACACACAAAAATTAAAAATGAAAAAACAGTTCAAGTGGTCAAGAACATAGTTTGGTGTAGTTGTAGGAGAATAAAGCAAGAATTTCGTTTTTACCTTCATAAACTACTTCAGGGAAATATCTCCAAATCCACCACAATAAAGTAAAGGGAATTTCAAAGAACTATGTGTGGAGAGTATTTGGCTCCAGAAAATACTCTGTTTATTTTGTATGACATAGTTCAGTCAATGATCAGTGGACCTCTGATCAGGCTGGAACTTTCAAAGATGTGATCTCTCGAAACAAGGAGCAAAGTTATGACTTACATGATCTTCCACATGGGCTTGCTGCTGTCATCAGGTCTGTAATTTCTAGTAACTTACATTTTTCTCTTCAACAGTCTTATGAAATAGATGAACCCAAGTTGATATTAACAGGAGTATCACAGGTGCTGTTCCAGGATGACACAAAACAAACTAGCAGCTTTATACTGTTAGACACAAAGGTGAAAAGGGAGATCCAGTCTCTACCTTTCAAGAATACCTCCACCCTTCAAGAATATCTGCTCTCATGGCGCTCTAATCTTAAGCAGTAGTTCTTGCCCCTGGCTACACATTAGAGTCACCTGAAGTTCTTAAAAAATGCTCATGCCTGGACTCCTCCTCTAGGTACTCAGATGTAGTTAAACTTTTTAATTACTTACCAGAGCACGAGTTGGTTCCTTATATAGTTTTTCATATGGAGGTAGCAACGTGAGCAAATAGATCATTCAAATAGATTGTGATTAATATTTTTCTCCCTGACATCTACAACAGTAGATGTCAGAGAGAAAAAAATCTGTGGGCATAGGGAGAAGAGAACTGATAAATCTGCTTGAGGGAATCAGGGACTGCTTCACCAGAGAGGTTATATTTGAACTGAGTTTTCTTTTGTAACATTTTAAAATTTCAAAACCTATAAAGGAGCTAGACACAGTGGTTCATGCCTGTAATCATAGCACTTTGGGAGGCTTAGGCAGGAGGATCGCTTGAGCCCAGGAGTTTGAGACTAGTTTGGGAAACACAGTGAAACAGCATCTCTACAAAAAAAATTTAAAAATTAGCCAGGAGTGGTGGCACACACCTGTAGTCCCAGCTACTTATGAGGCTAAGGCAAGAGGATCACTTGAGCCCAGGAGGTCAAGGCTGCAGTGAGCTGTGCTCATGCCATTGCATGCCAGCCTGGGCCTGGGTGACGAGTGAAACCCAGGTTCAAATTGTGTCAAAAAAAAAAAAAAAAAAAAAAAAAAAAAAAAAAAAAAAACCTACAAGGAAGTGCTGAGAATAACATAAACAGCACCTAGATCCGAGTCGCACAGTTCTAAAAAATGTTTATATGTTTTCTTTTGTCGTATTCCCTGAGAAAGAAATAAAATGAAACAAACAATTGTAGATATGGTTGAATTATGTATTCTCCTTCTGAAGCCCATTACCACTCTTCTTCCCTCAGAAGTAAGTGTTATCATAAATATTCCCAGTCTATATTTTTATACTTTTATTTCATATATATGTGTCCATTAATTACTTAGTGTTGTTTTTTGTGGCTTACAGTGATGTAAACAGTGTCATACTTTATTTCATTCTTCAACTTGGCCTTTATCAGGTAACATTTTTTGAGATATATTCATGTTTAGGCATGTAGCTATAGTTCCTTAATTTTGGTGCTCAAACAATATTCACAAAACTTTTGGTGCTCAAAAATTCCAAAGAAGGTAGAATCTTTCCAAGATGTACTGAGGAGCTGCAATTTCTTTTTTTCTTTTTTCCATGACGATTTTGCCAATTCTTGTAGCTCATGGGGAATGAACAAGCCAGATGAGATTTTGGTGGCCACAGGAAAACAGAGTGACAAATTTGAAAACTTGAGAGAACTCACACACATAACCAGAACCCCTCTGAAGACATTTGCTAAATTCCAAAACTGAAAAAAAGAGGGAGGCTAAAAAGCTAAGTTGAAATCCCTCTGGAAAGTAGAATGGAATTTCCAATACTTTCTCAAGACCTAGCAGACAAAAACTCCCCAAGTGGAGTGATGCTGAGAATACTTCACTATATTCAAGGGGCAGGAGTTGGAGACAGAAAAGAATTGACTTTGATGACATGCAACAGCTTTCCCTGGGGAAATCTGTCAATGTGAATGTGGAAATATCCTGACAATCAAGATTCTGGCCTAGGCAGAAGGATGTCTCTGGAAGCTGATTGTATGTACATCCTATGTCCCAGCAATTCCACTCCTCATTTTCTATACAACAGAAAGGTATATACTTACTCACCAAAAAACCTGTACGATAATGTACAGAGAGGCCCTATTCAGAATAGCTCAAAACTAAAAATTACCCAAATGTCAATCAACAGTAGAATGGATCAATAAAATGTGGTATTATCATACAACAAAATACCATACAACAATGAGACTGAACAATCTATAACTGCATACAAAAAATAAATGAATATCATAAACATAGTGCTGATTGGGAAAAAAAGTCATACACCAAAGAATATAAATTATATGATTCCATTTATATTTAAATAAGTTTTAAAACATCACAGATAAAGCTAATTTGTAGTGTTAGGAGTAAAGATAATGGTTTATTTGGGGGAGGTGGTTATAACAGAAAAGGGGCATAAATGTGGCTTCTAGGGTGTAGATAATATCCTCTTGGTGCTGGTTACATCAGTATGTTCACTTCATTAAAATTTATTGAGCTAAATCTTTATGATTTTTGTACTTTTAATATGTGTGTTTTACTTCAATTAAAAAAATCAAAACTTTAAGATAAGAATAGCAAAAAAAAAAAAAAATGTGCACAGACCCCACCTCAAGGGATTTGGTTTTATAAAGTTGTGATAGGTCCTGGAACAGCATTTTCATACAAAGGTTTACTGGACAATCTTTTCTCTTTATCTGAGAATTAATTTTTTTTAATTTTGCCCCCTTTATGGATTGTATGCCATTGTCTTATAACTTTGTAGGCATTTATTATGTCATTGTGTCTGGTATACTTATTGCAAATAACTTATTCTTATCTATTATTTTATTTTCACTTTGCTCAAGATGTACTTTTTCAATCATAAGGCTTTATTCTTGAGGTCAAATTTTCTAACATATTCCTGTATGTGTTTAACTCTGTTATTATTTCAAGAATCCTGGCCATTCGCTATAGTATATAATATCCTATGTTTTAATGCTTTCAAGGTTTTACACTTTAATCTTTACTCTATCTGAAATTTATTTAGTATTGCAAAATGTAGGGTTCTTGTACTTTTTCCGTATGTTAAGTGTATTGTCCCACCTCCAGTACTGATGCAGTCATCATTTCTCCTTGTATTTGTTATTCCACCTGTCAAATACCAAATTCCCATTTATGGTTGGTCTGTTTCTGAGGTTTCTACTTGACTACGCTGATGCATATGTATACTAACATGCCACTTCTCTAATTTCTATAACTTTATCATAAGTTCCTATCTTTTACCTTGCTTTTTTTCCCAAATTTTCTTGCCTACCCATGCATTTTCATTTTATCTATGTGGATTTTAGAGTCATTTTATTTGGTCTATAAGAATTCCTACTGGGAGTTTGATTGAAATTATACTACATTTATGGATGGATTTGGAGAGAAATAACACCTTACAGTATCAATCTTCTAATCCAAAAAACATGGTGTATCACTATTTATTTTAGGTTTATTTTAATTATCTCAATTTTAAATTCCCTCCATAAATGTCTTGACATCTGTTTTAGGTGCTTTATATATTTACTGCTATTGTAAATTAATGTATGGTGTAAGAACAGTATTAGTTTTTGTATGTTTATTTGTATCTAACAATTTTACCAAACTCTCATTTTAATTCTATTAATGTATCTGTAGATCTACTGGATTTTCAATGTAGCCAATGATTTTGAACATGGACATACCTCAGAGATATTGTGGTTCAGTTCCAGACCACCAAAATAAAGCAAATATTGTGATAAAGCAAATCACATTATTTTGGGTGGTTCCCAGTGCATATACAAGTTATGTTTATGACTGGGCGTGGTGGCTCACGCCTGTAATTCCAGCACTTTGGGAGGCCGAGGCAGGTGGATCACCTGAGGTCAGGAGTTCAAGACCAGCCTGGCCAACATGGCAAAACTTCATCTCTACTAAAATACAAAATTATCCTGGCATGGTGGTGGGCACCTGTAATGCCAGCTACTCGGGAGGCTGAAAGAGGAGAATTGCTTGAACCCAAGAGGTGGAGGTTACAGTGAGCCAAGACTGTGCTATTGCACTCCAGCCTGAGCAACAGAGTGAGACTCCGTCTCAAAAAAAAAGAAGGTTATGTTTACACTATACTGTAGTCCATTAAGTGTACAATACCATCATATCTAAAAAGTATAAATCTTAATTTCAA
>NW_016808147.1:54545-59843 GCF_001698545.2 Rhinopithecus bieti
CACTTTGGGAGGCCGAGGCAGGTGGATCACCTGAGGTCAGGAGTTCAAGACCAGCCTGGCCAACATGGCAAAACTTCATCTCTACTAAAAATACAAAAATTATCCTGGCATGGTGGTGGGCACCTGTAATGCCAGCTACTCGGGAGGCTGAAAGAGGAGAATTGCTTGAACCCAAGAGGTGGAGGTTACAGTGAGCCAAGACTGTGCTATTGCACTCCAGCCTGAGCAACAGAGTGAGACTCCGTCTCAAAAAAAAAGAAGGTTATGTTTACACTATACTGTAGTCCATTAAGTGTACAATACCATCATATCTTTAAAAAGTATAAATCTTAATTTCAAATATTTCACTTAAAATGTTAACAATCATCTGAGCCTTCAGCCAGTTGTAATATTTTTGACAGTAGAAGGTTTTGTCTTGATGTTGATGGCTGCTAACTGATCAGGGTGATGGTTGCTAAAGCTTGGAGTGGCTGTGGCAATTTCTTAAAATAACACAACAATGAAGTTGTTTACTGTATAGATTGTCTCTTCCTTTCATGAAAAACCTGTTTGATATTATAGCATTTTACTCACAGCAGAACTTCTTTCAAAATTGGAGACAATCCTCTCAAACCCTGCTGCTGCTTTATTAACTAAATTTATGTAATATTCTAAATCCTTTGTTGTCATTTCAACGCTGTTCACAGCATCTTTACAAGGAATAGATTCTATCTCAAGAAACCACTTTCTTTCCTCATTCATAAGAAGCAACTCCTCATTTGTTCAAGTTTTATCATGATATGGCAGCAATTTATTCACATCTTCAGGCTCCACTTCTAATTCTAGTTCTCTCACTATTTCCACTACATCTGAAATTATTTCCTCTCCTGAAGTTTTGAACCCCTTAAAGTCACCCATGATGACTGGAATCAACTTCTTCCAAACTCCTGTAACTGTTAATATTTTGGCCTCCTCCCATGAGTCACAAATGTTCTTAGTAGTATCTAGGATGGTGAATCCTTTCCAGAAGGTATTCAGTTTGCCTTGCCCAGGTGCATCAGTAGAATCACGATCTATGATAGCTATAGCCTTATTAAATGTATTTCATAAGAAATAAGACTTGAAAGTAGAAATTACTCCTTGATAAATGGGCTGCAGAATGGATGTTGTGTTAGCAGGCATGAAAAAAACGTGGCACAATTCCTTGAAGAGAATAGTGATTTTTCTCTGACATGAATAGACATGTCTCTTGTCTTTTGTGCATGTAGAGCCTCATCTAGTTCTACTATCCAAAGGCTATTGGAGCATAGGAACTCACATAATACTGTGTCAAAATATGGGACCTATTTTACATCAAAAGTACTACAAAAGTGGGCCCATGACCATGAAATTCACGAATCACAAAACATATAATAGCACTTGGAAGCTACTGTCATGAAAGAGGATTAGAAAAGCCTGTTTCAGGCTTACTGAAGTGCCAGTTCAAAGGTGAAACTTTAAAAACTGTGTTGCTTCCTCCAAGACAGTATACACTTGACCCTTTATATCCATGAGTCTTGCATCCATGGAATCAACCAGCCATGGATTGAAAATATTCAGGAAAATAACTCATATTTACTGAACATGTACAGATGTTTTTCTTGTCATTATTCCCTAAACAATACGGTATAACAACTATTTACATAGAATTTTATTGTATCAGGTATTATAAGTAATCTAGAGATGATTTAAAGTATCCAACATGGTGAAACCCCATCTGTACTAAAAATAAAAAAATTAGCTGGATGTGGTGGCAGGCAACTGTAATCCCAGCTACTCGGGAGGCTGAGGCAGGAGAATCACTTGAACCCAGGAGGCAGGGGTTACAGTGAGCCAGTATCACACAACTGCACTCCAGCCTCGGTGACAGTGCGAGACCCTATCTCAAAAAAAAGGAAAAAAAGTATACAGAAGGATGTATATAGGTTTTATGCAAATACTATGCCATTTTATATAAAGGACTGGACCATCCATGGATTTCGGTATCTGCAGTCAGTTGTGGAATCAATCTTCCATGGATACCAAGGGATGACTGCACCAACTTGAATCAGAGACCTCTATATAGTGGTGTATCCCTAAATAGGGTGAAATAATGGGTCAAGGAAACAATGGGTGGAATTTGGAGTAGCCCCAATCATATTATTCCCAATGACCCACTGGAGGACTTTTCATTTCCTGTCTCTGTGGGTTAGGATCCCCAAAGGGCAAACACCTCTGCCATGAAAGTCAGAAAGAATCACATTCAACTATAAATTATGGAAGCTGCCTGGAAACTTCATGATCTTTGCATTCAGGGCATAAGAGGCAAGAAGAGGAGTTACCATCTGTTTTGGACTTCCTGCAGACATTGGATGGACCTCACCCAAAATTTGATTCAGACAAAAAAACTGGATGACATCACATACACACTAAGATGGTTACTTACATAATGAGGCTTTCTAGAGCAGGGCTGGCCTGCCAAACTGGTCCAAAAATAGCTTGAGAGAACAGGTGAAGGAGATTGGCTTGGGGTTCTTGCAATGGCTAGGGGGTGGAGCTAGGGTGCAGCAAAAGCTGTAGTACATTCCACAAATTTTCTTTCTCTGTTCCGCCCCCCCCCCCCAAAGAAAGATACACCAGAACCCTGGAGGAGGTATTTCCCAGACTTATATGAAGAAGTAAATTTGATCAGCAAAAGGGTTGAACAGCGCTGGACATGGAGGTGCCCCATACAGATTCCCTCCAAGAAAGGATGTATTGTCTGAGATGTCGGGAGTCTTGTCAGCAGGCAGTCTTCAGCTTTTAGCCCATCAAAGACAGCCTCAGTTGCAGAAGACATCTCACTGTGATACAGTGAGTGATCAAGGTGTGTGTGTGTGTGTGGAGGCCCAGACATTTTGACCCGATGCAAGACAACTCGGGCCACTTTTACTAAAGATCTCTTCATACAGTCATCCAAGAGACTGTTGCTGTTTGGGCCTGCATTTCACCTTGACTTCTGCCCCTGCCCAATTCTGCTTTTTTCCTTTTTTTCCCTCACAGGTATCTATCCCAAGAGCACTCCCACACAAACATCCAGTACAATAAATACCGTTTCAGAATCTGCTTTCAGAAGAATCTAATCTGAAACATCTCTACTACTGTTACCAATTTCTGTATTACTTGGAGTAAGGTTAGGCTGCTTAGTAAATGGGCCCAGCAATAAATCAGATTCTTAAAGAAGAGAGAAGTTTATGTCTGCTCACCTAATCATCTGTCATAAATATTTTTCATCAGTGGGAAGCTCTCCTCTATGTGTGTATTTAGATATAAAGGTACTTTCCTAAGGTGGAGATTTTAACCTAGGGTCCACAAACCCTTTAAAAAGGTCTAAGAGTAAAATTCAAAGGATGCATGAATTGGAATAAGAAAACATCTTCTTTCATTTCACCAACCTCCAAATGAAATTTACACCAGCCCCACTGTCTGATGTTGATCAACATGATTGAAACAACTTACATTAACAGGGCTCTTATCAAGTGTCAGGCTCTATGATAAGCACATTAAATGCTTTGCTGTAGTGAGTGTTTACAAAACCTGATGACATGAATATTATTACACTCCCATTTGACAAATGAGGAAAATAAGTTATGCAAGGTTTAAGCATCTGCCCCAAAGTCACAAAACAGTGTAAGTAGCAAAGCCAAAATTGTAATATAACATCAGTGAAACCAAACTCAACGTTATCAATTAATTTTCTGAGCCACAAGTTACTTTCCCTCTCTGGGATTTCAATTTTTTATCTATAAAACCAAAGTGTGAACTAGACCTAGAGTAAGCAAACCTACATGCAAGTGAGTATGATGAGAAAAAATTTTAAATGGTTATGGGACACATATTTTTAAATAGCATATATTTGTTACAAATGAAAAGTACAGTATCTGCAACAGCACTTTCACACTTCTGCTAAAAGGTTTCACCTTATGGCTAGAATTTCAGCCACTATGTCATTAATACTTATGCTCTTTTATGTACCAAATTGTAATACTGGGGCTTTGAATACATATTTTCTGAGACAAAATCTAGTTTGGTGGATGGAGGGGATGGCATATACAGGCAAAATGTAGTTGTCAAAGGATATGCAGATAGGGAGGTAACAAACTTCAGTAACAGAACAGACAAAAATACAGACTAACCAGGCGATTCCTATTTGAGCAAGTGGAACACGGATACAACATTTAGAATGGAGTCTTATTAGAATACAGAAAAAAATATACAAGATATTATGTGAATAAATGACACTAACAATCTGAAAAGGAAATTAAGAAAATAATTGTATTTACAACAGCATCATAAAAAGTAAAATACTTAGGACAGGACTAAGAAGGAGAAATATTTATACCTTGAAAACTATGAAGTGTTGCTGAAAAATTAACAAAGACACAAATAAATGGAAAGACATCCCTTGTTCATAGATATGAAGACAATATTGTTAAGATGTACACACTACACAAATCAATCTACAGATCCTTACCAAATCCTAACAATACTTTTGCAGAAATACAGAAATTTATCTTAAAATTCATATGGAATTTCAAAGCCCCCAAACACTCAAAACAATCTTGAAAAGGAACGAAGTTCAAGGTTTCACATTTTCTAATTTTGACACATACTCCAAAGCTACCATAATCAAAAAAATATGGTACTGACATAAGGACAGACATATTAGAACAATAAAATAGGACAGAAAGCCCAGAAATAAACCCTCAAATACATGGTAAATGATTTTCAACAGAGATGCCAAGACATTCAATGGGTAGAGGACACACTTTTCAACAAATGATATTACAAAACAACGGATATCCAAAAGCAAAGGAATTAAGGTGGACCAATACCTTATTCCACACTCAAAAAAATCAATTGAAATTGGATCAGAGTCCTAAATGTAAGAGCTGGAACCACCAAACTCTTAGAAGAAAACATAATAATAAATCTTCACGGCATTAAATTTGTTAATGATTTATTGGATATGACATCAAAAGTGCAGGGAACAGAAAAATAAAGTGGACTACATCAAAATTAAAACTATTGTGCATAGCACATGTATTATGAACTGAATTATATTTCCCTAAGCTTTATATGTTGAAGCTCCAACCCCCAATATGACTGTATTTGGAAACAGGGCTTTTAGGAGATAAAGATTAAATTAAACAATAAAGGCAGAGTTCTAATCTGATAGGATTGGGGTCCTTATTAGAAGAGAAGGAGAGACCGAGATTTTTCTTTTTTTTTTTTTTTTTTTTTTTTTTATTTTTCTCATCA
>NW_016808147.1:60409-67104 GCF_001698545.2 Rhinopithecus bieti
TTATTATACTTTAAGTTCTAGGGTACATGTGCATAACGTGCAGGTTTGTTACATATGTATACTTATGCCATGTTGGTGTGCTGCACCCATCAACTCGTCAGCACCCATCAATTCATCATTTATTTCTCTCCACATGTAAGGTGCCAAGCAAAGGCCATGTGAGGACACAGCAAAAAGGCAGCCATGAGCAATCAAGGCAGAGAGCCCTCACTGGAAGCTAAATGAGCTGGTACCTTGCCTACAGAACTGTGAGAAATTAATTTCTACTGTTTAAGCCACTCAGTCAATGACATTTTTATGACAGCCTGAGAAGACTAACAAAACATGATAGAAGAATTTATGTAATTTGCCTCAGAGTGCACAAAAAGTGAAGGTCACAGTGGAGTCTAAATCCAAATCTGACACCTGCCAAATGCAGGCTTTTCCCACCTCACCAAATTTTTTGGAAAATCTTATGCTCTAAAGAGACGTGAGAAGGATATTCATGCCATCGTCACCCATCTCTCTGAAAGTACCCTCTCCATTGAAATTTCCTAGAATAGCTCACAGAGCTGTGTGACCCATATCTCTCCATGAGAGACGCCCATATAATGTGCAGCAATGGCCAGGGGAGCATGTCATTGTGGTCTGAGGAGACCTGTTTCGTCCAGTGAGAAGAGATCCAAAATCTTCTATTTTCAAATGATCTTAACATTGATCTTAAAATTGACACTTAGGGCTTTACCTTTAAAGCAAATCGAGTTCGCTAAGAAGACCATGATGAAGCTCAGCTTGAGGGTGAGGATAAGGCTTACAACTTTTCCTTTGGCTGTCCTTTCCATATTACCTTTTGTCTCCTACTGGAATCCAGAAACATTGGGGAAGTAGATCTCAGAGAGGATTTTGACATGTTTTCACATCATCCAATAACTTTGAAAGTGGTTCCAGCCACTTTCCAATGAAGAGAGTGTTTCCCATTTGCAATTCTAGCTTCTGCTTTGGAAAATTCAGTGAATAGATCATGTGCTGGAAGCCATGCAAGATCTCTATCATTGATGTGTCTGTGAGGTTGAATCCCAAACACCCCAGGATCTGAGTTTGAGTCCTGGAGTATGCCTCAAGGGAGGGAAAGCCATGCAAGATCTCTATCATTGAGGTGCCTGTGAGGTTGAATCCCAAACACACCAGGATCTGAGTTTGGGTTCTGGAGCAGGTCTCAAGGGAAAGCACAGCCAAAACTGCAAAAATGCTCACAAGAGAAAAGAAAGTGTTTCTATGTGGGTTATTTGCAGTGAACCCCAATACAGGTTGAATGCAAAGTCAGAATTAATTAATGACATTTTATACAGAGTAGCATTTTGTTGGGACAAATGGTAGGTGATTACTTTGCCTTCAGAATTGTTAGGTGATGCACAGTGAATTGTAGCATGAAGCTCAAGTACCAAGAGAACCAGATAGAGGAATGGTGACATTTTAGAAGAAAGGTACTCTATAAGAGATGAGGTAAGAAAATCATTAGGGGAACTTTGTTGAATGAAATACTCCTAGCCAGAGAAACATAATAATATCCTACCTTGATTTTAAAAACAATAGCAAATTTTGATGATGCATTCACCAGGGGCTGGGTGGTGGATGTCTCTTTCCCTTGAAAAACTGATGATTCATCTCATGTGGGCAGGGAGTAGGAGAAGTGGCTTGCTGGGGCACGGAAATAATGCCATGGCCTCTCATTTAGATGTAATAGCAAAATTATGAAATTGCTGTGAGTGAATTAAATTCATGGAAATTGAAGCACTTTTTATTTTAATCAGGCAGCCTTTTGAAGAAGGAGGAATCCTTAGGTAAAACTAGTATTCCCTTGGCATACACTATTATCTGTAGATTAGAATTTTCGATTGTATTTTTCTTTAATTTGGCTTTTTCTTAAGATAAAATCTGTAAGAGATGAGATGAGAGAAGATTCATACTTTCTTCGACTGAAAGAAAAAGAACAATTTTCACAATATGTGTTTCGTTGGGAAGGAAGGGTGGGAGTTTGTGGAGCCATGTACAAGGTCACATGTTGAAATCCATGCATTTGTGCAATGCATGGAAGCCACAGAAGTACTTTTGAACAAGAAGAAGATAAAGATGTAACTGTCTACATTTTAGATTTCTCTTATCATCGTTATCATCTAAAGAGTCATTTTAAGTTGCAAGGCATTTAACACTATTACTCTTAATATCCATGTGCATTAATTCTAAATTGCTAGTGAGGAAGCCAGAAAGATACGGTGTTACATGCTCTGAACTTGGAAGAGTACGAGGCAATGGAGTAAGGGGGTCAGTTGTGAAATCACCAACAACCATGGACATGAGTGGTCAGAGTGAAGAGATCCATGGAGTCAGGACAGGGCTCCTTCCTTAGACCTCTATCCTCTTAGTGGGTGATATAATCCACTCCCAGAAACTCAACTACTACCTCACAAAACTACATATCTCTAACTCAGATTGCTCTCCTGTGTTCCTAGACATTTATCCAGCTGCCTATTAGATACATCCACCAGGATGGTCCACACATATCTCAATCTCAAAGTTTCCAAAAGTAAACTCATCATACCCTCAAGCCTTCTCCTTCTCCTTCTCCTTCTCCTTTGTTCCACATTTTCAGGCAATCATATCACTGTCTGCTGAAACCCCCATGCCAAAAATCTAGGCATTGTGTAAGAGGTTTTCTTCATTCTTATTGCCCACATTTAATGAGTCATGATGCCCTGTGAATATTACTTTCTAAATACCTTAAAACTCCCTTCTTTCCATTCCTGCTGCCACTGCATCAAGTCCAAGGCCTGAACTACTGCATCAGCTCCAAACAGACCACATTGTCTTCTATCTCCTCCTTCTCATCTTCATCTTCATTTCCTTCACACTTTATCCAGTCTCTGTATTGTAACCATAGTTCTCTCTCTGTAAAAGTTGCTGAGACGGGTAGGAAGCCAATGATCAGATGGTTACACTTAAGCCTTGGATCCTGGAGCTAGCAGTTCAGACCTCATAGTGATTTGGAACTCTTGACTTGCTGATAGAGATGTTAAAAGTTTCTCAAAAAGGAAAAAAAAAAAAAAAAAAAAAAAAAAAAAAACATACTTATAAGCATGTCCCAAGAAGCCATTTGCATGTCTCAGAAAGAAAAACCTTTCAATCTCTATAACATATTCTGTATTGTAAAACTAGCTACTCTTAGTTACTCATTAACTCCAGCATTAATGCAAAATGATATTTTCAAAGCCACTACCCAAAACCAAACCCAAAAGGAACAGAGTGAAAAGTGATAAGCATGGAAATTTGGGTGACTGCTTTGGCTGCCAGATCCCTCATGTAAAACAAGAGAGAAAGAGGATTGTCAGAGCTGGAATGCTCCCTGTCCCTGCTAGAAAAACTGTCTTTTCATCAGGGAGAATAAGGCAAAAGTACCAAAAGGCATCAGAAGAAAGTTCTCACTACTGGGCTAAACAGTGCTGGGACTGGCAGCTTTTTGAAGAAGGGTGTAGACAGGCAGAGCTGGGTGAACCTCCTAATGGTGCTGTAGAAATTATTTGCAGAGGAAATGATGTCAAAGGTAGCTTCCAACACTAGACTTCTGGTGCTGCACACATATATGTCTGCTCAGGGGGAAAAACCAGTCCTATCTTCTGCTCACTAAAATCCCCTATGCCCTCCCCTGGCCACATGACTACTCCAAAAGAGGATGCAGAAGGAGGAAAAGAAAGTGGAATCAAATATTCCACTGTCCACTATTAATTGTGTTCTTATTATATGCAAAGCAGCAATGGAAACAAAGAGAACTGAGCTCAGTCAGGAGACATGAGTTCAACCTTGCCTCCAGCAGTTTCTAGCTCTAGTAGTAGTAGTAGCAGGAGTAGTAATAGGAGTAGCAGTAGGAGCAGCAGTAGTAGAAGTAGTAACAGCAATTCCTGCATTTGAATATTTACTATGTGCATGGCATTTTGTGAAGCATTTGATTTCAAACACTGCCAGCTTCAATACTACATTAAGAATATATATGGGTTTCTCACTGCAGCCAGAGCTCCAGGTCTCATCTTCACTACTCTGTGTCTTCTGCTCCTAGAGGTCTAGCCTCTGTGACCCTGTGACCTGCAGGGACTGTAGACGTTCAGGGATGTGGCCATAGAATTCTCTCTGGAGGAGTGGCAATGCCTCGATGCTGCTCAGCAGAATTTGTATAGCGATGCCATGTTGGAGAACTACAGAAACCTTATCTCTCTGAGTCTCTCCAAAATGGTTGACTAGACACAGCAAGGAGGAACACTGGCCACTAAGAGACTGGGACATCGGGAAAACTGGCACACTCCTAGCAGATTTTCAGAGGGAAGACATTATGAGCAGATGGTGGGAAGACACAAATGCTGGACTGAAGTGGGAGAAAGCTGGGAACTCTGCATGGGGCTACTGTGCACAGGGCCTCATTCCTGGCCCCAAACAACTCTTGTGGAAGGGAAGAGTTGAACAGGCAAGGAGAAACCTACTCTTGTCACAGGCCTCGAGAATCCTGGCAGAACCATTGACCACCACAGACACTTGAGTTGGCAGGGAGAGATGGTTAGAGAAATGGTAGGGGCAGAACTCCAGCCAGTGCAAAAGTCCAGAGTGTTTGATGCCAGAGCGTCTGTAGTACAGCACATCCAGAGATGCCCATCTGACTAGGCTCAACTTTCTCCCATAGCAGACTTCAATCCTAGGGGAACTATTCCTGAATTCTGCAGGGCATTCTTGCCCATGAGATGGTGCCAGTCTAACCTGAGCACACCTCGGACTGCTGGCCTCTGTTGGGGCACAAGCCTGGCCATATTTGCCTACAGTGAAGCCCTCAAGACCCTGCTGGGATCCTAGATTATAGCTCTTCCACTGGAAGACTATGCCTGACTGGCAGAGTGCTCCAGCAAAGTGGCCTCTGCAGATATGCACCAGTCCACCTCTGCCCTCCCCCTACTTCAGCCTCCCCGTGCTACCTTACCTGAATGTGCTTACCCACAGCCACTCCCCACATCACTTTGCCAGCAAGTGTGTGCACAGTTGGACCTTGTCTTCCCTTCCCTGATAGTGCGCATGTGCATATGCACCTTGCCTTGCCACTGTAACCAGAGTGATTGCACCCTGTACCTCCTTCCTGACCACACCATCATTGTCATCTGGAGCCTGTCAGTCTCGCCCCTGCCAGAGCCCAGCCCTGTGCCAACACTGCCTCCACTGAGAAACAAGACACAGAGAACAATGGATCCTCCCTCCTCCTAAGTGGCCACTGCTGCCTGCATGAATGAGCATAGAGGGTGCACACAGTCCTATGCCCACAAGCACCCTGTTCCCATGCTGACACCTAGAAGATTTAGAATAAATGGATAAATTTCTGGACACATACACCCTCTGAAGATTGAAACTTAGGAAAAAATTTAATCCCTGAACAGACCAATAATGAGCTCTGAAGCTGAATCAGTAATAAATAGCTCACCAACCAAAAAAGTTCAGGACTGGAAGGATTCACATCCAAATTCTACCAGATGTACAAAGAAGAACTTGTACCATTTCTACTGAAACTATTCCAAGAAATTGAGGAGGAGGGACCCCTCCCTCTCCATCTCATTCTATGAGGCCAGCATCATCCTGATAACAAAACCTGGCAGAGACACAACAAAAAAAGAAAACCTCAGGCCAATATCCTTGATGAACATTGGTGCACAAATCCTCAACACAAACTGAATCCAGGAGCACATCAAAAAGCTTACCCACCATAATCAAGCAGGCTTTATTCCTGGGGTGCAGGGTCAGTTCAACATATACAAATCAATAGATGTGATTCATCACATAAACAGAACTAGAGACAAAACCACATGATTATCTCAATAGATGCAGAAAAGGCTTTTGATAAAATTCAACATCATTTCATGTTAAAAAAAAACTCTCAATAAACTACGTATTGAAGGAAGATACCTCAAAATAATAAGAGCTTTCTATGGCAAACCCATAGCCAACATCATATCGAATGGGAAAAAGCTGGAAGAATTCCCCTTGAAACCTGGCACAAGGCAAGGATGCCATCTCTCACTACTCCTGTTAAACACAGTATTGGAAGTCCTGGCCAGAGAAATCAGGCAAGAGAAAGAAATAAAGAGCATCCAAATAAAAAGAAAGGAACTCAAGCTCTCCCTGTTTGTAGGTGACATGATCCTATATCTAGAAAACCCCATTCTTTTGGCTCTAAAGCTCCTTAAGCTGATAAAGAACTGCAGCAAAGTTTCAGGATACAAAATAAACATACAAAAATCACTAGCATTCCTGTATAACAACAACAGTCAAGCCAAGAGCCACATCAGAAATGCAATCCCATTCACAAAAGAATCTCATGCTAAAAACAGAATAAAATACCAAGGAATTCAGCTAACCAGGGAAGTGCAAGATCTCTGCAAGGAGAACTACAAAACACCGCATAAAGAAATCAGAGGTAACACAAGAACATGGAAAAACATCCCATGCTCAGGGATAAGAAGAATCAATATTAAAATGGCCATACTGCCCAAAGCAATTTATAGATTCAGTGCTATTCCTATTTAACTACCTATGATATTCTTCACAGAACTAGAAAAACTGTTTTAAAATTCATATGGAACCAAAAAAGACCCTGAATAGCCAAGGCAATCCTAAGGAAAAAAAAAAAAAAAAAA
>NW_016808147.1:67112-71555 GCF_001698545.2 Rhinopithecus bieti
AAAAAAAAAAAAAAAAAAACAACGCTGGAGGCATCACGCTACCTAACTTTGAACTATACCACAGGGGTACAGTAACCAAAACAGTATGATACTGATACAAAAACAGACATGTAGACTAATGGAACAGAATAAAGAGACCAGAACCCAGAAATAAGGACGCACACCTACAACCATCTGATCTTCAACAAAAACAAGCAACAAAAATAAGCAATGGGGAATGGGAAAAAAATGTGGTACATATACACTATGGAATACTGTGCGGACATTTAAAGAACAAGATCATGTTCTCTGCAGGAACGTGAATGGAGCTGGAGGCCATTATCCTTAGCAAACTAACATAGGAACAGAAAATCAAATACTGCATGTTCTCACTTATAAGTGGGAGCTAAAAGATGAGAACACGTAGACACAAAGAGGGAAACAACAGACATTGGGACCTACCTGAGGGTAGAGGGTAGGAGAAGGGAGAGGAACAGTAAAAATAACTATTGGGTACTAGGTTTAATACCTGGGTGATGAAATTATCTGCACAACAAACCCCTACGACGTATGTTTATCTATATAACAAACCTGCACATGTACCTCTGAACCTAAAATATAAGGGTTTTTAAAAAGAAAGAGTAGACCAAGAAATAAGACACTTGTAGACTATATGTAGTCTACAAGAAACTGATTTTTAATATAAAAATACATATAGATTAAAAGTACATAGATGGAGAAAGATATACCATGCCAACACTAATCAAAAGAAAATAAAAGAAACTGTATTAGAGCTGACTTTAGACCAAAGAAAATTATCAGGGATAAAGATGGGCATAATGTAATGATAAACAGGTCAAATTTCATAACAGATGAAGTGGGTCAATTCCTTGAAAGACACAATCTGCCAAAACTCACACAAGAATAAATTGACAATATGAATAGGCTTATATCTATTAAAGAAATTGAATCAATAATAACCATCTAAAACAGAAAGCACCAGGCCCAGATGGGTTCACTAGAGAATTCTACCAAACATTTAAGGAACAATTATACCAATTCTTTACAATCTCCTTTAAAAGATAAAAGCAGGGGGCATACTTCTTAACTCATTCTACAAAGTCAATATCATCCTAACACCAAGGCAGACACAGACAATCTAAGAAAACGACTTCACACCAACATCTCTCTTAGACACTGTTGCAAAATCCTCAACAAAATATTAGTCAATTAAATCCAATAATGTGTAAAAAGAAGTATACACCACCACCAAGTAGAATTTATCCCAGGTATGCAAGGCTGGTTCAACATTTGAAAATCACTTCAATATAATCTATCACATCAATAAGACAAAGAAGAAAAATCACATGATCATATCAATAGACACAGTAAAAGCATTTGACAAATGTTTTCACGATAAAACTCTCACTAAACTAGGAACAGAGAGGAACTTTCTCAACTTGATAAAGAATATCTACAGAAACCTACAGCTAACATCATACTTAATGGTAAAAAACTAGAAGGTTTCCCACTAAGTTCAGGAACAAGGCAAGGGTAGCTCCTTTCACCATTCCTTGTCAACATCATACTGGAAGCTCTGGCCAATGCAATAAGACAAGAAAAGGACATCAAGATATGCTGATTGGGAAGTAAGAAATAAAACTATATTTATTCATAGATGACATTATTGTCTATGATTAAAACCCAAAATGCTCAGCAAAAAACTCCTGGAACTAACAAGTAATTATAGTGAAGTTCCAAGGCACAGAGTTAATATATAATACAAAAAAGTAAATCAGTTTCCTATATACCAGCAATAAACAAGTGGAATTTGAAATTAAAAATACAATACTACTTACATTAGCAACCCCAAAATGAAATAAAACTAACAAAATATGTATAACTTCTGTATGAGGAAAACTACTAAAATAATTTAAAGAACTAAATAAATGGAGTGATATTCTATGTTCATGGATAGGAACACTCAATATTGTTATGATGTCGGGTTTTCCCAACTTGATCTACAGATTTAATGCAATCACAGTCAAGATTCTAGGAAGTTATTTTGTATATTTTGACAGACTGATTCTAATATTTATAGAGAGAAGCAAAAGATCCAGGGTAGCCAACACAATATTAAAAGAGAAGAACAAAGTTGGAGAACTGACACTAACCAACTTCAAGACTCATTATAAAGCTGCAGCAATCAACAAAGTGTGGTATTGGTGGAAGAATAAACAAACAGACCAATGGAGCAGAATAGGGAGCCCAGAAATAGACTGACATAGATATATTAATAGTAAACTGATCTTTCACAAAGGAGCAAAGGCACTACAAATATAGGGAGAAAAGATAGGATTTTCAACAAATAATGCTGGAAGAACTGGATACTCAAATACTAAATAAATAAATAAGTAAATTCAGACACAGACCTTAAACCTTCACAAAAACTAACTCAAAATGGATCACAGAGCTAAATACAAAATCAAAACTATAAAATTCCTAAAACATATAGGAAAAGTCAAGAGAACCTTAGGTTTGGCAATGGCTTTTTGGATTTGGAGAGCTCTAACACAAAGTATCTGGGCAATAATTATGCATTAATGTAAGTTTGTCAGTTTAATAAATGTACCACTCTGGTGAAAGATGTTGATAATAAGGGAGGTTATGCATGTATGGGGAAGGGAGTACTTGGGAATCTTCTGTACCTTCCACTCAGTTTTCTGTTAATCTTTAGCTGCTCTTAAAATAGTTTAATTTTTTAAAATCTAAACACCACTGTTCCATAACCAAAGATACAATCCATGAAAGAAAGAATTGATAAGCTAGAATGTATTAAAATTAAAAATTTCTGCTCTGTGAATGATACTGTCAAGAGAATGAAAATCAAGCCAGATGCTGGGAAAAAATATTTGCAAAAGACATCTGGGAAAAGGCTGTTCTCCAAAATATTCAAAGAACCCTTAAAACTCAACAATAAGAAAATGAACAGCCCAATTTAAAAATTGGCTAAAGACTTACACAGACACCTTACCAAAGAAGCTATACAAATGGAAATAAGTATGTGAAAAGCCACTCCCCGTGACATGTCATCCCAATTTTAAAAATCCCAATTAAAACAACAATGCAATATTACCATATATGTAATAGTATAGCCAAAATCCAGAACACTGAAACACCAAATGCTGGTGAGGATGTGGAGCAACAGAAACTTTCATATACTGTTGGCAGGAATGCAAAATGGTATAGCCACTTTGGAAAATAGTTTAGCAGTTTCTTATAAAACTCAACATACTCTTAGCATACAATTCAGCAGTCATGCTCCTTGGTATTCATCCAAAGGAGTTGAAATCTTATGTCCACACAAAAACCTGCCCATGGATGTTCATAGCCAGTTTATTCATTGTTGCCAAAACTTGAAAGTAACCAAGATGGTTTTCAATAGGTGAAAAGACAAATTGTGACACATCCAGACAAGGGATTATTAGTCAGTGTTGAAACGAAATGAGCTATGAAGCCATGAAAAGACGTGGAAGAAGCTTAAATTCATATGCAAGTGAAATAAGCCAATATGGAAAGGCTACGTAGTATATGATTTCATTTATATAATGTTCTACATAAGGCAGAACTATGGAGACAGTAAAAAATCAGTGGTTGCCAGGTTAAACTACAGAAAGGGGTGTATAGGTGGAGTACACAAGAATTTTATGGCAGTAAAAATACTCTGTATGATATTATAATGATAAATATGTCATTATACATTTGTCCAAGTCCATAGAATGTATGGAGAGAGCCCTGATGTAAACTATGGGCTCTGAACAATAATGATGCATTAATGTAGATTTGTCAATTTAACAGATGTACCACTCTGGTGGAGGATGTTGATAATGGGAGAGGTTATACATGTGTGGAGAACTTCTGCAACTTCCACTAAATTTTTCTGTAAATCTTAAATTGCTCTTAAAAATAAAGTCTAGTTTTAAAATATTTAAAAATCACTATTCTATAACCCAAGCTTAATACCCAGTGATTGAGTGGAATATATGAGGCTGCCACGAACCAATTGTATCAACTGGCAGCAAAGTTGCTCCAGTTACTGCAACTGATATTTGCCTACCTAGGCAATATTTAGTTAGACTCAACATGAACTACCACTTTTAACCACCTAGATATTTACTGATCAAGGGTGTCTACTAAGGAGTACTAGCAGTAGCAGGCACCACAGTACATAGTTGGTCTGTCATACATTTTTTTTTTAAATATGGCATTGGCTAAAACTATGATGAAGAACACAATGGAGTAAAATGAACACATAAAATACTGTTAGATAAATTTGAATCTCACATTAAAAAATCAAGATTCCGGCCGGGCGCGGTGGCTCAAGCCTGTAATCCCAGCACTTTGGGAGGCCGAGACGGGCGGATCACGAGGTCAGGAGATCGAGACCATCCTGGCTAACACGGT
>NW_016808147.1:71930-83984 GCF_001698545.2 Rhinopithecus bieti
AAAAAAAAAAAAAAAAAAAAAAAAAAAAAAAAAAAATCAAGATTCCAGTTAGCAGCAATTAATTCTTCCCACAAGTCATTATTTATGGTTTCCAGAGGTTCATTTTAAAATCAACTACCTATATCTATATATCTATATATTTGTCTAGCAATATATACATATTGGCATGGGTGGCTGTCTGTAAAGTGTACTGAAGAGTAAACTGGTTTCATAGTTATGGACAAAGAATGTTCTAATGATGAAATATGAAAATAAATTAATATGACAAAATTAATAAAACAAACCACCCCATACCTTGCATTTCAGTAGAATCTTAATGTATGTGTATTTTTCTGTGTATATGACAAATGTATTTGAATGATACCCATGCAGTTGAAACTAGGAGTAAAATGGGATATATGTAGAAAGCTATGGAGTGAGAAATTATGAAATGTTGTATTATAAACAATACATTAAAAGTGTGTTACTTCAAGCAATAGGAAAAGGACTCCCTATTCAATAAATTGGATGGGGATAACTGGCTAGCCATATGCAGAAGAATGAAACTGGACCCCACACCATAAATAAAAATTAACTCAAAATGGATTAAAGATTTAAATGTAAGACCTCACACTATAAAAATCCTAGTAGAAAACCTAGGAAGTACCCTTCTTAACATAGGCTTTGGCAAATAATTTGTAGCTAAGTCCCCAGAATCAATTACAACAAAAATAAAAATTGACAAGTGGGGCCTAATTAGACTAAAGAGCTTCTGCACAGCAAAAGAAATTACCAACAGAGTAAACAGCCCACACAATGGGAGAAAATATTTGCAAACTATGCACCTGACAGAAGTCTAAAATCCAGAATCTACTAAGAGGTTAAACAAATCAACAAGCAAAACCCCAAAAAATCTAATTAAAAAATGGGCAAAGGACATGAACAGATACTTCTCAAAAGAAGACATACAAGTGGCCAACAATCATATAAAAAAGCTCAACATCACTAATCATCAGAGAAATGCAAATCAAAACCACAACGAGACACCATCTCACACCAGTCAGAATTGCTATTATCAAAAATTCAAAAAACAACAGATCCTGGCAAGGCTGTAGACAAAAAGGAACACTAATATGCTGTTGGTAGGAATACAAACTAGTTCAGCCATTGTGGAAAGCAGTTTGGAGATTTCTCAAAGAACTTAAAATAGAACTATCATTCAACACGGCAATCCCACTACTGGGTACGTATCCAAAGGAAAATAATTCGTTCTGTCAAAAAGACACATGCACCCATATGTTCATTGCAGCACTTTCGCAATAAGAAAGACATGGAATCAACCCAGTTTCCCATCAACAGTGGACTGGGTAAAGAAAATGTGGTACATATACATCATAGAATACCACACAGCCATAAAAAAGAATAAAATCATGTCCTCTGAAGCAACATAGATGGAACTGTAGGCTATTATCCTAAGTGAACTAACACAATAACAGAAAACCAAGTACTGTATATTTTCACTTATAAGTGGGAACTAAACATTGAATACACACGAGTGTAAAGACAGGAACAATATAGTAGCATGGTTTATAATTGTATACCTATGTAACAACCCTGCACGTTGTGTACATGTACCCTAGAATTTAAAGTATAATAAAAAATAATAAAATGTCCATTATTACAGCTATCAAGGCAAAAGTTTAATGCTGTAGTTATTTCCAAATTAGAAACTACTTATAAACACACAAGATATTAATCTTGAAAATGTTACTATCATTAGTAAAGATTAACACTATTTCATTTGGCTATGTTTAGATTCCAGGTTTCTCTCAATTTTCTGAAGGAAGTCCAAGTGGGTTACTAAGGTCCAACTGTATCAACAGGTAGCAAAGTTGCTCCAGTTACCATAAATCATCATTTTGCTATTTGACAACTTCAAGTCAAGCCTCATATGCAGGGATAGCTCAGTACCTAGAACAAGCTCAAAATAGTGAACTCATAAGAAACATTAGTGATAGCATCCAACAAAATATTTACAATCTGCAATACCATTATTAAAACTATGAGAGTTTGGCAAGGGATATTAGCAAGCTTTTCAGCTTCTAGAAAACCCGTATAATCCTATAGTGAAGGACTTAATGGAAGAATTTAGAAAGATTGTCAATGTCACCCATTTATGCTCACCATGATGCATTCCCTGAGGCTTAGAGCTTGAATTGAACATAAACAAATGCATATTTATTTTGGCATGGATGCTCATGAAGTGATCTGGAAAGTAAATATGTACATATTGATAAGCTGCATATGTTCCATATTTTTATATGAAAAAATAAACCAACCCTTACACCACAGATATTTCAGTATCACATGGATTTTGTCCTGACAAATGTTGAAAGATATCCACCAGGAATATCACTGGTTAAAAACGGAATGGTATGTGGAAGCGATATGTAGTTATGTAGTGGGAGATTATTAAATATCTAATTATAAATTATTTTCTTATTTCAATGGTTATGTTAAAATTACTATTTTCTCTACAACACAACTTTTCTACACATTTGTTGTGACCCTTGCCTTCATTATGTAGCAGCAACCCTAATCCTAATGATAATCAGAGACCATTATCTCTACTAGCAGAGTAACTCCTTTCTTTGCCTCCTGGTCTACCAAAATGAGGAGCAGAAACTGCTCAAGAGGTAATTGTAGCTTCAGGTTTCGTAGAACTCTTAAAGTGCCCCCTGATGGAAGCATTTCTCCTTGAAAAGCAGAACCTCTAATTTAGCAGAGCCTGAGTATGTAGAAACAAAAAGCACAAATTGTATAAGTAGGTTATTGGATCAATTCCCAGACCTATGGAGTCTAGTTATTAGAAACACAGCACTGCATATCCGTTATTAGTATATGAGTACATATCCCTCATCCTGGAGGACAGTATTCCAACTCTGCAAGGTGTTATCCTCTATCTGATGCCTTAGCTGAGCCATTAACAGGCCATTCAGTTGATTTATTTGATCACCCGGTGCTAAGTTATATGTTAAATTATAGGACTAGTAGATCCTATGATTAGGTGCACATCGCCACACTTCCTTCAGTGTAAAATGGGTCCTTTCATTACAATGTTATGCAGAATCCCCTGTCACAAATCAAGCATTTTGTAAGCTTCAAATTATGATGCCAACAGAAATATTGAGGGCAGGGAAAGGAAACTAAACCCATATATGGAGAAAGTATCAATGCTGTTGAGGACAAATCATTGTATTTTTCATGGTAGGAAGGTCTGAAGTAATCAATCTGCCATCAAGATGCTGGATGGCCATGGTGAGTAGTCCATGCTTTCCAGCCCATGTATAGCCTCAATTCTTACCATTGTGGCTTTTCCATTTCTAGGCCCATTGTGCAAACACTGGAGTAGCCAAGGACAGAGGCTGGCTGACATGCATAGGACAAGTCAGAGATAAGGTTGTGCAATTGTGATTTGGAGTGCTGAATGTGCCTGCCACACCCGTACTCAAAGGTGTACACCACAAAATTCCTTGATACAATGTAGAGGAAGTAAGCCAAAGAATTAGAAAGATAAGAATGGCAAAATGGGTTTATCGTGTATAACCCACTAACTTGCCAACTATGTCCCCCAAAAGGACCCAAATGACACTTTCTTCACCAAAAATTGAGAAATTATTTGGAGAGGAGAGTACTGTAATATCACTATAGTGGCTGCTCTCTGGGAGGCTAGGTAACTGCTGCCACAGAAATAGGCTTCTGAATTTCAATGGGTATCATAGGATCCTGAACCAGTAGAGAACAAGTGACAGAACCTTTGCTGACCTTTTGCAGTGGCTAATTGATTATGGTAACCCTAAGACTAAAATAGATGGGCAGCATGCTAAGGTTCTGTTTGGTCTGCATACCAAAAAAAAAAAAAAAATTAACTCAAGTCTGGTGAACAGAGGCATGACTTAGGTCACCAAAATAGAAAGTCAGGCCCTTTCACAGTTCCCAAACCTAGGCCATTTTAAAACCCAGAGCCCACTGAATGAAGGGAAGACCAAGTACCCTGGAAGTAGGATCCTGTAATACTGCCATAAGTATATACAATACATATTTCCCCTAGCCTATCAATCTATGACTATTTAATGGGCCAAGTGTACACAGGAGAATAGGGAAATAGCCAAACATTAAGAGTATCACTGGACACTGATTCTGAGCTGATGCAAATTTCTGCAGTTTAAGAACACATACTACCAAATCAAAGTAGAAATAGAGGCCACTCTACATAGTTCAAGAAGAAAGAAACTTCATAAGGGAATTTAGGTGCTTATAAAATTATTGTAATAGCTAGAGGGTGGAAATCAGAGCACTGCCACTGTATCATTAAATTCAAGCCACTATTGTTACCACCCACAACTACTTCCTATGCCCATGAAGCTAGGAACTAAACAATAGGATGCTAAACTGGCCTCTGTAATTGCCTTTACATACTCATAAAACTGGTGACCAGACTCTGGAATACTGGGTCCAGCCACAGCTGTCATTCTCTATCCATGACCTTGCCAACAGCAATAGTTGCAGAAAGATGTCTTCCATCTCACTTCCACCTCACAAATATAAGACAAGTCTATCTAATTGACAGAACTAATTTGCTATCAGAACCCTAACTATAATTAGAAGGGTAGAATGGAGGGTTAGGTTGGTCAATTCACAATATTTGCTACATTTATTAAGGGTTTATGTACCTCTATTCATAAATGCAATTAGTCTGTTTTTCTGAGTTATCTTTGTCAGGTTTGTGTTAAGGTTATACTACTTTATAAGAATAATTGAATATCTGTATACATTTCTGTGTGTGCCTGGGTTAGTTTGTAGAGCATAGGAGATACCTATCCTTAGAAGTTGTTTAGGAAATATTTAACAATCTTTTCCATTTGTTTTATACTTAATTTTTTATTTTTTAAAAAAACAATTATTTCATATCTGTTGAGAAAAATAATAAAACAAGTCGTAGTAACAAACAACCCAATATTCTCAGCACGTTCAATTGGCTCTGTAGGGCAGTTCTTCTCCAAATGGTGACTCACAAGCTAAGCTGCTTTGGGTTTTGGCACTGCTATCTCAATCCAAGACCTCATCTTTTTGCCACAAAAAAGGAAGAGAGAACACAAAAGCAATTAAATCCTCCTGCCAAGTAGTGAATGTCACACTGGTCACATGGCTCTAAAAGAGATGATAAATGTGATGTTCTATATACTCAGGAAGTAAAGGAGAAATAGATATTGGTGAACACAGTTATCTCTATCATAGTCCACAAAATATTTGCTTCATTCTTCCCACAGGGAAAACTCACTCACCTTTTCTCCAAGGAAGATACCACAAACTCCATTCAGTCACAATTTAAAAGTCCAGAATCCCCAGGTGATTAACGGTACTCTCCATCAGGTCAAATTGTGATTCGCATTGGTCCTGAGACCTATAAACTAAAAAGATAGGTCATCTGTCCTCCACTCACCCAATATGCAGTGGTGAAACAAGGATGGAGTAACCACAATGAACACTCTCATTCACAGAGGCAAACTGTAGCAGGCATTGTGAATATCTCTTATCCAGGGAGGTTAGAGAGATTCATTTATTAGGTCTTGATTCTTTTCTCTGTAATAGTTCTCTTGTTCATTGTTCTCTGTGACCCATGATTCACTCTCTCGGTAAGTTCTTCCTTTTCCATTATCTTCCTCAGCTGTAACTAAATTGAGCATTATGGAATATATGTCCTCTTCTGGGGTATCTATTTCTCTCAGCCTGCTTCTTGCCTACAGAATTTTGACGGACTAAGGATTGTTTTAAGTCTGATGGCCTACTTTGTGTCTCATGGCCTAAATTGTTTTAATCCTGGTAACCCAAAGATTATTTTAAGTCTTTGTCACAGGCTTTCTTAGTTTAGGCTCATGAATAGCTATGTATTTTAACAGTTCAGTATTTGTCTCAATGATATATTTGTTTTTAAACTTAGGGCTTGGTTCTCAGCTCCAGTGCAAATAAACACCGGAATCCTTTCAGCAAAACTCTCCAGATTTTGTTTATTCTTTTTATCTCATTTGTTGCTTCTTGCTCTCTGCTCCCCCCCCCATAATCACCTGTACCTCAATGTGGATTAACCTGAAGAACGTTAGTCTTCTAAGAAGATAATCTTTGCCTGGAGTAATTTTATTTAACTAAAAGGTTTTACAGGGTGTCACACCATTAGTCTAATTTTTTCCTGAAAGTTCTCTAAATCTTTTTTTTTTTTTTTTTTTTTTGCAGTTTGAAGTTGAAACTCAGTTGGCTTTCTCAAACACACAAGGTCTGAAATTTCTGTATTCTCTATTCCCCTTTATTTATGTATGCAAACCAGCTAATTCTTTCTGATCTCACCTCGTTCTTATACTGTCTTGCCAATCAAAGCCAGCAGCAATCAACAAGCACTACTATCACTCCTATTAACACTACTAACATTTTGTTTTCCAGGCTCTTTTCTACTAACACTTTTTTCACATTTTTTTCTTCTAGAGTTACAATTTCTTAATTTTATGTGTTGAGTTCATTGCAGGTGTCTGTTATACCAAATTTTTGCCACTGCAAAATCCTGCCACAAAACCACTTAGCCAATGTCACATTTCAGGGTTTTGTTAAAATATTCCACTTTCAGTATCAATTTCTGAATTAATCAGAATAGGCTAAGCTACCCTATGGTAACAAACAGTCCTACAATCTCAGTGGTTTAACACAACAAAATCATGTTTCTGACTCATAGGAATTACACTGTGCATTCAGGCAACTCTCCTGAGTGTCTGCCCCCTAGATGGTGATTAAGTAATAAGGCTACTTCAAATTTAAAGCTCCAGCATCTCAACACAGGGCCTCCTCCGCAGCTGCAACTAGGAAAGAGAGATGCTAAGAGAGTTTCACATTATCAATTAAATGTTGCAACCTGGAAACTAAATACATCATTTCTGTTCACAGATCTTTGGCCAGAACCAGTTATATGACTCTGACTAATTACAAAAGGGCTAGGAATTATAGCTTTCCAGTACCCATTAAATGGAGGAGAACTAGATACTTGTTGAACTCCAGTGTTTATACCTCAGATACTACTGGATGTAGTATAGCTTGTAGTTAAAGAGTACACCTGGAGTCACAAACTAAATTTTAGCCCTAGCTCTTCCATTTGCTACCTGACAAATGGTTTAAACCCTGAGCCATGGTTTAAAGTGTGAGTAATAATATGCTTGTAAAATGCTTAACACAGTTCCTGGCACACAAGAAATATTTAATTATTTGAAATGATGTGTGGTACAGAAAAACATTGTGACTCGCTAAGCTGTGATCATGACCAGTGAGAAAGCTACCTCAGACCATCTTATGGATATCATGGCAGCACCACTTGTAACATATACATTATGACAGTTCTCAATCATTTACTAAGTCTTTAACAGACTGGAAAAATATTGACACTGTTATAATCTCCATGGTAAATTAAAGTGAAGACTGTGATGATAGCAATGTGTTGACAGGAAGAAAATTACTGTGACAGAGGCTATTTTATTTGCTAAAATGTCATAAATTTTGTGGAACAATGACCATTTTCTATAATCAGGACTTACTTCAAAATTACATGCTGAAATAGAAATCTGAAAAGGAAACACACAGGAAGAACAAGTAAATGACCCTGAAGAGCCTCTCAAAAGAGCTCTGTGTAACATCCTTTTATTTGGTTTCTGCAAATGCTATTACAAAATCTCCTGATAAGTAATTGTACCCTAAGCTATTACAAAACCTCCTGATAAGTAATTTTACCCTATCTTTATCTGTCATCAATGAGGATTTTTGAATAAACAAAATTTTATAATTTATGTTATTGAATGATGATTAGGTCCTTTTGATGAAGGAAGTGTATGTTACAAGTAAGTTTTTGTAAGAGAACTCCTAAATTAAATGTATTTATTATGTTTATGACCCTAAATACCAAGGGCTTATGCAATGTGTTATTTTTTCTACTTTTATGTAATGTGTTTATTATAAGTTTAAAACATAATAAACGATAATGTTTGAAATGTATTCTTCAACTGATATATCCATATTAAACAAAAGGTTTTCAAATTTGTGCATTTTTTCATTCTGTAATCGAATGTTCTTCAGAATTATAAAATTAATATGTATTTACTGCAAGCAATGGAATGGAATAATATAATGATCTTCTTAAAAAAGAAATAAAATTTCACATACACATAAACCTGGTCCTTCCTCAGCTCCAAACTCCAGATAACCTACTCTGTGTTATCTTACACTTTTCTCAATATTCATTGAGTGTGTGTACATTTCACTTATCAATACATCATGAATATCCTTCTAGTAATTAATATAGTTATAACTCATTCTTTCTCTAATTGCTGAATAAAATAGTCTATTATGAATGTAGCACAATTTATTCAAGCATCCAGCTATTGGTGTACATACAATTAGTTTCCAGTATTTTGCCATTATAGACAGTTCTTCAGATAAGCATTCTTATGCTAATAGAGTACATCAATAAAACATATGCAGTTCTCATTGAGAGAGTAAGCAAAAGTAAAAGACAGTTACATTTCTCTTGGTACCAAATCTGGAATAACGTAATTTAGAAACCTGCTTATAGAGAATATCTTGGAGAGGAGCCTAGGTGTGGGGTCATAGGGCAATTAAATCTTCCTTTACAGATTTTCCCTACCATTTGTTTATCTAAAACATATGCTATCCTTGTAGTCAGAAAAGTAAAAGAAGTAAACGATTTTGAAGCTATGAAGAAATTATTCCTTCTGCAAGTGATTCACAAAGTAATGATGTAGATAGTATGGACATGGAAGGTTGTCAAATATGCTGTTGTTTTTTGTTAAATGATTTTCAAATAGTTTATTTAAATTGTATGAATAGGGGACCCTTAGGAATCAGTTTCCTGGGGGTGCTATAACAAAATAACGCAAACTAAGTAGCTTAAAACAAGATAAATTTATTTTCTCACAATTATGAAAGCTAGAAGTCAAAAATCAAGGTTTTGGCAGGCCCATGCTCTCTCTGAAGGCTCTAGGGGGAGAATTCTTGCCTCTTCTGAATTCTAGTGGTTGCTGCTCCTTGGCTGACAGATACATGACTCCAAACCCTGCTTCAGTCTTCACATGGCCATCTCCTCATACGTCTGTGTCTTCCCATGGCATTCTTCTCTCTTTCTCTCTGTCTCTTCTTCCAGTATTGGATTAGGGCCCACCCTAATTCAGTGTGATCTCATCTTAAGTTTGATTACATCTGCAAATACCTGATTTTCACATAAGATCACATTCATAGGTAACAGAGATTAGGATTTCAACGTATCATTTGCGGGGACACATTCAACTCACAACAAGCAGGATAAAAGTCTGAAAGTTTACAGACCTAAATGTTAATAACAAATATTTCTGGGTGGAGAAATTACTGATAATATATAGGTCCTCCTTTATAATTTTCAGCATCTTATTCGATTTTTAAGGGACATTTATAAAATCAGAATAAAAATTGAAGTGGAAACTGGCCTATCCTATTTTGTTAAACACGCACATGTGACTTATCTTTCAGTGAGAATGGAATTCTCCATGGAGCTGGAGAGTAGAGTCCTGCATATGTACTTGATGTCGAGAGTTGCCTGACTTGCTTAGAGTGTGTTTCTCTTTTCATCTCACTCTTTGGGTCACAGTATTATAATCAGAGAAAAAATAAGCTTAAAATGACATATCTCATTGTGTTACACATCACAACCTGTCACATATGAACACATACACATACATCCTTGTCTTTAGTTAAGAATGGAATTTTCCCTGGCTAAACAGTGCAGCCCATAAATCCACTATCTCTACTTGCCCAAATACCCTGGGTGTATTTTCCTTGTCATCTCCCTGTATAGATGACTAACTCTAGTCAGCAGCTGATACTTGTATGTCTATGCTTTCCAACGAGAGAGCTATGGATATAGACAGTCCTGCATTCTGATTTAAGCTTTCCCACTTCCCAGATGTGTGACCTGGGGCCCAAAAATGCCCTTTTCCTTTCCCTATCGTCAACATGGTGTTTGGTCTTTTCTAATTTTTATATCCAAATAGGCAAAAAAATCAATTCTCAGTACTATTTATATTTGAATTTACTTAATTGTTTTGTTTATTGTTTATTTACCTAGTCATTGGTCATTTCTATTTTGTTTGTGGATATGTCACTTCCACTCAAATTTTATTGGCCAAAGCTAGTCCATGGCAATACCCAAATCCAAGGGAGCTGGGAAGAGCTAGCCTACCACACACCTAGAGTAGAAACCAGAAATATTACGCAAACAATATTGACCACCACAGATAGATTCCCAGAAGTGGAATTGTTTGGTAAATGATAAGTATATTTTAATTTTTCATAAGTACAATTTTCAATATTCCAAAGGAATATAGTCAAATTTTAGTAAAAAATGTGCAAGAGTATCTATTTCCAACAGCTTGATGGCATTTTTTTTTTCTACAAAATGAGCACACCTATGGAACCAACATCCAGATCTAGATCTATAACATCATTCCCACCCCAGAAGCCTCCTCCATACTGCTCAGTCATCAGCATCATGATATAAACCACTATTCTGACTATTCTGACTTTTATTACCATAGATGAGTTTTGACTATTTTTAAATGTTGTATAAATGGAATAATATGTGCATATTCTTTGTATCTATCTTCTTCTGCTCAATATTCTTTTTGTGAAATGTATCCTTGTTATTTGTAATTGTGGTTTACTCTTTTCCATTGTTGCTAAAATCCCATTGTATGAATATAACACAATTTATTCATTCTGTTGTTGATGGACATTTGGGTTATTTACTGGTTTTGTCTATTACAATAATGTTGCTATCAATGTTCTCATGCATTTCTCTTGGTACACATATATAGGCATTTCTATTGTACTTATATACTTAGAATTGCTGGGTAACACCATAAGTTCTAAGATATACAGCCCATAATTTTCCAAAGTAGTTGTAACAATTAACATGCCCTCCAACAATGTATTAGAATTCTTACATTCCACATCATTGATGACACCTGTCTGCTTGCTTTTTTTTTAAATTAGCATTTGTGATGGATATATAGTATTACCAGATACTGATTTTAATTTATATTTACTCAACTAATAAAATTGAGCACGTTTTTATTGTTGCATTGACCATTTGGATATCCTGTTTTTGATCTGGCTGTTCAAGACTTGTCATTTTAAAACAACAATTGGGTTGCTTTTTATTTATTGATTTATAGTTCTTTGTGTATTCTGAATACAAGTCATTTCTCAGATATAAGTATTGCAAATATTTTCTCCCACTCTGTGACTTGTCTTTTAACTCCCTTCATAGTGTATTAATTTTAATGAAGCCGAATTTATTTTATTTTTGTTTAGAGTTAGTGCTTTTTGTGTCCTTTTAAAGGAATGCTTGACTACATCAAGACCATTAAGGCATTTTCCTATGTTATCGCCAGTAACTTTTATTTGTTTCACCTTTGACATTTACTCTGCAATTCATTTGGAATTAAATGTCGTATGCAGTTTGAAATAGGTGCAAAGGCTCATTTGGATCCATTTGGATACCCACTTGATCAAGATCTACTTATTAAAATGACCATTCTTTTCCCCACTGCATTGTTACAAATTCTTTGTCATAAAGAAAATATGTATAGTTATCTTTTTAGACTATTCTAGTCCATTGTGTCATTTTTCTATATTCATAACAACAATATATTGGTTTAGCTATTGTGGCTTTGTAAAATATCTTGATTTCTGTAAATCATTAAACTTTGTTTTTCTTCAATATTTTCAATGCTACTCTTGACATTTGCAATTCTATTTAAGATTTAGAATTCATTTGCCAATTTCCTTGAAAAATAAGCCTACTGGAATTATTATTTTGAATCAGAGATCAAATTAGGAAAAAATAATATCTTTAAAATATAAAGTCTTCCAATTCACAATCAATGTATAATTCTCTATTTAAGTCTGTGTTAATTACTTTCAGTGTTTTGA
>NW_016808147.1:84143-88741 GCF_001698545.2 Rhinopithecus bieti
ATCTTGGACATATTTTGCTAATTTTAATCCTCAATATTTGATTATTCTGAAACTAATGCAAATGGTATTGCTTTTTATTGTACTTTCTGCTTTCTACTAATATATAGAAATACAATTAATTTTTGTATACTGACCTTATATCTGGCAAACTTGAAAAATTTACTTATTATTTCTAAGTTATTTGTAAATACTTTTGAAATTTCTAAACATAATTATGTCATCTGTGAATAATGAAAGATTTACTTCTTCTTTTCCAGTCTTTGTAAAGTTGATTCATCTTTCTTACCTTATTTTACTGGCTAAAATATGCAGTGATTAGAAATGGTGATGCAGACAAAGCAGGTCTATTTCTGATCTCAGGAGGAAAACTTTCAGTATTTCACCATTAATATGCCATGTATTGATGTATTGTAGTTTTTGAAGATTCTCTATCAAATTAAGAAACTTTCCTTCTATTCCTAGTTTTCTAAAATTTTTCATATGAACGAGTGTTGAGTTTTATCAAAGGCTTTTTTGCCTCTATTGTAATAATCATATATTCTTTTTTTCTGTTAATGTGATGGATTATATTATTGCTTTATAAATGTTAAACCGTTCTTTCATTCCTGGAATAAATTCAACTTGATTGTGATGTATTAACCTTATAAATCCCTGGATTAAATTTGTTAATATTTTATGTAAGATTTTTGCATCTATATTCACAGGAGATATTAGTCTATGGTTTTCCTTTCTTATAAGGTGCTTCATAGATTTTTTAATATCAAGGTTATAATAGCATCACAAAACAAGTATGGAAATGTGCCGCTCCCTCTTTTTCTAGTTTCTGGAAGAGTTCATGTAAGATTGGTATTTTTTTTTCCTGTAAATATTAGGGAGATTCACTATGAAAGCACCTGGATTCAGTATTTTCTTTGCAGAATGATATTTACTATGGAATCTATTTCATTAATGTTTATGAGATTATTTGGATTTTGTATATCTTCTTGAAATCAGTTTTGGTAAAATGTATTTCAAGTAATGTGTGCATTTTATGCAAATTATCAGATTTGTTGTTCATTATATCTTCTCATCTTTTCAATATTTATAGATTCTGTACTGATGTCCCTTTTCCATTATTGATACTTACAATTTATGCCTTCGGTTTTTCTTCATTGATATTAATACAGATTTATCAATTTAATTATTCTTCTCAAAAAAACAACTTTTGGCTTTGTTGATCTTCTTTATTGCCTCTGTTGTACTTCTTTGGTTTCAGCTCTTACTATTTCGCTCCTTTCTTGGAATTTAACTGGTTGCCTGTTTAACCCTTTTGGTGTGAGTGTTTACATAATTTTGCATTTCTTCTTTTCTAATGTATGCATATAAGGTTTAAAGCTCTAAATACAAGTTGTGATGTCATACTTTTATTGTAATTCAGCACAAAATATTTTATAATTTCCATTTTGAGTCCTTTTTGACTTGGTTTATTTAGAAATATATTGCTTAATTTTCCAATATTTGGGGATTTCTATCTTTTTGATATTATTTCTGACTTAATTCCACTGTAGTCAAAACATATTCTGTGAATTCAGCCAATCAAAATTTATTGAGACTTGCTTTGTGGCCCAACACATGGTCAGTTTTGATAAATAACTTATGTACACTTGAATGTGCATTCTACATTTATTGCATGCAGTGTCCTAAATATGTTAGCTAGGACCCACCTGTTAGTCTTCTTATTCATTCTTCCACATTCACACTTTTCTTTATCTGATTCTTTTACCAGTTACTGGAGGAAATGTGCCAAAATTTTCTACCATACTTGTAGGTTTATCTATTTATATTTAGAGTTCTGTCAGTTTTCACTTTTCGTATTTTTGATCTACTTCATATATGCATACCAATTAAGTTTTTTTAAAAAAAACTTGTTAAATTGATCCTTTAATCATTGTGAAATGTCTCACTAATATGTCTCACAATGCTTCCTGTCCTGAAGTCTGATTTGCCTGATATCGCTATAACTACAGCAGCTTTACTTTGGTTCATGTTTGTATGGTATATCTTTTTTTATTACGTTTACTTTCAAATATTCTGTTTTATTTAAAGTATGTCTCTTATAAGCAGCACATAGTTGTAATTAGTATTTTTATCCAGTCTGACAATCTTCATTTTTTAGTTAGAGTACTTAATCTATTCATATTTAATGTGATTCCTTGAATTGCTTTGCTTCCATCTCCAATTTTACTATTTGCTTTTGCTCTCTCTTCTTTATCCCTTTTCAACTTTACTGCCTTCTTTTAATTAATCAAGTTGTTTTCATTTCATTTTAACACTTCTATACCTTGTCTGTGATATATTGTTTATCAATAGTTTAGTTACCACGATTACACCATTCCTCCTTGGCTTATGAAAATCTATGTTGAGGCTACAGAGAAAAGGGAACACTTACGTACCATTAGTAGGAATGTAAATTAGTTCAGTCACTGTGGACAGCAGTCTGGCGATTTCTCAAAGAACTTAAAACAGAACTACCATTCGACTCAGCAGTCCTACGGGGTATATACCCAAAGGAAAATAAATAATTCTATCAAAAATACATATGCACTCATATGTTCATCATTGCAGTATTCACAAGAGCAAAGACATAGAAACAACCCAGGTGCCCATCAATGATAGACTGGATAAAGAAAATGTGGTACATATACACCATGGGATACTACATAGCCATAAAAGAATGAAAGCATGTCCTTGGCAGCAACATGGTTGGAGCTGGAAGCCATAATCCCAAGTGAATTAATGCAGGAACAGAAAACAAAAATGGGAGTTAAATATCAAAGACACATGGACATAAATATGGGAACAACAGACACCGGATTATTAGGGGTAGAGGGGGGATGGGCTGAAAACTACCTACCACTTACTATGCTCACTATCTGGGTGATGGGATCCATACCTCAAACCTCAGCATCACACAGTATTCCCATGTAACAAACTATGTACCCCATGTATCTAAACTAAAAGTTAAAATTTTAAAAAATCAAAAATAAATGTTCACATTTCAACTAAAAAATAAATAAAAATAAAACCTATCTTAAGATAGTACTTTTACTACTTCCCATATTGGGTAAGAACCTTAAAACACTTCAATTCCATTTATAGTCTCCTACCTTTTGTGCCGTAATCATGTATTTTAATTGCACATATATTTTAAATCCCAAAAGATATTATTGCTGTTGTTTTAAATAGCTAATATTAATATAGATTTACTCATATTAATCCTTTCTAGTGTCCTTCTTGAATTGCTTTGCTTCCATCTGCAATCACTTCCCTTTTGCCTAAATAACTCCCTTTAGTATTTCTTTTAGTGCACATCTTATAAATTATCTCAATTTTTGTTTATCTTAAAACACATTTGATTCACTTTCATTTTGAAAGAATATTTACTAGGTTGGCATTAATTTTTTTCCAGCACTTGAAGATGTCACAACTTTGACTTCTTTCACTATTTCTGTTGAAAAATTTATTTGTCAAGCTTACTGTTGCCACTTTAAGGATAATGGACCTATGTTGTCTACTTACTCTTAGAATTTTATCTTTGTTTCTGATATCCATCATCTTCACTTTGATGTACCCAAGTCTGGTTTTCTTTCTCACTACATTAGTTTTCTATTGTCATAACAAGTTTCTACAAATTTAGTGACTTAAAACAATGCAAATGTATTGTCTTACTATTTCATAGGCCAGAAGTCCAGAAAATGTCCTACTGGGCTAAAATTAAGGTATCAGCGGGGATAAGTTCCTTTCCGTAGGCTCTAAAGGAAAGTTCATTTCCTCGCTTATTCAGATTGCTAACAGAACTCAGTGCTTTGCACTTGTATGACTGAATTCCCAGTTTTCTTGCTGGGTATAAGTATCAGCATTTCCTTCTTCCAGAGGTCACCTGCATTCCCTGACTCATGGCCCCCTCCTTCCTTCTTTAAAGCCAGCAATGGTTGATCAAATTCTTCTCATGCGACGTCTTTCCCTAACCAATACTGCTACCTTCCTTGTCCATGTTTAAGGGCACATCTTAACTAATCCAGGATAATCTCCTTATCTGAAAGTCATCTAATTAACAACCTTAATTCCATCTGAAACCTTAAATCCCCTTTGCTATGTAACATAACATATTCACAGATTCTTCGAATTAGGGTCATTACGCTCCTTCATAGTTACATCACCTTTTGAACATGTAGCTTGATGCCTTCCCTCAATTTGTGGAAAATCCTCAGCAAGTATTTGTTTAAATATTGCTTTTGCCATTATCCTCAGCAAACTAATGCAAGAACAGAAAGCCAAACACCGCATGTTTTCACTTATAAGTGTGATCTGAACAATGAGAACACATGGACACAAGGAGGGGAACAACACTCATTGGAGCCTGTCGGAGGAGGACAGTAGGGGGAGAGCATTAGGGAAAAGAGCTAATGCATGCTGGGCTTAATACCTAGGTGAAGAGTTTACCTGTGTAACAAACCTGCACATCCTGCACATGTACCCCGGAACTTAAAAAACAAATAAAAATAAAAAATAAAATAATGTTTTAAAAAATTCAAAAGAAAAAAAAATGTATATATATA
>NW_016808147.1:90054-94969 GCF_001698545.2 Rhinopithecus bieti
TATTTTATTTTATTTTATTTTATTTTATTTTATTTTTGAGACAGAGTCTCATTCTGTCGCCCAGGCTGGAGTGCAGTGGCGTGATCTCAGCTCACTGCAAGCTCTACCTCCCAGGTTGACAGGTTCACGCTATTCTCCTGCCTCAGCCTTCCAAGTAGCTGGAACTGCAGGCGCCCACCACCACGCCCGCCTAATTTTTTGTTTTCGTATTTTTAGTAGAGACAGGGTTTCACCATGTTAGCCAGGATGGTCTCCATCTCCTGACCTCGAGATCCGCCCGCCTTGGCCTCCCAAAATGCTGGGATTACAGGCGTGAGCCACCGCGCCTGGCCAATTTGGTATACAATTTTAAATGGCATTTACCTGACTACTAAAGAGGTTAGGATACTTTTCCTATGTTTATTGGCCATTTGGATTTCATACACACACAAAATTCAAAGTCATGTATTTCTTACCACGTCTCTGACTTATATACTATACCTTACATTATGAAACATCTTTTTACTGACTACTGCTCTTTAGGAATTGCTATTTTAACCCTGTAAATAGTGTTAACTTTCAAACAGGCCAGGTTCTAGACCTTCTAGTTACAGCATAATTCAAATCTCATAACAACCTTGTGAGGTAGGTGATCCACTCCACTTTTAAAAGGAGGAAACAGGCCTAGAGAGTTTAGGTAACTTACACAAGGTCAAACAACTAGTACATGGAATAATAAGAATTCATATTTGTACTAGTTGAATTAAAAGTTAGGCTATCCAGTTCTCGTAGTGAAAATAGAAGCAAACTGTGGATAAAACACGCAAATATGTTGTTGCCAATGCCTGTCTCCTGTAATCCAGTGAGGAATAAAGTGGAAGATTCTCAACTAAAGAGAAATTATGAGTTAAAATGTCTCAACATTCTTCAGAGTATAAAGTATACTGATAGAGGAGAAGGATGGAAAAAATTATTTCAAGAGCCTAAGGGTACCCCCAAAGAAACCGAGCCATCCAGAAAATTGTGTCTAGTCAAAGAAGGAATAGTACATTTTAAAGTATGTGTCAGAGGTTATAATAACACCAACACAAACTAGTGATATGAATTGTTTCCAGGCTGTTTAAAAAATTAAAACCTTAGGCCTTCTATCTTATGAAGCCATCTAAGTACTGATTTTTATGAAAATTAGCAAACATTCAAGATTTAAGCTATCCAATCACATGGAGGACCACCAGATATCCAGAGTCTGATGAACCTTAATTACATCAAAGGTGGTCAGACATTCAGAGACTGGGTTGCTCAGGCATAGTAGTCGGCCTTAAAAATCATATAGCTAAAAGCCAACCACATGCTTTCATTTCAAAACTATCGGTGCCTCAATTCAGAATGTTGTATCATAATCAACTTGCATCAACCAGCATTATATCTAAGCCCTACGGGTTTCACACATTTTAGGGGATAATCTGGTGTGGTGATTAAAGGGGCAAAATCTCATTACAATACCACATTTTTTTTTGGCAGGGTCCCTGCTAAAGGACAGAGCTCATTTCCAAATCACAGTAATTTTAAAACTAGTTTTTTTTGTTTTGTTTTTTTTACAGACTGGAAAAGTAGCTAAATAAGACAGATTATTTTGCTCTTACATTATAAATCCTGACCACAGGCAAGTGAGGGCTGGTATGCTGATACCATGAAGGCATCAAGTTATTCCATTGTGTGATGACATCACAATTTACTTATTCAGTCTTCCATTATGGACATGTGGGCTATTTCCAGTTAAGAGCTATTGTGAACATTCTTTTACACATCTATTAGTGCAGCTATTTGGGTTTCTTTAGGCCAATAGGTCTCACCTGGGAAGGGTTGATTTTTCACAGTGATTGGGGAGTACAACTGCCATTCAGAGGGTTAGGACCAGGGATGTTAAACACCCTAAAATGTTTGGTACTTTCCAGCACAAGGAAAAATCATTTCCCCATGAAATGTTAGTATCACCCTCCACTTTGAAAAACACTATTCTTGGAGATACACACACACATGCACACACAAAATTTGTGGATCATAGCGTATGCATGTGTTCCATTTAACAATTAGTTGAAACAATTTACATTCCCACTAGCTGTTTATTGGTTCATGTCCTTTTTATTGCCAATCTAGCACGTATATAATGATTCTTTATTCAGTTGCTTTTGTCCCCTTGAAGTTCTTGGGGGATGATCTCTAGATGATGCTGCTGAAACAATCCTTGCTGCAGATAAAGTGGAGCACTTTTTCCATGACTCCCAGGATCAATATGACATCACTCAAGAGGTGTCACAGAAGATAATGATGCCTCTGATGAAGAGGTTCAAGATCCTAATGAAGATAGCAAAGAACTAGATGAGTCAAATTAAGAAGTAAGAAGAGGAGAAGTAGGAGGAGGATAACCAAACAGGATCCAAACCAAGAGAATGCAATTCACAGTAATCATGGTGTATGCATCCTTAAGGCTAATCTATATTGAAAATAGTCTAAATACCTCTACTATTTTACTTAGAACATTTTTTTTCTTGCTAGAGTTATGGTTTTTTAATTTTAAAAATGGACTTAAAATAATTTTGTTTTTTAAAGAAATGTAATAATATCCTTTTCTGTTACATGTTGGTTGCAGAAAATTCTCTAAAGTATGTTCACTCATTGTAAGATATTTTGGTTCTGACATCTTGATGTCATGTAGCTATTTGGGGAGTATCTCATCTTTCTCTTAAATTAATATTTTCGACTGAAGAGCCCCCCCCCCCATTAGATTAACACTCTTGACCTCTCCTCCCATCCCTTAATTGCTCCTCCCCACAGGAGGAATAACGAAACGGATGACTTTGGGGTAATGATCTCAGCACACACAGCTTAGCCTCATCCTCTGGTTTCTGTGATCTCTGCCAGCTGCCAATGGTACATTCTGCTCTATTCTTTCAGCTACATGCTGAAACTGGTGGGACAAACTCTGTTCTTGTGAGGTAAAATGTAAGTTAGGAGGTACATTGGGTTCAATTCATGTATACTAACTACACTATTTGCCTATTATATCTACTGAGAAAGTTGAATTTATAATTTTTAAAAGGTCCTGAAAGAGAAATCTCCAGGCTCCAACGGTTTCACTGGAGACCTCTACCAATTTTTTTTAGATAACAATTCTACACAATCTCTTCCAGAAAATAAAAGAGTGAAATTGCTTAATTCGGTTCATGAAGGCACTGTCACTGTAATGCCACCACCAGACAGACAGTACAAAAAAAGGAAATTGGCCAGGCATGGTGGCTCGCGCCTGTAATCCCAGCTTACAATGAGGCCGAGGCGGGCGGATCACCTGTGGTCAGGAGTTTAAGACCAGTCTGGCCAACATGGTGAAACCCTGTCTCTACCAAAAATACAAAAAATTAGCTGGACGTGGTGGCAGGCACCTATAATCCCAGCTACTTGGGAGGCTGAAGCAGGAGAATCCCTTGAACCTGAGAGGTGGAGGTTGCAGTGAGCCGAGATCGCGCCATTGCACTCCAGCCTGAGCAACAAGAGCAAAACTCTGTCAAAAAAAAAAAAAAAAAGAAAGAAAAAAAAAAAAAGAAAGAAAAAAAAAAAAAAAGAAAATTACAGACCAATTTTCTTCATAAATGTAGACATAAATCTTCTCAACAAAATATTAGCCAAGCAAGTTCAGCAATGTATAAAAATAATTATACATCATGACCAAGCAAAATTTATTCTAGGTATGCAAGACTTGTTCAATATTCAGAAGTCACCCAATGTAATCCACCATATCAATGAGCTAAATAAGAAAAATCACATGACCATACCAATTGATGCAGAAAATGCACTTGGTGAAATCTAAAATCCATTCATGATGCTTTATAAAATTACAGCAAAATAAAAATAGAAGGTAACTATCTCGATTCGATAATGGGCATCTACAAAAACCGTAAAGTTAACATCATGCTTAATGGTGAAAGACTGAATGCTTTCTTCCCAAGATTGGGAACAAGGTAAATATGTCCACTCTCAGTACTGCTATTCAACATTATATTGGAGATCCTAACCATCACAACAAGAAAATAAATAAGAGTTACACAACTCAGAAAGGAATAAATAAAATTTTCCCTATTTGCATATTACATGGTGGTCTACGTAAAATATGCCAAAGAAGGTACCAAAAAATTCTAGAACTAATACATGAGTTCAGCAAGTTTGCAAGATACAATTTCGACATACAAAAATCAATTTCTTTCTACATATTAACAATGAAGACACGGACACTGAAATTTAAAACACAGTATCATTTACAATTGCTCAAAAACTGAAATAGGTGTAAATCTCACAATACACGCACAAAACTTACATGTTAAAAACTATGAAATGCTGATAAGAAAATCAAAGTAAACAGAGTTCATACATTGAAAGGCTCAATGTAGTAAAATTGTCAATCTCCCCAAATTTATATACAGGTTTAAAGCCATTACTATCAAAATCCTACCAAGATTTTTGTGGATATGGACAAAATATGCCTGTAATTTTTACGGAAAGGTAAATAAATTTGAATAGCTAAAATAAATTTGATAAAAGGAGGAAGAAGAAATCTAATTTCAAGACTTGACCACCTACAATAATAAAGACTGTGTGGTACTTCTGGAGGAATATACACATACATCAATGGAATAAAATTGAGAACCTGGAAATACCCTCACACAAGAACTGGCCAGTGATTTTTTGACCAAGGTGCAATTCAACGGTGGAAGGTTGGTCTTCAACAAATGGTGCTGGAATAATTGGATATCCATAGGTAAGAAAATGAATCTTGACCTAAGTCTCCCATCTTATACAAAAACAAACTCAAAATGGACCATGGACTTAAATATAAAATGTAAAAGGATACAACTTCTAGGAAAAAAAAAAAAAAAAAAAAAAA
>NW_016808147.1:96603-105489 GCF_001698545.2 Rhinopithecus bieti
CTATCATGGGGAGGGGGGAGGGGGGAGGGATTGCATTGGGAGTTATACATGATATAAATGATGAATTGATGGGTGCTGACGAGTTGATGGGTGCAGCACACCAACATGGCACAAGTATACATATGTAACAAACCTGCACGTTATGCACATGTACCCTAGAACTTAAAGTATAATAAATAAATAAATAAATAAATAAATAATTATTACGCTAAGTGAAAGAAGTCAAGTACAATGTATGTTTCCACTTATATGAAATGTCTGAAATAGGCAGATCCATAGTGACAGAAATTGGATTAGCAGTTGCCAGTGGCCAGTTGGAATTGGAAATGGCTGCTAATGTGTATAGGTTCCTTTATAGGATAATAAAATATTCTAAAATTAGATTGTGGTGATGGTTGCACAAGTCTTTATACTACAAACAACTGAATTTTCCACTTCAAATGGGTAAATTGTATGGTCTGTGAATTATATTTTAATAAGGCTGTTGTATAAAAACAAAACAAAACAAAAAAACTAACAAAGACATCTTCAGAGAAATAGCCTATTTTGAACGAACTTCCAGTCCAGTTCTATTTCAAGTACAGCAACCCAGGGTAGACACTGTAGTTCAGATTTCCAAAATGTTATCAAATGTTAGCCACACATTTTAACAAACAAAATCTTGAAAGAAACAATATAAGCACTGAAGGGTGTTAGACACATCATGACAAAGGAAAATGATAAGGGAGTATAAGAAGGACTAAGTTAATCTGTAGAATCCCAGGAGTTTACTGGCAATCCCACTTTCTCTAATAGTCAGAGAAAAGAAAGACTTAATAAATTGAAAACAGCAAATCTACACTCTAAAATCCAAGTCTCTTACAGTGATATAATATTAAGACTCAGAAGAAAATCTAACATGCTTAGGTCTTTACTAAAAATAGAAGTAGGATTTGGATGGAAGAAAGGAAGGGGGAACAATATCAATCACCATTCATAGTATGTTTAATATGTGCTCAGGTTGAGCAAAGGCAGGGAAAAAACATGAACATTTGCTTGAGATACTGAAGGGCAAAAGAGTCCAGAACCACTTTAATGGTAAATCTGTGTTAAAGACTTCTGTTTACGTGCTTCAAATATATCAATCAAACCTCATTCGACATCTGATAGAAAGATAACATAGGAGCAACCTTGATTCCGATGAGCTATGGGGTATTACAGGCTATACAGATCTATCCTTGTATATAGCGGCAATTTAGTTAATAAAATCATCAAGAGCAGCCTTAAAAGGGAAAGATGTTGGAAAAGGGCAGCACTGCGCTGGAGGTTGTAGTGCTCTGGTTGCCAGGCAGCCACCCTCAGGCCCTCTCTTGTTACCGTGGTGATGTTTGGAGAGCTTACCTAAATACTCTTTGAGATAGCAGCCGAACTCTCCACATCCTTTTAGCACCAACTAGTCATGCCACTTCTTTCTCTTCCTCCCCCACAACTCCACCCACACTCTCATAATCTTATGAATTTGATGAACCCATATGTGTACCTCCAATGTCCAAGGCTGGAGAATGATGCTAATTTGCCTATCCAGGCAAATGAATGAAAGGATTGTTAAATGAATGTGAGGATAGAAAAAAACAAGGTTCTTCACAAAAAAAAAATTGATTATATTTGGAAGATAATGCAGGATCTGTCCTACCTAGCATCATGGAAAGCCTTTTTTTAAGGGTTAGTGATCAGAAGTCTTGGCTAGCAGTTCTTATGCTCTGCCACTTATCACACTGTTATCTTGTTCATGTTTGTCCCCTTTCTAGGCCTGAGTTCTTCATTTATAATAAAAGATAGTTGAACTATAGAAGTTGTTTTAAACATTTTGGCCAAAACTATAGTAAGAAATACATTTTACATCACAACCCAGTATACACATATACATACATCAAATCTAACACAAAATTTTACAAAGCAATTCGTACCCTTACTATGTGTGATGCACCCTGATATTTTCTGTGCCGTTATTTTCATATATTTTAATTGCTGTTTGCGACCCAATAAATTGACTTCATAGCCTCATTAATGTTTTACAATCCACAGTCTGAAGAACACTGAACTGTGGGCATCTAATGGCTCCCTATAGTTCTAGAATTCTATGATTTTATGTTATGCCTTTATCTTCCTTTTAGAATAATAGTAAAATAGATAGCAATTATTGAGCTCTTACTATGTGTCAGGCATTGTTTTAAGCACTTTGCCCATATGAACTAACTTAATTTTCAACAACTATGACTACTTTTATTGGTTCAATTTTAAAGATGAAGAAAATCAATGTGGCTTATAGCTGCACCAAATTTAGTGGACAACCAAAATAAATTTCATAACATATTTAAGGTGTTTTGAATACCTTAGAACATTCCATTTTATAAAATTTTGTCTTGCCTATTTTACCATTTTAAACTCTGGAAGGCACTGTAATAAACCTTCCAGATCTGAGAGGAGAAAAGATCAATAACCTTAATAATACTCATTACCGGCTTTGAAGGTCATATCCTTTACTTTTCTATTATTGTGAAATCGATCCTAAAACAGGTGCTTAGTAATGCCAAATCAGAGAGCATTCATACTTTCATAGGTGTGACTACTACTCAAGTAGGCACGTTAATTATTGGGGAGATGCACACTATCAGCAGATTGTCAGTAGAGCAATATAAGTCTCCAAATGTGTGCCCACAGTCACCACACATCTTTGTTAGTAGTAGTGTAAAACTAAACATTAGTGCTATTTCTTCCCAATTCCAGTGATTATCCAAATACTAAGCACCACTGCCAATATCCATCTTTCATGAATTAGCTGGAAGGACCCAGAATGTGATGAGACAATACTATTATTCATAAATTTCACTGAGCATATATAGTTTAGGGGCTGCTGATGGAATAGATTTGAAATATTTCAAACACATTCTCCTTTGATAAACAACAGAGATAGTTGACATTTAATGACCCCTACAGTAAATGCAATACAAATCCATAATTTCATTTATTCATTCAGCAGTACTATTGAGTACCTACTATATGCTAGATACTGATTTTGCCACTGGAGATTCTGCAGTTAACATAACAAAGTACCTACACTCAGGCAACTTATTTTATGTTTAGCAAGTTTGGATTTTGTATATTGTACTTGTTTGTTTATGGAAAGCCACACTTGTATATTCCCTTCGGTAGAGAGGCACTGGGAATTATATGTTTTACTTATTTAAAATATTTGAGTGTATTTTATGCATAACAGTAGTGAAAGAACTACAGGAAGCAGAAAAGAACAAATCAGTTTCTGCTTTCGAAAAGTTTAAGATCTAGTTAACGCAGATTGCAATCGGTTGTTCCAACTTGGAGCGACTCTGCCACCCCAGGGGACATTTGGCAATGTCTGGAGATATTTCTGATTCTCACAACTGGAGAGGGAGGTGCTACAGGCATCTAACGGGTAGAGGCCAGAGATGCTGCTCAGCATCCTACAGTGCACAAGACAGCCCACAACAAAAAAACTTTCTGGCCCAAAGAATCAAGAGTGCCCATGCTGAGAAACTCTGAGTTATGCATACATTAAGTTTCTTTTTTAACTGCAGGTATTAGATGATAAATATCAAATGAGTGATAAAAGGTGATACAGAGAAGAGAAAGGTTATCCTAGACTGATTTGGTTAGGGGAGGCATCATGAAGGAAGTGAGATTCAAGACTAAGTAACAGAAGAAATCCTGCTACCCCTCTGACCTCACCTCCTACCACTCTCCCCTCGCCCTTCCCCTGCAGCTGACTGGCTTAGGCATTTCCTTGAAAATATCAAGTATGCTTCTGTCTCATGGAATTTAGTCTTCTTGTTTTCTCTGATTCAAGTGCCATTCCCCTAGATATCCACATAGCTCACTTCCTCACTTCCTGCACATCTCTGTTCTGTTCAGTCTCTTACTAGCGAGCCTTTCTGTAATCAGACTTTTACAAAATATTAACTCCTGTTCCCTCCACTTCTTTCCCCTTACTATGTTTTCTGGTCTCCCTAGCAAGGCTATAACTGGCCGAGACCAGACACTCAAGAAATCTGTATAGAATGAGTAAGTTAGTTAAGTATTAGTAACGGCAGGGTTCTTTAGCCCAAGCAATGAGAAGAAACTTGAGGGAAGGACCCTGACTACAGTTATCCCCAGTGGCCTAAAACAGTGCCTACCTCATATAGAGACTTCATAAATAGTGAATAAAGAATGATAAAATAGAGAGTCAAAGGAAATTAATATAAACGAAATTAGCTCATAACCATCTTAAAAGTATTATTAGAACAATTACTACCTCTTTGTATACTGGTACATCTAAGTACATCTGAGAAATATTTTATCCTAATTTTACTATTCTTATCAGCTTTTTCACTTTACATTCATTCCTGATATATGCCTTGCATTAAACAAACGAAGTTTCTGAAATCTATACCCTAGATGTACATTCGGCCACGTATTATATTAAAACTACGTGCATTTTAAGAAGTCTAATCTAAAGGCAGCCCTTTACAAGCCAGTTCTAGTTTTCTATTTTCATTTGCACTTAAACACTAATTCACCCACCCTGCACTCAGGGAGCCACTACAGATAATTATGCTAATGCTAATCGCAATAGCTGCTAATGTTTATTGAGGACTTTTTGTGCTACGGTCTGTCCTGGAGGCTGTGCATAAATTATCTGGTTTTGTTCATACTACAGGAAACCCATGTTATTACATTAATGCATATTAACCAACTCTAAATTACTTTCTGTTCCTGGCCCAAAGCCCAAACCCCCAAAACCCTGAGCTTTGACTCTGCACCCTGGTTCTTGCCACTTTCTCTTTTCCCTTGCCTCTAGGCATCCTCCTTTCCAGGGTAGCCACAAGCGCTCCTCCCCTTCCCTCTTTGAGAACCATGACAACCACCGATTCCCCCTCCCCGCCCCCTGTCATCCCTCCCCCAGACGGCAACCCGGCGGGCACAAGGTCCGACGACCTGCTACGTAACTCGCGCGTGTGACTGCCTAGTAACAGTGTCTCGAGTCGGAAGCGCACAGAGCGAGGCGCGGGGTGGGAGAGCTGGCGCGCGCAAGCGTAAAGTCTTTGCAGCCTCGCTACGGGGCGGAGCCTTGCCTGTCAGCAGGGGCAGAGTAGCGATCGTCGCCAAAGCGCGCGGTTTTATTTCTCTCCGCTTTGGAAGGGGCAAACTAGCTTTTGGGAGTGAAGCAGGTACGCAGTTATCCAACAATGTCTGGTGAGTCAGGACAGCCTGAGGCTGGTCCCTCTCATGCAGGGCTAGATTGGCCGAACCCTGAGAGGAATCGGGCTGGGGTCCCTGGAGGGGTGATCCGAAGAGCTGGTGCCCAAGGGCCCAGGTCCTGGATCCAAAAGGTTCTTGAGCAGATTATGGACTCACCTCGCCAGTGTGTCACCCCCTCGGAGGTGGTGCCTGTAACTGTGTTGGCCGTCCAAAGGTACCTGTTAGAGGATGAGCCACGGGACACGGTGCCCAAGCCTCCCCTTTATTGCTATGATGTGACGATCTCAGACGGGGTGTACCAGGAGAAGTGCTACCTGGACCCCAGCTTGAACTCTCTCGTATATCAAAATATTCTTAAAGTTGGCATACAAATGAGAATTTCCAGAGTCTCATGTCTTTACAATGAGAAAAGGATAGGCCAGGGGATCCTGTGCATAGATAACGTCCACTGTGGGGAGACTTCAGACAGTATTTCTTTAGAAACTCCCTTCAGAAATAGAGCGCACCAGGAGAAACCAGAGAGGCCTTTAAGAGGCGGGAAGAGTCATTACCTGGCGCTGTGGAATAACGAAGATCCCTATGGTGATATCTGGTTAACAGACAAGCAACCTGAGGAACACAACTTTAGCGGTAAGTGTGTGGAAAGAATGGCAGAGGGTTTTAAAAAATAGTTTTCAGGAGCTTGCGTGAATGGGAAAGGAAATTAAAATGCTTTTGTATTGTTAATTGCAAGCCAGGAGTGGTAGGTAGACAAGTTTTCTTAAATGACCAAGGGATGCTCAATGAAATTTGCACAGCCCGTGGTTTTTGTTGGTGTTTTTTGTTTGTTTGTTTGTTTCTTTGATTGCAAAAGTGGCCAATTCAGGAAGCGTGTCTGACTACATCTTAAAATTCAGTCTGGCAAATGTACTGATGTGGGAGTCAGTATTCCTCATACGTTCGTTACATGTTTGATTGTGGTGGAATTAATCTTAGTTTTACCCCCAATCCAGTTGTGGAAATACAACGTTGTGGTTGAAGAGCCTATAGATTTGAAGTTAGCATAAAGGTTGTAAAAATTTGCGGGTTTGCATGTTTTAATCTTCATTCAAAAAGGATGTTTCGTGATGTATGCCTTAATACTTTACATTGATTGAAACGCCGTGTAACAGTTATGTAAATATCACCTTTTAACGGGGTAATTTTTATGGAAGGCTTGACATTCCCATTTTCTTGTTTCTTATTACTCACCACAAAGAGTACTGATCTGGGAACTTCAATTTTTCTGTATCAGAATTAGGAAGTTAGCTTGAAAACACTAGCTTGCCATCAGCAACCGCTCTAAAATACGTTTTTTTTCTCTAACAGATGAAATTAAGGGGAATGATAGTACTGTAGGCATGAACACGTTTGAAATGGAGAAAGAAATAAAATGCAAAAAATAAAATAAGAGAAAGTACTGGAAGGAGAAAGACTATAATTTTCTACATTACTGCTTTTCAGTCCCTTTTGCAATGTTGTTGTCACAATGCTAAATCACGGATAATCTTACTGTGACGTGTGAGAGCAACAAACTTGAAAGTAAAAGGATAACTAGCTCAAAAACCATGCAACTATAGTCACATCCAGTTGTAAGGAAAAAATATGTTATAGAAATGTGTAGGCAAGGATGTTTTAAATAACTAAATTTTAAAAAGCAAGATAGCTATTTATTTCTGGTATGAAAAAATGGAGTTATTTTATCTCAAGCGTGAAATAAGGCAGTAGTGCATTACTACTCAAAATTTTAATCACTTTAATTTTAGAATTGAATGTGTAAATGAAAACTGGTGCCCTACAAGAAAAGTTGAGGGGATTAATACTTTATAAAATGTATTTTGTCATAATATCTATTCATTCATTAAAACCATATTTATAATACAAAAGGCAATGTATGTGTGCCAAAATAAAACCCAATCTGTATATTTAAAAGTATATTGTGTTAGAAATATACCACCCAAGTATAGTAAAATGTTAGTGATAAAATCTAGGAAGTGGGCATATTGATGTTCACTGTAAAATTTGTTCAGTTTTGCTATATGTTTCAAATTGTTAATAATAAAATATTAGGGAGAAGTGAAAGACCTCTTTCACCTTCCCTGGTGCCTTCACCTTTCTTCTAAAAATCCCAAACTGTCAGCAGTTTGTTGTGTATCTCTCTTTTTTTTTTTTTAAAGAAATCAATGTCACATTGTGTGATTTGCTATTTCCACTAAACATATTTCAGGCATCTTTCATGTGCATCTGTACATACAATATACCATAGCATGGGTGTGCCGTAATTTCTATAATCATGCCCATGTGAATAGGTAATTTGTAGTTTTAGGCACTTATTACTGTTTTAGTATTAAATACAATGCTAAGCATCATTAGAATATACACATATTTTTGTTTACTATGTTCAAGTATTGCTGTTGAACGGCTTCCTCTGGCGAAACTGCTGGCTTAAAAGGTATTTAATTTTTTTTAATTTTGTGGATATAGACAGATCATCTTCTGAAAAGGTTGTACTAATTTACATTCACCAACATACATATGAGAATGCCCATTTCCCCATATCTTACTATTTTCAAATATATCTTTTGATATTTTTCTAATTAATTTATAGGATTCCTTTGCTAATGGGTATTACAATTTTGTCTGCTATATACTGCAAATTATTTTTTTGCATTCTGTTCTTTTCTCTTAACTTTGTTTATGGCACACGTTTGTGTTTTGAAACTTTTCATTATGGTTTACCTTGTACACAGTAAAAAAAAAAGTTTTAAAATACAGCTTGATAAATTTTCATATATATATATCTGTGTAACCACCACCTCCCTTCCTTCAAGATATAGAACATTTCTGTATCTTGTTACCCCAAAAGTCTCCCTCATGCCTCCTCCTGGTCAGTAGCCTATCTGAAAGGTAGCACATATTGTGACCTCAAAATAGCTTTTAAAATAGAAGTTAGCCTGTGCCACACCATCCTGCCTAAATCTCTCAGATGGCTCCCCATTGCATTTAGGCAGCAACCCAAACTCTACCGGGGTCTGGAAGGCAGGCCGTACTCCAGAGGATGACGAATTTTCCATAAAGAGCCAAACAGTAAATCTTTTTGTCTTTCCAGACATGATCTCTGTCACAACCATTCACTTTTGCCATTGTATATGGAAAGCAGTCACAAGCAGTATGTAAATAAATGGGTCTGGCCATGTTGCAATAGAACTTCATTTACAAAAACAAGCAACAGGCAGGATTTGGCTTGTGGGCTGTATAGTTTGCTGACTCTTGCCCTACAGAATCCCTTACGCACCTCTCTAATCTCTAACCCCTCTCCTCCACCATTTTGTTCTAGCCACCAGCCTTCTTTTGATCCTCAAACCTCCAGTCTTTTCCTGCACCTGCTTTTCCTCTTTCTGGAAAGTTTCTTCCCACCTTCCAGTTTCAACTCAGATAAAACATATTAAAAGAGCCTTTTAAATAAATATTTCCTTCCCCATTTATTCTTATTACACCACCCTGCAAATGATCTTCCTAGAATCATAGCATTCTGAAATTATTTTCTTTAGCTGTTTTTCTTTCTCCCCTTACATTTTTATAAGATCCACGACTCTTTTTTTTTTTTTTTTT
>NW_016808147.1:108350-111840 GCF_001698545.2 Rhinopithecus bieti
GTGCCACTGCACTCCAGCCTGCACCAAAAGAGTGAGACACTGTCTCAAAAAATAAAGAAAGAGAACCACTGGCCTTAGTGTATGCTTCTCCATCCCTTTATTTCCATTTCGTTTTAGGGTTGTCTCTTTTAAAAAGTATATAGCTAAGACTGCCTTTTGACCCAAACCAATTATTTTTCTTTTAAGAGATCAATTTAATTTATCTAAATTTAATGTGAATAATGATGTTTGTACCTGTTCTTGAAATTCTACTTTATGTTTACCATATCCCACCTTATTTTTTTTTACTTTTGCAGGATTAAAATTTTCTTCTGGTAGTTTGGAAATTATACATTATATTTGTATTCTCCTAGTCTCCTAGTTGTTTTTTAAAAAAATTTTATGGGTACCTAGTAGGTATGTGTGTGTATAAATAAATATACATATATATATATATATATGGTACATGTATTAATGTTTTAACAAAATTATTTAAACTTACATCTCTGTTTCAGTCTCCAGAATTATTCAAAATATATAATATACCCCTACTAAATAAGAGAAGATATTTAGAACTCCACTTGATCACGGCACAGTTGTCTTTGTACATGCTTCTAAATAAGTATTGTATTTAGGATTTTTGCCATCATAACTGATTTTTGGTTTATAGTTTTCTTTCTTGTACTATTTCTGTTGGAATTTTTCAGGATTATTCTAAGTTTATAAAGTGAAGTGGTACAATTTCTATATTTTATTAGGCTCTGGGACAATTTATAGCTCAAGGAAAGAGCTGTTCTTTGAAATTTGTTAGAATTTTCTTGTAAAACCATGTGAACCTGCTGCCGGTTTTGGAAGCCATCATTCATAAACTTTTTTCGTTTTATTCCATGGGTAAAGACCTAGTTTGGTTTTCTTTTATTTCTTATGGCAATAGTGGTAATTCATATTTTTCTAAGAAATTATCCATTTCACTGATCTTTTCAAATTTATTGATATAAAATCATACATAATAATCTTTTAACAATTTTCTTTGTGTGTATAGTTGTTTACATTCTGAGCATTACATTTTGTTTTCTTTTCATGATTAGACTTGCCAAAGATTTACATTTTCATTAATTTTTCTAGAGAATTGAATTTACCCGGCTAGTTTTATTTTTTATTGTGGTATAGTGTTTTCCGATTCATTATTTTAGCTTTAATTTTTATTCCTTCTGCATTCCTTAGATTTATTCTTCTGCTATGATTTTTACAGTATGGTCCAGGGACCTCTAGTGGTGCCCCAAGACATTTTCAGAGGATTCATGAGGTCAAAGCTATTTTCACAATACTAAGGCTTTACTTACCTTTTTTCACTCTTATGCTCTCGCAAGTTGTACAGTGTAGTTTTCCAGAGGCTAAATGACATGTGACATAAAAGCAAACTGAATATCAAAGTCATTTATTAATATGAATATCCACCTGTCATTTATTAAGCTAGATTCTAACAAGATTTGCAGAAATGCAAAACAATGCCACACTTCTCACTACATTATTTTTTGGTTTTGGAAAATACAGTCATTTTCAAAAAAATATGTTATTTGTAATTATACATATTAGTTTATTGTTATTTTAATGAATTGATCATTTAAAAATTCTTAGTCTACTTTATAGTACAGTAAAAATCTCTTCAGGATGGGCACAGTGGCTCACGCCTGTAATCTCAGCACTTTGGGAGGCTGAGGTGGGCAGATCATTTGCGGTCAGGAGTTCGAGCTACTCAGGAGGCTGAGGCAGGAGAATCGCTTGAACCCGGGAGGTGGAGTTTGCAGTGAGCCGAGATCACACTCCAGCACTCCAGCCTGGGCAACAGAGTGAGACTGCATCTCAACAAAAGAAAAAAAATAGCTATTCAAGATCTTCAATATTTTTTAAGAATGTATAGGGATCCTGAGACCAAAACGTTTTGAGAATCACTGTTCTATTGCATATTGAATAACCAGTTTATTTTCATTATTTTTTGATAATGAACACATTTATTGCTATGAATTTACACAAATTCTTCATTGTCTGTAAACAGCCTCTAATTCTTTTATAGATTTGAGAGATAAAATGTGTATTCTATGAAGTTTTTGAGNAAAAAAAAAGACTGTTTTTGAAATCTAGTGCAAGGCAAAGGGTTCTCAGACTTGATACTTATTTTTGAAATCTAGTGCAAGGCAAAGGGTTTCCAGAGTTGATACTGAAAGGAAATATTAGATCCCCTGATAAGGGGTTAGGAGGAAATGGTGATGATTAATGCATACAAAAAATATAGTTAGAAAGAATGGGCCAGGCACGGTGGCTCACGCCTGTAATCCCAGCTCTTTGGGAGGCCAAGGTGGGCAGATCACTTGAGCCCAGGAGTTCAAGACCAGCCTGGGCAACATGGCAAAACCCAGGTTCTACTAAAAATACAAAATTAACCAGGCACAGCAGCATGAACCTTTAATCCCAGCTACTCAGGAGGCTGAGGCAGGCGGGGAGATTGAGCCCCGGAGGTGGAGGTTGCAGTGAGCCCAGATCACTCCACTGCATTCCAGACTAGGCAACACAGTGAGAACTTGTCTCAAAAAAAGAAAAAAATAAATAATAATAATAATAATAATGATAATAATAAGAGCTAGTATTTGATAGCACAACAGAGTGAATATAGTCAATAATAATTTAATTGTATATCTTAAAATAACTAAAAGAGCATAATTGGATTATTTGTAATACAAAGGAAAAATGCTTGAGGTGATGGACACCACATTTACTCTGATGTGATTATTATGTATTCCATACCTGTATCAAAACATCTTATGTACCACATAAATATATACACCTACTATGTACCCACAAAATTAAAATTAAAAAATATATATTAATAAATTGGACTTCATCAAAATTAAAACTGAAAAGCTTTTGCTCTGTGAAAGACACTGTTAAGAGGATAAAAGACAAGCTACAGACTAGGAGAATATATTTGCAATATTTTACAAAATATTCCACTTCACACACACAATGTGGTTATAATAATAAAAAAGGAAAAATAACAAGTGTTGGCAAGAATGTGGGAGAAAGTAGAAATTATACATTGCCAGTAGGAATGTAAAATGATGCAACCCTTTGTCATACAGTTTGGCAGTCCCTCAAAAAGTTAAACATAGACTTGTCGTATGAGCCAGCAATTTCACTCTTAGGTAACTGTCAAAGAGATTAGAAAACATATGTGCACACAAAATCTTACACACTAATATTCATAGCAGCTTTATTCATAATAGTCAAAAGTGGAAACAACCCAAATGTCCATCAGCTGACAAATGGATAAACATAATGTGGTGTATCCATACAATGAAATATTATTCAGTCATAAAAAGGAATGAAGTATACTACAACACGGATGAACCTTAAAATTATTACGCCCCAGTGTGTGATGTTCCCCTTCCCGAGTCCAAGTGATCTCATTGTTCAGTTCCCACCTATGAGTGAGAACATGCGGTGTTTGGTTTTC
>NW_016808147.1:113461-124317 GCF_001698545.2 Rhinopithecus bieti
TTCTTCACAAAAAAAAAATTGATTATATTTGGAAGATAATGCAGGATCTGTCCTACCTAGCATCATGGAAAGCCTTTTTTTAAGGGTTAGTGATCAGAAGTCTTGGCTAGCAGTTCTTATGCTCTGCCACTTATCACACTGTTATCTTGTTCATGTTTGTCCCCCTTTCTAGGCCTGAGTTCTTCATTTATAATAAAAGATAGTTGAACTATAGAAGTTGTTTTTAAACATTTTGGCCAAAACTATAGTAAGAAATACATTTTACATCACAACCCAGTATACACATATACATACATCAAATCTAACACAAAAATTTTACAAAGCAATTCGTACCCTTACTATGTGTGATGCACCCTGATATTTTCTGTGCCGTTATTTTCATATATTTTTAATTGCTGTTTGCGACCCAATAAATTGACTTCATAGCCTCATTAATGTTTTACAATCCACAGTCTGAAGAACACTGAACTGTGGGCATCTAATGGCTCCCTATAGTTCTAGAATTCTATGATTTTATGTTATGCCTTTATCTTCCTTTTAGAATAATAGTAAAAATAGATAGCAATTATTGAGCTCTTACTATGTGTCAGGCATTGTTTTAAGCACTTTGCCCATATGAACTAACTTAATTTTTCAACAACTATGACTACTTTTATTGGTTCAATTTTAAAGATGAAGAAAATCAATGTGGCTTATAGCTGCACCAAATTTAGTGGACAACCAAAATAAATTTCATAACATATTTAAGGTGTTTTGAATACCTTAGAACATTCCATTTTATAAAATTTTGTCTTGCCTATTTTTACCATTTTAAACTCTGGAAGGCACTGTAATAAACCTTCCAGATCTGAGAGGAGAAAAAGATCAATAACCTTAATAATACTCATTACCGGCTTTGAAGGTCATATCCTTTACTTTTTCTATTATTGTGAAATCGATCCTAAAACAGGTGCTTAGTAATGCCAAATCAGAGAGCATTCATACTTTCATAGGTGTGACTACTACTCAAGTAGGCACGTTAATTATTGGGGAGATGCACACTATCAGCAGATTGTCAGTAGAGCAATATAAGTCTCCAAATGTGTGCCCACAGTCACCACACATCTTTGTTAGTAGTAGTGTAAAACTAAACATTAGTGCTATTTCTTCCCAATTCCAGTGATTATCCAAATACTAAGCACCACTGCCAATATCCATCTTTCATGAATTAGCTGGAAGGACCCAGAATGTGATGAGACAATACTATTATTCATAAATTTCACTGAGCATATATAGTTTAGGGGCTGCTGATGGAATAGATTTGAAATATTTCAAACACATTCTCCTTTGATAAACAACAGAGATAGTTGACATTTAATGACCCCTACAGTAAATGCAATACAAATCCATAATTTCATTTATTCATTCAGCAGTACTATTGAGTACCTACTATATGCTAGATACTGATTTTGCCACTGGAGATTCTGCAGTTAACATAACAAAGTACCTACACTCAGGCAACTTATTTTATGTTTAGCAAGTTTGGATTTTTGTATATTGTACTTGTTTGTTTATGGAAAGCCACACTTGTATATTCCCTTCGGTAGAGAGGCACTGGGAATTATATGTTTTACTTATTTAAAATATTTGAGTGTATTTTATGCATAACAGTAGTGAAAGAACTACAGGAAGCAGAAAAGAACAAATCAGTTTCTGCTTTCGAAAAGTTTAAGATCTAGTTAACGCAGATTGCAATCGGTTGTTCCAACTTGGAGCGACTCTGCCACCCCAGGGGACATTTGGCAATGTCTGGAGATATTTCTGATTCTCACAACTGGAGAGGGAGGTGCTACAGGCATCTAACGGGTAGAGGCCAGAGATGCTGCTCAGCATCCTACAGTGCACAAGACAGCCCACAACAAAAAAACTTTCTGGCCCAAAGAATCAAGAGTGCCCATGCTGAGAAACTCTGAGTTATGCATACATTAAGTTTCTTTTTTAACTGCAGGTATTAGATGATAAATATCAAATGAGTGATAAAAGGTGATACAGAGAAGAGAAAGGTTATCCTAGACTGATTTGGTTAGGGGAGGCATCATGAAGGAAGTGAGATTCAAGACTAAGTAACAGAAGAAATCCTGCTACCCCTCTGACCTCACCTCCTACCACTCTCCCCCTCGCCCTTCCCCTGCAGCTGACTGGCTTAGGCATTTCCTTGAAAATATCAAGTATGCTTCTGTCTCATGGAATTTAGTCTTCTTGTTTTCTCTGATTCAAGTGCCATTCCCCTAGATATCCACATAGCTCACTTCCTCACTTCCTGCACATCTCTGTTCTGTTCAGTCTCTTACTAGCGAGCCTTTCTGTAATCAGACTTTTTACAAAATATTAACTCCTGTTCCCTCCACTTCTTTCCCCTTACTATGTTTTCTGGTCTCCCTAGCAAGGCTATAACTGGCCGAGACCAGACACTCAAGAAATCTGTATAGAATGAGTAAGTTAGTTAAGTATTAGTAACGGCAGGGTTCTTTAGCCCAAGCAATGAGAAGAAACTTGAGGGAAGGACCCTGACTACAGTTATCCCCAGTGGCCTAAAACAGTGCCTACCTCATATAGAGACTTCATAAATAGTGAATAAAGAATGATAAAATAGAGAGTCAAAGGAAATTAATATAAACGAAATTAGCTCATAACCATCTTAAAAAGTATTATTAGAACAATTACTACCTCTTTGTATACTGGTACATCTAAGTACATCTGATAAATATTTTATCCTTAATTTTTACTATTCTTATCAGCTTTTTCACTTTACATTCATTCCTGATATATGCCTTGCATTAAACAAACGAAGTTTCTGAAATCTATACCCTAGATGTACATTCGGCCACGTATTATATTAAAACTACGTGCATTTTAAGAAGTCTAATCTAAAGGCAGCCCTTTACAAGCCAGTTCTAGTTTTCTATTTTCATTTGCACTTAAACACTAATTCACCCACCCTGCACTCAGGGAGCCACTACAGATAATTATGCTAATGCTAATCGCAATAGCTGCTAATGTTTATTGAGGACTTTTGTGCTACGGTCTGTCCTGGAGGCTGTGCATAAATTATCTGGTTTTGTTCATACTACAGGAAACCCATGTTATTACATTAATGCATATTAACCAACTCTAAATTACTTTCTGTTCCTGGCCCAAAGCCCAAACCCCAAAACCCTGAGCTTTGACTCTGCACCCTGGTTCTTGCCACTTTCTCTTTTCCCTTGCCTCTAGGCATCCTCCTTTCCAGGGTAGCCACAAGCGCTCCTCCCCTTCCCTCTTTGAGAACCATGACAACCACCGATTCCCCTCCCCGCCCCTGTCATCCCTCCCCAGACGGCAACCCGGCGGGCACAAGGTCCGACGACCTGCTACGTAACTCGCGCGTGTGACTGCCTAGTAACAGTGTCTCGAGTCGGAAGCGCACAGAGCGAGGCGCGGGGTGGGAGAGCTGGCGCGCGCAAGCGTAAAGTCTTTGCAGCCTCGCTACGGGGCGGAGCCTTGCCTGTCAGCAGGGGCAGAGTAGCGATCGTCGCCAAAGCGCGCGGTTTTATTTCTCTCCGCTTTGGAAGGGGCAAACTAGCTTTTGGGAGTGAAGCAGGTACGCAGTTATCCAACAATGTCTGGTGAGTCAGGACAGCCTGAGGCTGGTCCCTCTCATGCAGGGCTAGATTGGCCGAACCCTGAGAGGAATCGGGCTGGGGTCCCTGGAGGGGTGATCCGAAGAGCTGGTGCCCAAGGGCCCAGGTCCTGGATCCAAAAGGTTCTTGAGCAGATTATGGACTCACCTCGCCAGTGTGTCACCCCTCGGAGGTGGTGCCTGTAACTGTGTTGGCCGTCCAAAGGTACCTGTTAGAGGATGAGCCACGGGACACGGTGCCCAAGCCTCCCCTTTATTGCTATGATGTGACGATCTCAGACGGGGTGTACCAGGAGAAGTGCTACCTGGACCCCAGCTTGAACTCTCTCGTATATCAAAATATTCTTAAAGTTGGCATACAAATGAGAATTTCCAGAGTCTCATGTCTTTACAATGAGAAAAGGATAGGCCAGGGGATCCTGTGCATAGATAACGTCCACTGTGGGGAGACTTCAGACAGTATTTCTTTAGAAACTCCCTTCAGAAATAGAGCGCACCAGGAGAAACCAGAGAGGCCTTTAAGAGGCGGGAAGAGTCATTACCTGGCGCTGTGGAATAACGAAGATCCCTATGGTGATATCTGGTTAACAGACAAGCAACCTGAGGAACACAACTTTAGCGGTAAGTGTGTGGAAAGAATGGCAGAGGGTTTTAAAAAATAGTTTTCAGGAGCTTGCGTGAATGGGAAAGGAAATTAAAATGCTTTTGTATTGTTAATTGCAAGCCAGGAGTGGTAGGTAGACAAGTTTTCTTAAATGACCAAGGGATGCTCAATGAAATTTGCACAGCCCGTGGTTTTGTTGGTGTTTTTTGTTTGTTTGTTTGTTTCTTTGATTGCAAAAGTGGCCAATTCAGGAAGCGTGTCTGACTACATCTTAAAATTCAGTCTGGCAAATGTACTGATGTGGGAGTCAGTATTCCTCATACGTTCGTTACATGTTTGATTGTGGTGGAATTAATCTTAGTTTTACCCCAATCCAGTTGTGGAAATACAACGTTGTGGTTGAAGAGCCTATAGATTTGAAGTTAGCATAAAGGTTGTAAAATTTGCGGGTTTGCATGTTTTAATCTTCATTCAAAAGGATGTTTCGTGATGTATGCCTTAATACTTTACATTGATTGAAACGCCGTGTAACAGTTATGTAAATATCACCTTTTAACGCGGGTAATTTTTATGGAAGGCTTGACATTCATTTTCTTGTTCTTATTACTTCACGCACAAAAGAGTACTGATCTGGAACTCAATTTTTCGTAATCAGAATAGGAATTAGCTTGAAAACACTAGCTTGCCATCAGTCAACCGCTCAAAATACGTTTTTTTTTCTCTAACAATGAAATAAGGGAATGATAGTACTTAGGCCAGTGAACACGTTGAAATGGAGAAAGAAATAAATGCAAAAATAAATAAGAAAAGTACTGGGAGAGAAAAGACTATAATTTTCCTACATTACTGCTTTTCAGTCCGCTTTTTGCAATGTTGTTGTCACAATGGGTAAATCACGGTATATCTTACTGTGACTGTGGAGAGCAACAAACTTGAAAGTAAAAGGATAACTAGCTCCAAAACCATGCAACTATATCACATCCAGTTGTTAAGGTAAAAAATATGTTATAGAAATGTGTTAGTCAGATGTTTTAAATAACTAAATTTTAAAAATGCTAAAAAAGCAAGATAGCTATTTACTTTCTGGTATGAAAAAATGGAGTTATTTTATCCAAGCGTTAAATAAGGCAGTAGTGCCATACTACTCAAAATTTTAATCACTTTAATTTTTAGAATTGAATTGTAAAGTGAAAAAACTGGTGCCCTACAAGACTTGAGGGGATTAATACTTTATAAAATGTATTTTGTCATAAATCTATTCATTCATTAAACCATATTATAATACAAATATGGCAATGTATTGTGCCAAAATGAAACCGAATCTGTATATTTAAAAGTAATTGTGTAGAAAATATACCCACCCAAGTAATAGTCAAAATGTTAGTGATAAAATCTGGAAGTGGGCATATTGAGTTCACTGTAAGAATTTGTTCAGTTTTTGCTATATGTTCAAATTGTTAATAATAAAATATTAGGGAGAAAGTGAAAGACCTCCTTCACCTTCCCTGTGCTTCACCTTTCTTCAAAAATCCAAACTGTCAGCAGTTTGTTGTGTATCTCTCTTTTTTTTTTTTAAAGAAATCAATGTCACATTGTGTGAGTCTTGCTATTTCCACTAAACATATTTCAGTCATGCTTTCATTCATCTGTACATACAATATACCATCAGCATGGTGTGCCGTAATTCTATAATCATGCCCCATGTGAATAGGTAATTTGTAGTTTTAGGCACTTATTACCTGTTAGTATTAAATACAATGCTACATCATGTAGAAATATACACACTATTTTTGTTTACTATGTTCAAGGTATATGCTGTTGAACGGCTTCCTCTGGCGAAACTGCTGGCTTAAAATTAATTTTTTTAATTTTGTGATATAAACAGATCATCTTCTGAAAAGGTTGTACTAATTTACATTCACCACATACATACTGAGAAAATGCCCCATTTCTCCCCATATCTACTATTTTCAAATATTCCTTTTTGATAGTTTTTCTAATTAATTTATAGGTTCCTTGCTTAAGGTATTACAATTTTGTCTCTATATACTGCAAATTATTTTTTGCCTCTGTTCTTTTTCTCTTAACTTTGTTTATGCACACGTTGTGTTTTTGAAACGTTTCATTTATGGTTTAACCTTGTACACAGTAAAAAAAAAAGTTTTAAAAATACAGCTTGATAAATTTTCCATATATATAGTATCTGTGTAACCACCTACCTCACCCTTCCATTCAAGATATAGCAACATTTCTGTACTTGTTACCGCCAAAAGTCTCCCTCATTCCATCCTCCTGGTCAGTAGCCATATGAAAGGTAGCCACATATTGTGACCTCAAAATAGCTTTTAAAAATAGAAGTTAGCTGGCCACACCATCCTGGCCCTATAATCCTCTCAGATGGCTCCCCATTGCATTTAGTCAGCAACCCAAACTCTACCGGTCTGGAAGGCAGGCCGGTACTCCCAGAGGATGACGAATTTTTCCATAAAAGCCAAACAGTAAATCTTTTTGGTTCTTTCCAGACATGATCTTGTCACAAACATTCACTTTTCGCCATTGTATAAATGGGAAAGCAGCTCACAAGCAGTATGTAAATAAAGGGTCTGGCCATGTTGCAATAGAAACTTCATTTACAAAAACAAGCAAACAGGCAGGAATTTGGCTTGTGGCTGATAGTTTGCTGACTCTTGCCCTACAGAATCCCCTTACGCACCTCTCTAAATCTCTACCCCTCTCCCTAGACCACAAGACCACAAGAGCAACCATCACCCAGGCACCAAAAAATCCAGAATAGCCCATTTTGGTTCAGCCACCAGCCTTCTTTTGATCCTCAAACCTCCAGTCTTTTTCCCTGCACTGCTTTTTCCTCTTTCTGGAAAGTTTCTCCCACCTTCCAGTTTCAACTCAGATAAAAACATAATTAAAAGCTTTAAAATAAATATTCCCTCCCAATTTATTCTTATTACACCACCCTGCAAAATGATCTTCCCCTAGAATCATAGCATTCCCGAAATTATTTTCTTTAGCTGTTTCTTTCTCCCTTACATTTTAAAGAACCACTACTCTTTTTTTTTTTTTCATTTCTGTGGGCCGTATCTTATAGCAAACAATGTCTGCCCAAAAGTAGGCATTCAGTATTTGTTGAAAAAAAATGATGAAAAAATTGATGGTTTTAGCTAATGTTTGAGCACTTTGATTTCCACTTGTTTTTCCAAAATGATTATTTTTACATCTGTCTTTATTTAAGTGAATTTGGTCTATAGGTTTGTTTTGGTGGTTTTTGCAGGGGAGTACTTTTCAATGCAATTTATACTGGATTAATATTAGCCTAGTAGAATGAGTTGGAAAGCATTGCCCTCTTTTCTGGGCTTACAGAAATTGTATGTCCTTAAAAGGTTAGTAAAATTCCTCTCTAAAACACTAACTTGTTGTACTTGGGCCAGGATGGGGGGTTGTGGGGGGATGCCTCTTTTTCAATTTCTTTTAATAAAATGACTTAAACCAATAATTGTTTTTCAAGAGCCCATTTTAAGAGTGGTAATTCACTAGGAATCTCATTTCACCTAGATCTAAAGTTGTACGTAGTAATCCTATGTTTTTTTGACCTATCTGCAATTACCGATCTTCTTCACAATCTCATGTTTGTGTGTTCACCTTTTCATTATGGAAAGAGCCTTGCCAGAGTTTATCAGTCTTATCTGTTGGTATTTCTTTAAAGACACATTGGTTTTTACCTAAATAACAAAATTATAGTGAAGGAGATGTTTTCACTTCAATTCTGCTATCATCTTAATTCTTTTACATACTTCCTTTGTTCATATCTTTTCTTGTACTACTTTCCTTGAGTAAATGCTTGGTTCATATATTGCTTGTTTATTTCCGTCCAAAAGCATTTAAACATTCTGAAATTTCCCATGGATATTGCTTAGGCTGCATCCCCCAGATTTGGAAGTATAGAGATTTTTTTGCTTACTTGTTATTTATATTTTCTTATTTACTTATTTATTTTTGTATTTTTGAATATTGAATTATTTGTAGTCGTTTCTGAAATAATTACACCTCCAGCCCAATGGTTTTCTTCTGTTTCCATCCCTTTCAAATCCATTTAAAAAAATGACAAAACCTGATTAAAACAATCATGTTGGAACTAGATGTTGTGATAGACTTAATGCTGGCATCAATTCATTTGATTATATACTTTCATTAGCCTTCCTGTATTCTGTTTAGCCTTTTGGAGTCTAAATTTCACTGATATTTTCCAATTTTGGGGTCTTCTCTGCAATTTCAAGTGATAGTTTTACAGAGACAGTAATATCTTTAAACCCCTCTCTTTTATTTTCTTGGCATGCAATTGGCATTTCTGTTTTTCTTTTTTCTTTTCTTTTCTTTTTTTTTTTTTTTTGTTGTTGTTGTTTGTTTTTTGTTTTGTTTTGTTTTTTTGACAGTCTTATTGTGTTGCCCAGGCTGGATCACTGGCGTGATCTCGGCTCACTGCAACCTTCGCCTCCCGGGTTCTCCAGCAGCATCTCTCCTGCTTCAGCCACCTGAGTAGCTGGGACTACAGGCACACACCACCACACCTGGCTAATTTTTGTATTTTCAGTAGAAACGGGGGTTTCACCATGCTGGCCAGGCTGGTCTCGAACTCCTGACCTCAGCTGATCCACCCACCTCAGCTTTCCAAAGTGCTGGGATTACAGCCGTGAGCAACTGTGCCCGGCTCTTTTTTGCTTCTTTAATCTCTGAAAGTTCAGAAAAAGCTTGTTTATTAGGTTTAAAGTTTATTATTATACCAGGTTTTAAAATGTAATTCACGTATTCCATATCCTTATTTTTAATCTACTTTATTTGCCTGTTTCTCAGAGGAATATTGGCTTCTCTCTATGAGGATAGTTGCATTTATTTCTCCTTATATTTCTAAAAGGTTTTGCTTTAGATGTTACTATAACGTGTGCAGTTTCGTAACTGATTAATATACTATTGTTGAGTTTTACACTTTATCAATGTGGAATTTGCCTCTTTTTCCCTTTTGCCTTGAGTTCTATTTTTCCTGATAGTAATGCTTGCCATTTCCACAGTCTTTTTGGTAGCATGTTAGGACAATGATACCCAAATGTGAGTAGGCATGCATATCACCTCAAGAGTGCCAGTCAGAAAAATAACTTAAGTGATTCTTGACTCTACAAATTCACAAATAATATCAAGAAACACTGCAAAAAAAATGGATGGGGCAAAAATGCAAAAATGAGCAATTGGAGAGAAATAAGCATCCAGGTACTGACAAGTTCAAATTACACTTACAAAAATCAGAGAAAAAACATTTAAGCAGAAAAAAAGATTTGGAAAAGGTTGCAAAGATAAAGAATACACCAAAACTTAAAGAAATTATTAAGGCAGTATGTTTCAAATGTCGAAGCAAAAAAGAAATGCCAATTGCATGCCATGAAAATAAAAGAGAGGGGTTTAAAGATATTACCGTCTCAGTAAAATTCTCACTTGAAATGGCAGAGAAGACTCCAAAAAGCTAAACAGAATACATGAAAGTATATAATCAAAATGAATTTATGCACAATAAGTTATCACAACATCTAGTTTCCAACATGATTTTTTAAATCAGTTTTGTAGTATTTTTAATGGATTTGAAAGATGGAAAACACTAAAGAAAGGCCGTTATGCTGAAGTGTAATTATTTCAAAATGACTACAGTAATTCAATAATGTAAAATACAAAATAAAACAAGATAAAATACAGATTGCTGACCACCGTTCCCAGTGTATGATTCATTAGGTCTGGGGTAGGGCCCTAGAATTTACATTTCTAACATATTCACTGCTAGTAACAATGCTGTTGGTACAGAGACCACACTTTGAGAACCACTGGCAAGCCGGTTGCGGTGGTTCATGCCTGTAATCCTAGCATTTTGGGAGACCCAGGCGAGCGGATTGCTTGAGTTCAGAGTCCATGCTGAGACCAGCCTAGGTCCAGACCAGCCTAGACCAGCCGAGGCAACACGGTGAAACCCGTCTTTAATAAAAATACCTTAGCCCGGGCAGGGTGATTTGTGTCTGTAATCCCATCTACTTGGTGCGGGGGTGTCGTGGGGGGAGCCTGAGTCCAGGAAGTTGAGACTGCAGTGAGCCTTGATTGTGCCACTGCACTCCAGCCTGCACCAAAAGAGTGAGACACTGTCTCAAAAAATAAAGAAAGAGAACCACTGGCCTTAGTGTATGCTTCTCCATCCCTTTATTTCCATTTCGTTTTAGGGTTGTCTCTTTTAAAAAGTATATAGCTAAGACTGCCTTTTGACCCAAACCAATTATTTTTCTTTTAAGAGATCAATTTAATTTATCTAAATTTAATGTGAATAATGATGTTTGTACCTGTTCTTGAAATTCTACTTTATGTTTACCATATCCCACCTTATTTTTTTTTACTTTTGCAGGATTAAAATTTTCTTCTGGTAGTTTGGAAATTATACATTATATTTGTATTCTCCTAGTCTCCTAGTTGTTTTTTAAAAAAATTTTATGGGTACCTAGTAGGTATGTGTGTGTATAAATAAATATACATATATATATATATATATGGTACATG
>NW_016808147.1:125745-133038 GCF_001698545.2 Rhinopithecus bieti
TGTCTGTAAACAGCCTCTAATTCTTTTATAGATTTGAGAGATAAAATGTGTATTCTATGAAGTTTTTGAGTTAAAAACCCAAACTGGGAAAAATGTTAACCAGAAAGATGTCTGATTACAGCTAACTCTCTGGACCTAATTATAACAGAAACAGAGGCTCTTAGAACTCTGGTTTTACGCAACTAGGTAGCTCTTGAATTTATTCCAGACAGTAAAGGAGCTATATGTGCCTTCATTGATCAAGAGTATTCCACGTACATCCCAGACAATTCAAAACTGATCCGAGATTCATCTGACGTTAAAATGAAATCACTTAATTATATCAGATCAAATGTTAGGACCTGTGATCCTAGGATAGTAATCTATTGGGAGAATCTGGAAGGAAAATTACAGAGTATCCTAATACTAAAAATTGTGTGTGTGTTTTATAGTGTAGGCATAATTATATAATACCATTTAATCCCTTATTAAAAGAAATTACAAGTGTGATTTTGTGTCAAAATGTTGACTAGGTAAAACATTATGTAAACAAAGCTAGACATGAAGGGAGCCTTAGCAAAAGAAATACTGGTACTAATGCAAATTCAGGTCTTAATAGTTGGGACTGTGGGCTGTGAGAGAAAAATGTGGAGACAATTGCAGATGGAACCTCTCTTAATCCAAGGAAGAATACATCAGTATGACAAATTAATTCTTTAAGATGATGAATAGCTTTTAAGCAGTTTTTGAACTTGCCAGCAAGCTTGCAGATAAAAACGTTTCTAAGTAAATTGTATGGCATATGAGAAGATAGTAAGTGCAATGTAGAAAAATAAAGTGGAATGGAGGATAAGTAAAACAGTCAGTTTTTAATAGGATGGTTAGGGATAGTATGACTGAGAAGGTGATATTTGAGCAAAGCTTGAAGAGAGGAGGGAGAAAGACACTTGGATATCTAAAGGGAAGACAGCAATTGCAAAGGTTCTGATACAGGACCATGTCTGTCATGTTTGGGGGAGATAGCAGTGAGCTCAGCTGCCTGGGCTCAGGTGATCCTCCCACTTCAGCCTCTTGAGTAGCTAGAGCTTTAGGCACATGTCACCATGCCCAGCAAATTTTTGTCTTTTTGGAGAGACATGGGGGATTTCACCATGTTGCTCAGGCTGGTCTCGAACTCCTGGGCTCAAGCAAGCTGCTGGTCTCGGCCTCCCGAAGTGCTGAGATTATAGGCATTAGCCACTGCACCTGGCCCATTTCTATATATTAAATATATAAGTGCTTAATAATGGGAAACATATTCCATGACACTGAGTTTTGTTTTTTGTTTGTTTGTTTGTTTTTTCACAAAATATCTTAAGAGAGGTGAGTTTAGATCCAGGTTTTCCAGGAGGTTATTAAATGGTTTGGTAAGATGGAGGGCATTCTAGGTGGAACAACTTGTTGGTTAATATAGGTGTTTACGTATGTTCCAGGCACATAGTAAGTCCTATATATATTTCAGCTGTTAATATTAGGGATCAAATTTAGTTTATGTGGGAGAGGTATATAGAGTTAGCTAGCAAGGTTTAGCTGGCAAGAAGGAGTCACTTTAGGTGTGATCAACTTATTATTTTTAACCATTAAAATAGATCTTTGAAGTTACCATTACATGTTAAACAGGATTTCTTTCCTCTTTTTTATATTCTAGATACCAAAATAATTTCCCTCTCTCACCTTGAAATGACCTGGACTAACAGAAGAAATTTTCCTGCATTGCTTGTGAGGATCTTACATAAATCAAAACTGCGATACTATGGAAAACCTGATAAAAAGATGATTGAACCATATCAGGTACAAGTAATAAGATATCATATGTTAATTTAAAGTTATAAATTATAACTTACACACCTAACTCCATAGTATGATAACCTGCTCATTTAAATAACATTTCGTAAGTTCAATGTAATAATTTTTAATTGTACATAAATGTATATTATAAAGTATTTTTCTGCATAGTTTATTGTGCAAAAAGAAATTATTTCTGTATTGGTGCCCTTTATTTCCCTGATCCAGGTGGTCTCCTTCCCACCTTTTTATTTTCCTTCAACCTTTTCTTCTCACCTATGCTTTCTGCACCAACATATAAACATACTCTAGTCTCCCATTTAAAAAAGAAAAGAAAATAGTCTCCCTTGGCCTTATGACTCTTCTATTCCCTATCTTTCTCTTCAGGTAAGCTTCTTGAAGAAGTAGTCTGCACTAGATGTTTTTACTGTCTCGCCTCCCATTTCTCAACACAATTATCTTGGCTTTTTTCCTTAGCTTATCATTCACTAGTGACTCTAATTGTCAAATCTGTGTGATACTTCTTTATTGTCTTTACTCTCTGTGCCGTATAATGCTCATGAGCTCTACTTTCTTGATAGGTTTGTGTTCTATATTTTTCTTACTTAATATTATATTGTATTTTCCTATGATATCAAGAACTATTTTAGATGTTTCATTTAACTTTTATTATAAAAGTTATACATGCTTATTGTAGGGAATTTGGAAAATGTAGAAAGCTGTTTGAAGATCTTACCATTCAGAGAGAGCCACTGTTAACATGATGTGTTTTATTCCCTTTCTTGTGTGTGTGTAAATCACATATATACACATATATAAGCATATCATACATATACATACACATATCTATTATATTCTATTTAATCATATATATCACATGTATGTGCATATGTATATATGTTATATATTTCATGTGACTGTCATATATCACATTAAATTATCTTACAAAATGGGTACCGTATTGTGCATACAATTTTGTATTATTTAACATTTTCTTAAATATTTTCTCATATCACTAAAAATTCTTCATTCATAATATTTTACAGTTATATATTTTTAGCACATTATATCATAAATTATTCAGCAATTCCCCGATAGTTTTTTGCCTTCTCATTGTTGCAATACTTTCCTCCCTTGTTTGTTGCCTTCCTACCTCCTTGTGTCTCCATCATTTCGTCCTTGCTTGCCTCTCCAGTCTCATCTCTTCCTGAGCTCTCTATGCCTCATACTAACGAAATTGCCCTACCTGGAATTTTCTAATGGTAGCCAATTGTTTTCTACCTTTCATGCCTCTGCTTATGTTGTTTCTTCTGCCTAGAATCCTCTTCCTCTCAATTCTCATCAGATTGGCAAAGCCATCTTTAAGATTCAGTTCAGTGCTTACCTCTGATTTAAGGCTTTCTATGTATACCCATATGCCTAGTCACTGGGAGAATCAACTACATGCTACTTAGGACCCCACTATATGCCCTTACATAGGTCTATCAGAGCATGCATAACCCAGTTACACATACCTGTTTGCTAATCTTACTCTACTGTGAGCTCCCTGACTGTAGGGAAGAAGTATCTAATAGTGCTTAAGAGTGCATGCCCTGTAGTCATATGAACTGAATTCAAGTTTCAGCTCTGTTTACCACTTCTTAACTTTATGATGTAGGGAAAATTATTTATCCTTTTAAAGCCTCAGTTTACTCATCTGTAAAATAGGGATACTAATTGTACTTACCTTACAGGGTTGATGTGAGGATTGAATTAGTTAATATAAGTAAAGGATTTACCTATGTTCCAGGCACATAGAAAGTCCTATATATATATTTTAGCTATTATTATTAGGGGCAGTGTTTGATTCATCTCTTCATTCCAGGGCCTAACATAATGTCTGGAATATGGATTCAGTAAATGTTTAATGAATAAAGGAATGAATCACCCAAAATGTATACTCATCATTTAGAGAAAGGGTCTGAGAATATAACATCATTATTTAAGAAGAAATTAAGAATTAGAAAACACTTTACAGACTGCCTTTTAGGCAGAACTGAAGTTGTCTGTCACTGTATTTTAATACTGAGAAATACTCCATCAAATACTTTCTACCTCAATAGATTTCTCTATTTTAACTATACTCAGAGTCAGCAAGAATGCATACTTGTTTTAACATTCCCCCTTCTGCTAGCATAATTTCTCAAGTAGTATCTCAGAAATGATTTCCATGTCTTATGTTCCAGTCTCAGATATTGCTATAAATAAATTAATGTAACCAGGGCATTGATGGCATCGTGCCCACTCAATTATATGTCTATCTAAAGTTCTCAAATATGAATATCAAGGCCGTCCAACAGTTCAGATAATCAAGAATGATGTCAAAATTTTCATGTAAAACTTCTAATATGTCATTTGTCTCATTCATTTGTCAAATGTATTGTGGGATCACTCTGTGTAAGGCACCATGCTAAATATTATGGAAGAATCAAATATAAATAAGGTTTGGCCTGTGCCCTCAGAGTTTACAGTCTCACAGTAAGTTAGTAGTACATTTAGTACTTCCATGGGTCTGGTGGCACTCTCTTTAGATTATCAATATTAACAGAATTGACAGCTGAATCATTATTAATAAATAATTAAAATTTAAATGTTTTTTATCACTCTAAATGATCACAAATAATGTGTTATGTATTATCTGTATAGATAAAAGTGACAAATATGTATGTGCTTTAATCATTTTCTTTCTAGACCTTTTTGGAAGTTGCTGACAGTTCAGGCACAGTGTCAGTGATTATGTGGAATGCCCTGTGTCCTGAGTGGTATAAAAGTTTGCGGGTTGGTTTAGTTCTTCTGCTTCAAGACTATTCTGTTAAAAAGAGTTATCCATTCAGAATACAGCCTGTCCCCGTGGATCCGCAGATCAAACTAATTTCTACAATGGGTTAAGTATTCAATGAATTTGTTGTCTTATCACTGTTTTGTTTATATAAATTGGCAACGTACTGTATTAGGAAAAAAGATCATAAAAATTACTGAAGCTGTTAGAACCTATGAAACCTTTACATTTCTTTGTCCATAAAATTTTCAAGCAGTCACATAACCTAATAAATATACCTATTTATTATTTCATTTATTAAGAGAAATTACCTGAGATATTTATTGTTGATTGAAGAATGAGCTCCACTTGGGTTGTACTTATTTTGTTTTATTTTAATTTTGGTCATAAAATATTAAGTTAATGTTGAATATATTTTGTAGTTACTAGTAGGTGCTATCTAAAAAGGACTTCTGTTAACTTTTTGAAATAATTTCAGACTTACATAGCAGTTGAAAGAATGGTATAGAGAACTCCCATATACCCTTTATCCATATTCAACAATTACCAACATTTACCTTTGCCTTATCATTATATATCTCTTTTCATACATATACATATCTTTACACACACACACACATACACATGTATGTATGTATACATATTCCTTGTGATCCAGTAAGAGAAAGTGGCAGCCATCATACATATCCCTTTAAGCCTAAACACTTCACTAGTATTTCAGCGTGTATTTTCTAATAACAAGTGCATTCTATTACATAATCTAAGTACAATTACCAAAATCAAGAAATTTAAAATTGATACAATACTAATATCTAACCTATAGTCAGTATTCAAATTTTGCCAATTGCTGCAATCTTGAAAGGGCTTTTCCTAACTAGTATTGATATATTGACATCACAAATATTTTGGACCATTAAAATTAATGTATTAAATAATTGTTTTAGATATGACTGTGATTTTTTCACTTTCATTTGTAAGAATTGTAGATTAAATATTGTTTTTGGTTTATAATACCTTTATTCTGAACCTGAATTTCTGTGTATTCTAAATTCCCCAGCTAATCCATTAAGCTTAATTACTTAGAGAATATTCAGGTAAAGGTAGCAGTTGTTCATTGTTTTCTTAAACTTGTGTTTTTTGCAAAAACCTTATATGATTATTTATTAAAATCTTAAGCATCTTGCAGACATTGGTCAGATCTTGTTAGATGAAGAAGTTATTACCTAGGTAGTCTGGTACACATAGTCTATTACCTCATTAATTTTTGCTATAGAAAGGTGAGGAACTAAACTGAGAGAGATATTGTGACTTACTAAGAAAACACAGTAAAAGTTGGCAAGAGGACGCTGATTTACAGCATGCTACCTCTGCTATATAGAATTATAGGACCAAATTTTCATAATGGAAACTCTCTAAGGTATGAGAAACTATGCTTTCAAGTAAGTGATTGCAGATACAGAAATTATTTTTTTAATGATAGCCTTGGTGATAATATATTTAAAATGTACCTTTTGGTCTTTAAAACAGTTTTACTTCTTATTAATGTTAGCAGCAGTCTCTATTTTCTCCCTTATATTTTTGATAAGTAACAGGACTTTTGCCCTCTTTTTTTAGGAAGCAAGAGACTATTTCTGTAAGGCGCCAAGTAGTAAATATTTTAGGCTTTGCAGGCCATATGGTCTCTGTTTCAGCTTCTCAGCTCTGCCTTTGTAGACTGAAGGCAGCCATATGTATGTAAAGGAATGGATATGGCAATATTCCAATAAATATTTATTTACAAAAGCTTCCAGCCATCTGCAGCCTGTAGTTTGCCTAGCCTACATGTATAAGTAGATTACAACTCTGGCTGTATATTGGAATCACTTGGGGAGCTTTAAAGAGCCACTGGTCCCCATCCTCAGAGATTCTGATTTAATTACTCTGAGAATGGGACCATGGCATTGCTCTGGGTTTAAATCTCCTCAGCTGATCCCAAAGGTACAGTCAAGGTTGGGAACTACGGCTTTATGATCTTTAAAAATTACCTGCATGAAACTAACTAATGATCTTTTTATCCTAGCATTTTCTTTATTTTTAATTGACAAATAATGATTAAATATATTTAGGGGGTGTAGTGTGATGTTTTGATCTGTGTATATACATTGTAGAAAGACTCAATCAACATATCCATCACCTTACCAAATTATCACTGTTTTGTGGTGAGAACATTAAAAATCTATTAGCAATTTTGAAATATATAATACATTATTATTAACTGTAGTCACTATCCAATGCGATAGATCCCTAAGACATTCCTGCAGTCTGACTGAAATTTTGTACCCTGTGATCAACATCTCGCTTTTCTCTATCCCTCCCCACTCGCTCCCCAGCGTCTGGTAACCATCTTTCTACTCTCTGTTTCTATGAGATTGACTTTTTTAGATTCTTGGAGAACATTATGCTAATTGAAATAAGCCAGGCATAGGCTGGGCGCAGTGGCTCACGCCTATAATCCCAGAACTTTGGGAGGTCGAGGCGGGCAGATCACAAGGTCAGGAGATCGAGACCATCCTGGCTAACATGGTGAAACCCCATCTCTACAAAAAATACAAAAAATAAGCCAGGCATGGTGGCGGGTGCCTGTAGTCCCAGCTAATCAGGAGGCTGAGGCAGGAGAATGGCATGAACTCAGG
>NW_016808147.1:133739-136883 GCF_001698545.2 Rhinopithecus bieti
TTTTTTTTTTTTTTTTTTTGAGACAGATTCTCGCTATGTCACCCAGGCTGGAGTGCCACGGCACAATCTCGGCTCACTGCAACCTCCACCTCCTGGGTTCAAGTGATTCTCCTGCCCAAGTAGCTGGGATTACAGGCGCCCACCACCATGCCAGGCTAATTTTTGTATTTTTAGTAAAGACAGGGTTTTGCCATATTGGCCGGACAGGTCTTGAACTCCTGACCTCAAGTGGTGCACCTGCCTCGGTCTCCCAAAGTGCTGGTAATATAGGCATAAGCCACTGCACCTGGCCAATGTAATTTTTTTAAAAGACTGAATAAATGGAAATCTATAAAGATAGAAATTCTATTGCAAAACAAAGAATGTATTATTTGCTGGATGTGTATAGCTTTGTATATTGACATTTTGTGTATTATTCTGTGTACCTTTTACAAAATAGTATGTAGCTGGCATACACAAATAATACACCCTTTAAAATCTTGAAACTTTCAGACTGTATTACACAATGCATATTGATTGGATGATAGCAACAAGCATTTTTTATTTTGGCGGGCAGGGGCTATTTCTTTAATTAGGAACCCTAGCATTTTAGAGCTGGAAGGGACCTTGAATATAATTAAGTGATACTATGACAATGAAAGTACTTTGGAATATGCAAACTATGATGCAAGGTAATATTATGTAATACAAACTTTGCTTGCTTATATATGAATAGACTGAAACTCATAAAGGTAAAGTGAATATTTCCTTTCACATGACTAGTAATAGACAGAAATAAAAATCAAATATATTTATCCTGGTTTAAGCTTTGTTTGCTACACAGAAAGTTCTTAGAAAAATGTAACTAACCAAAAAGAGAAAAGCCCAAATAGCTTTATAACTATTAAAGGAATTGAATCAGAGGTTTAAAATTTTCCCACAAAGAAAATATCAGGCACACATCATATTATAGAGAAATTCTACCAAACATTTAGGGAATATATCATTCTAAACATATTCCAGAGACTAGACTAGAAAGTATATTCTCAAACTCATTTTTTGCTGCCAATATAACCGTGATAATCAAAACCAAACAAAAATAGTATGAAGGAGAAAAATTATATGCCAACTTCAGCCACTAACATATAAACATATATAGAGATATTCTGAATGGAATATTGGCAAACTGCATCATGTGTTAAAAAAATTAAGTTCACATACTGTGATAGGTTGCATTTTTCCTCAGCAATGCAAAATTGGTTTTACATATAAAAATCTGTGTCACCTACCATTTTTACAAATTAGATAATGAGCATTGTAATAGATATACAAAAAACTTTTGTTAACATTTTACAACCATTCATTAATTCAAAAAAGAAAATAGCAAGAGAAGCAACCTTCCTTAAACTAAGTAAGGGGGCTAAGCATGGTGGCTCATGCCTGTAATTCCAACACTTTGGGAGGCCAAGGCAGGAAGATCACTTGAAGCCAGGAGTTTGAGACCAACCTGTGCAACATAGTGAGACCCTGTCTCTACAAATAAAAATAAAAAATTAGCCGGATGTGGTGGCATGCACCTGTAGTCCTAGCTACTCAGGAGGCTGAGGAGAGAGGATTGCTTGAGCCCAGGATTGAGGCTTCAATGAGCCATGATTGCACCACTGCATTCCAGCCTGGGTGACAGAGCAATACTATCTTAAAAAAAAAAAAAAAAAAAAAAAAAAAAAAAAAAAAAAAAAAAAAAAAAAAAAAAAAACCTAATAATGGGTATTTACAAAATCAAAACCAAACCAAACGGCAAACACAGTTCTTAATGGGGAAAAGTTAGATACATTCCTTTATAAAATGGGGGAAATGGATGTCTCCTATTATTACTATTTCTATTTAATGTTGTACTGGCTGTCCTAGCCAGTGTGAGAAGACAAAATGAATTAAAGGTATAAAGGTTTTAAAGAAAAACACAAGATTCTTATTACTCACAAATTAAATTTTCTACAGAGAAAACCAAAGTAACACAAAGTATTAAAAATAATAGGATTTATTATCCTTACCAAACTAATGCAGGAACAGAAAACCAAATTCCACATGTTCTCACTTACAAGTGGGAGCTAAATGATGAGAACACAAAGAGGGGAACAGCACACACTGTGGCCTACTTGAAAGTGGAGGGTGGGAGGAGGGAGAGGATCAGAAAAAATAACTATCGAGTAGTAGGCTTAGTACCTGGGTGACAAAATAATCTGTACACCAAACCCCTGCGACATGAGTTTAACTATATAATAAACCTGCACATATGCCCCTGAACCTAAAATAATAATTTTTAAAAAAATAAAATATTGGCAAAGCTACAAAAGAAGTCAACTGATTTTGTATACTCCAATAATAAAGAGTTAGAAATTGTAATTTGAAAACATCATTGACATTGTCAACAATAACTATAAGATGTCTAGAAATAAATATAAGAGAAGATGTGTAAGACCTGTGTGAAGATGATTATGACACATTATTGGAAGACATTAAGAAAGCCTTAAATAAATAAGTAGAGATAAATAAACTGGGTAAAGATTGTATTTGCCACTACATAATCAATGAAGAATTAATATCCAACATATAAACAACTCTTGCAAATAAATTTTTAAAAGACAATTCAACAATTCAGTAGAACAATGGGCAAAAGACCAAGGCATTTCACAGAAGAGAATGCATATACGAACCGTAAGTACATGAAATGTTGTTCAATATGATTAGTAATAAGGGAAGTACAAAATAGGATCACAACAAATTGTCACATCACTAGATTGACCAAAAGTACTAAATTTGACCATGTGCAGTGGCTCACACCTGAAACCCAAGTGCTCTGGGAGACTGATTCTGGAGGATGCCTTGAGACCAGGAGTTCAAGATCAGCCTGGGCAACATAATGAGACCCCCCTGCATCTCTACCAAAAATTTAAAAAAAAATTAGCTGGACGTGATGATTCTAGCTATTCAGGAGGCTAAGGCAGGAGGATTGCTTGAGCCCAGGAGTTCAAGGCTGCAGTGAGCCATGATTGTATGATTGTGCCACTACACTCCAGCCTGGGCAACAGAGTAAGACCCTGTCAAAAAAAAAAAGAAAGAAAGAAAAAAGGAAAGAAAGAAAGGAAAGCAAGAAAGCAAGAAAGC
>NW_016808148.1:0-1043 GCF_001698545.2 Rhinopithecus bieti
TCTATTATTTTAAAACTGCAAGCGACTTCTATTTTGAATATTTACTAGTTCATACATTTTGTACTTCTTCCTTGTATTTATATAAAATTTATAGTATAGTGTCAGATATAATGAAAATACTATTGCAAATTATTAGAGAAAAGTATAGTATTTTAAAGATTAAAATTATATATAAAATCATGTAGAAGTTTTATATATCTTTGCTTATATAAAATTTACTGGAATCATTCTAATATTTTCTAGAATAAATTTAAAATAAAAGTAAAAGTTATGCTAAATAATTAACTATTTAATGATTAATGTAAAGATGGATGAGTGGTTAGGTTAGGCTACATGTATCAGACACTTCTCCAGAGTACAGTAGCTCAGTTTGACTTCAGTTTACTCCATTTTGTGTGAAGCTCTTTTCCAGAATATTTTGATAAAGAAGAGCAAGTAAAAATTAAATAAAGCAAACAAACAGGAATGGAATACATATTTATATAACATGTATGTTTGTATGTATCATTATATTTATGTTTCTATGCATATATGCAAATGTGTGTATGTATTTATGTGTGTTTGTGTGTATAAGTATTTACTTCTCCTAATTCAGTGAAAAACACTTATCTATGAATACTGAAAAAATAGTGAATCTCAAGCATGATAAAAAAAAGAAAACTACATTGAGGTATATCATAGTAAATCTGCTACAAACAAAAAAATGAATAAAGTATCTTTAAAGAATTCAAATAATAAGGATATATCATACAGGTTACAAAAATAAGAATGATAGATAATTTTTTGCCATAAACAATTAAGACTTAAAAAAAATAGAATGACATCTCTTAAGTGCTCAAAGAAAAATTACCAACCCAAACTTAAATATCCAGCAAAATATTTTCAAATGTAAGAGTGAAATAGAAACATTTTCAGATAAACAAACGTATAATGAATTTGATGCCAGAAGACCTACATACAAAAGATATTTTAAAAGTTCAAGTGTAAGTAAAGTGATACAATATGGGAACTTGATTCTATAAGAAGAAATGAAGGACCTCAGA
>NW_016808149.1:0-465 GCF_001698545.2 Rhinopithecus bieti
AATAATTTCTTTTCACCATGTGAAGGAGATTGTTGTCTAAAATATACATCCCCTCACAAAGATGCTCTGATGCTAGTGTTTTCAGTGGTTGAAAAAAACAAACTTTTAAGCAACATTGAATTTTGAGTGCCCTCCTATGTTCTCTGATCTCTGACAAAAATTTGTCCATCAAACTTTCTTGAGTGCTATGTGTGCTGTGTTCTGGAGGGTACACCAGTGGCTCAGGGATAAAGCACAGTCCCTTCAAAGCAAGAACCTGGCCATTTGCCTTTGCCTCCCACCATTCCCTGTATGGGTTTCAAAATTCCCACTTAAGTCAGCCATGCTGCTGATGCCTTTGACTTTGACAATTACAGTTTTCCAAAATCTGAAGCCTATCCTTCAAATTTTGTTTAACAGGTCTGAGATCTCCATCTACCTTTTAAAAATTCTCATTTCACCCCAAGCATGGCTATCAAAATATTA
>NW_016808150.1:0-3248 GCF_001698545.2 Rhinopithecus bieti
ATTTCCTTTTTCACCATAGTCGTCTCCTTACTCCCCTATATCTCTTCGTAGTGTATTCTCCCTCAGGGATTCCGGAATCCTCTAGAGGAAGAAAGGTAGATTTCTGTGAGTGGAATGCACTCACCACAAAGCAGTTCCTCAGAAAGCTTCTTTCCAGTTTCTATCTGAAGACGTTTCCTTTCTCACCATAAGCCTCAAATCCCTCCAGAATATCCCTTCACAGACTAAGCAAAAACACTGTTATGATGCAGCACAATGAAAAGAGAAGCTTAACTGTGTGAGCAGAATTCACGTGAAACAGAGAAGTTTCATAGAAAGCTTCCTTCTGGGTTCTCTCTGAGGTTATTTCTTTCTCAGGATATTCTAAAGAGCGTTTCCAAATGTCCTTTCTCAGATTCCACAGAAACAGTGATATAAAACTGCTCAATCCAAAGAATGATTTAACTCTATGAGATGAACACAAACATCATGAAAGAGTTGTGCAGAAAGCTTCTCTCCAATTTTTGATGGAAGACTTTTCCTTGCCACACACAGGCCTCCAGTCACCACTTACTATTCCTTCACAGAACCCTCAAAGACCGACTTTTAAACTGGGAAATGTAGAGTAAGCTTTAACCCTGTGAAAAGAATGTACTTGTCAGAGAGCAGTTTCTTCGAGTGCTTCTTTCTGTTTTTTATTGGACGACATTTCACTTTTTGCCCTAGTCTTCAATGTGATCCAAGTATCACTCTTTTGGCTTTACAGGAACAGTGTTCAAACTGTGCCTTATGAGAAGAAAGTTATAACTACTTGAGTAGAATACACACATCACCAAGCAGTTTCTCAGAAAGCTTCTCTCCGGTATTTATCTGACTATATTTCCTATTTCACCCTAGGCCTGAAGGTGATCCTATATATCTCCTCATGGATCCATCCACGAGGGAGTTTCCAAGCTGTGTAATATAAAGAAAGCTTCATCTATGTGAGATGAATAAACATAGCAAAAAGCAGATTCACAGAATGGTTCTTTCCAGATTTTATCTGAAGATATATCCTTTTTCACCATAGTTCTCATAAAGCACAATTTGAACCCTGTTCCTGTAAAACCAAAAGAGTGATATTCGGAGCACATTGAAGACTGTGGGAAAAAGTGAAATGTCGTCCAATAAAAAAAAGAAAGAAGCACTTGAAGAAACTGCTCTCTTACATGTCCATTCTTTTCACAGGTTAAACCTTACTCTACATTTGCCAGTTTCAAAGTCGGTCTTTGAGAGTTCTGGGAACGGATAGTAAGTGGCAACCGGAGGCCTGTCTGAGGCAAGGAAATGTCTTCCATCGAAAATTGGAGAGAAACTTTCTGCGCAACTTTTTGTGATGTTTGTATTCGTCTCATAGAGTTAAGTCATTCTTTGGATGGAGCAGTTTGAAATCACTGTTTCTATGGAATCTGAGAAAGGACATTTGGAAACACTCTTTAGAATATCCTGAAAAGTAATAACCTCAGAGAGAAACCAGAAGGAAGCTTTTGTGAAATTGCTCTGTGTCACATGAATTCCGCTCAAACAGTGAAGCTTCTCTTTTCATTGAGCTGTATCATAACACTGTTTTTGTTTAGTGTGCAAAAGGATATTCTGGAACCCTTTGAGGCTTACGGTGAGAAAGGAAACGTCTTTAAATAGAAACTGGAAAGAAGTTTTTTGAGGTGCTGCTTTGTGACATGTGCATTCCACTCACAGAGATACACCTTTCTTCTCATATATGATTCCGGAATCCCATTTCAAGAAAAGGCTAACAAGAGACATTCGGGAGTATAGGGAGGGCTCTAGTGAAAAAGGAAATATCTTCAGAGAAAACTGGAAAGAAGATTTCTGTGAAACTGCTTTGTGTTAGATATGTTTATTCCTCTTGCATAGTTAAAACTTTTCTTACATTACGCAGTTTGGAAACTCCTTCATGCATGGTTCCGCGATGGGACATTCTGGAGAACATTCAGCCCTATGGTGAAAGAGGAGATATCTGCAGATAAAAACTGGATAGAAGCTTTCTGAGAAAATACTTTGTGATGTATGCATTCCACTCAGGGAGTAATACCTCCTTTCTCACCAGGCAGTATTTCCACACTGTTCCTGTGAAGCCGAAAAAGTGATATTTCGGTTCACATTGAGGTCTATGGCGAATAGTGAAATATACTGAATTAAAATTGAGGAAGAAGCGTTCCAAGAATCTGCTCTATGATATGTGCATTCACTTCACAGTGTTAACACTTACTCTATGTTGCCGAGTTTTGAAACTCTGTCTTTGAAGAATCTGTGAAAGGATATTTAGTGACACCCATAGGCTTGTGGTGAGTGAGGTAATGTCTTCCGATGAAACTTGCAGAGAAACTTTCTGAGCAACTGCTTTGGGGTGTGTGTATTCGTCTTAAAGAGTTAAACAATTCTTTGGGTTGAGCAACTTGAAGGCACTCTTTTTGTGGCATCCGAGGAAAGACATTTGGGAATGATCCTTAGAATATGGAGAAAGAAATATGCTCTGGAAAAATCCAGTAGGAAGCTTTCTGTGAAACTGCCCCATGTCATCTTCATTCCTCTCACTCAATTACGCCTCTCTTTTCATTGAGCAGTTTTATAACCCTGTGTATGTTTAGCATGTGATGGGATATTCGGGCACACTTTGAGGCTAATGGTGAAAAAGGAAATAGGTTCAGACCGAAACTGGAGAGAAGCTTTCCGAGGAACTGCTTTGTGACATGTGCGTTCCAGTCACCATGTTATGCCTCTCTTCTAATACAGTGTCCGGGATACCCTTTTGGAGAAACAGGTATCAAGTGATATTCGGGAGCATGTTCATGCCGATGGTGAAAACAGGAAATAGCTTCAGACAAAACCTGGAAAGACGCTTTGCAGGAAACTACTCTGTGATATGTGTAATCATCTCATATACTAAAGCTTTCTTTACTTTACGCACCTTGGAAACTGTCATGGACAGATCCACGAATTGACCTTTGGGAGCACATGCAGGACTATGGTGAAAAAGGAAATATCTTCAGATAAAAACTGGAAAGAAGCTTTCTGTGAAGCTGATTTTGGTTATACTTATTCATCACACAGATATGAAGCTTTCTTTACATTGCACAGCTTGGAAACTCCCTCATGGATGGATCCGTGAAAGGATATTTGGGATCACATTCGGGCTTATGGTGAAATAGGAAACATAGTGAGATAAAACTGGAGAGAAGCTTTCTGAGAAACTTTTCATGATCTGAGCT
>NW_016808150.1:6182-7155 GCF_001698545.2 Rhinopithecus bieti
ATGCAGTTAAGCTTCTCTTTTCATTGAGCTGTATCATAACACTGTTTTTGTTTAGTCTGTGAAGGGATATTCTGGAGGGCTTTGAGGCTTATGGTGAGAAAGGAAACGTCTTCAGATAGAAACTGGAGAGAAGCTTTCTGAGGAGGTGCTTTGTGACATGTGCATTCCACTCACAGAAATATAGTTTTCTTCTCTTGGAGGATTCCGGAGTCCCTTTTGGGGAAAAAGCTACCAAGAGATATTCAGGAGAATAGCGACGACTATGGTGAAAAAGGAAATATCCTCAGACAAAAACTGGAAAGAAGATTTCTGTGAAAATCCATTGTGTTAGATATATTTATTCGTCTCACATTGTTAAAACTTTAATTATGTTATGCAGTTTGAAAACTCCGTCATGCACAGATCTGCGAAGGGACATTCGGGAGCACATTCAGGCCTACGGTGAACGAGGAGATATCTTCAGACAAAAACTGCATAGAAGCTTTCTGAGAAACTACTTAGTGATGTATGCATTCCACTGCGGGAGTTATACCTCTTTTCTCACAAGGCTGTGTTTGCACACTGTTCCTGTGAAACCGAAAAAGTGATATTTTGGAACGCATTGAGGTGTCTGGTGAATAGTGGAATATCCTGAAATAAAATCGAGGAATAAGCATTCCAAGAATCTGCTCTCTTATGTGTGCATTAACTTCACAGAGTTAATGCTTACTCTATGCTGCCCAGTTTCGAAATTCTGTCTTTGAAGGATCTGTTAAGGGATATTTAGTGACGCCCGAGGCCTTGTGGTGAGCAAGGAAATGTCTTCCAATGAAACCAGCAGGGAAACGTTCTAAGCAACTACTTGGCAATGTGTGTATTCGTCTCAAAGTGTTAAAATAATCTTTGCATTGAGCAGCTTGAAATCACTGTTTTTGTGGAATCTGAGGAAGGACATCCTTAGAATATGGAGAAAGAAATATTCTCAGGTAAAATC
>NW_016808151.1:0-1324 GCF_001698545.2 Rhinopithecus bieti
AAAACGCAATGCTATTTAAAAAATAGTTTTGTAGTTAACGTCTTAGGTTTTATTTACTGTGGGAATCCTCAACCTTTTCAGTTAAAAGACAGAGGTTTTTAATTATTGTTTTCCAAAATGCTTAAGCATTTCCTGGGAGATGGGGAGATGGGGAGAGAGATGATAGATAAAACTTACAGAGAAGTCCGTGTGTGTGTGTGTGTGTGTGTGTGTGTGACTGTGTGTGCATCCTCGTGCACGCCGGGGCCATGTGAATGCATGTGAATGAGCTGTTGCAAATATACAAGTACTCACATATACTGGTCTAAAATGTGGAGTAGGGAAGCTTCTTCTCTGCTAAGACTTCTCATAAACTAAATAAGCAGAATTTGAGAAAAGCCAGGGAGAAGTAACAGTTGCCATTGGGATCTTCCAATTGGTAATATTTTACCCAATAAAATATATTTTATTTGATTGTCTTGGTGAAGTAATGAAGCTCAAAGCACAAGCTTTATTCTAAGAGTCTTGTTTAATTCACAAGTTCTCATCACCTAAGTCTTTTGACACAGTAACATAATATACCTACTGTTCATAAATTCTATCAGAAAGAAAAGTTGAAAACAATTATAAAGCTTGTGTTATCATTTCTCATACTAACAAAATCGTTGACTTTAGGAACAGCAACACTTTCCACTTCTCAGAATCTCCTTCTCCTGGTGCCAAAGTTGTTTGGATACAATATGTGCCATTACATGTAACTGGAAAAAAAGCTTCTCCTTAGATACAATCTTCTGTTCTAAGGTAAAAAACTTGGCAGATATATGCTATAAATAATAGTTTTGTGCCTGAATTTGGCAGTTTTTGTTTGGCCATCATTCTTTTTAGTCCTAGTGATACTGCCTGATAATATTGTGAAATGTTCTGATTTAGTTCTGGGTCACCTTATTGCGGCTATGAAAATGAGAAAAAAATCACATTGTTCATATTTGAACATAATTCCAGTATTTCAACACAAAGATCTAGTTGAGGCCTTGCGATACAATGTAATAATAAACCCAGGAAAAATGCTATTCCCTCGTGAGACTTTGTCAAATACAGCACCCTATGACAGTATTTTAGAAGATGCCTTAGAAATATAGATACATACTATCATAGATTATAGAAGGTTTATTTCATAGAAGGATAAATGAGATTGAATTTTGGTTATAGTCTGAGAATTCCATTTCTCTGAAGAAACCAAATGATAAGGCACTTGTAGAGGGGAATAACATAGGCAGAACTGTAACTAGAACTGAAATATTATGTTCCCCAGTAAAAGCAGTATCTTCAACCTTTTTGGTTGAAA
>NW_016808152.1:0-13981 GCF_001698545.2 Rhinopithecus bieti
CACCATCATCTCTTTTTCACTCTCCTGTCTTCCTGCAAATGGTTGAGAAATTATCTGACCCATTGACACCATCCTTGAGCTGGGGGTTTCCTTCAGTGTCAGTCACTTTTGAATCAAGTACATTTAGCTGCCGTCTTGCTATTTTTCTAAATTACTGTCTTCAGCAAATGCTTAGATAAAACAGTCTTTTTATTATTCTGATGGAATTCAGCAAACAGTGTCTATGGGACTTCTGTTTTTGTGAAGTGCTCTGTTGCCAGGATACCCAGGGTGAAGATGTCAAAGAAGACACATTGAAAGGACAAGCTATAGTGAATATCCCCGAATCAGCTCCTTGCATACTAATCATTCAGATTTACCCTATGCTGTTTCTGTTTGCTATAGGAAAGATACTAGAGTCCATAATTTCTAAATAATAAACTATCCAGAGAACAGAAAACATGTATTATTAAGGAGGGCAATGCTTGTTTAACTTCCTTCTTTTCCTTTTTTTTTTTTTTTTTTTTTTTTCCTTTCTTTTAAAATGTGGCACTAAGACCATTAGAGACAAATTCTGGTTTTTCATTAATCACATGTAGGAAGATGAAAGAGAAATAGATTTCCACACTGACAATTTCAGGAAGAATATAAAATACAGTGAAAAGGAAAAGATGAAAAGAATGAAAGATACCATTAATAACAGCAAAAAGACCCCAAAAGTCACCTATTTATTTAAAAAACACAAGTTAAGCATTATAACAAGCATTTATTATCACCTACTGGGTTTATAGTATGATACTATACTTATAATGATGGCCTTAGACTTAAGCTTAACTAGATACACTTGAAATGGAATAGATGTAAACTCCTATATCCACATAAATAAATAAATAAACAACAGAAAAGGCAAATCTACAAGTTCAGAATGAGATTTAAGATAAGTCTTAGCAGTTCCTTTCAGGGCTATAAAACAACAGGTTTATTATAAACAAATGGTATGATATGTTTGGGTAGAGGAACAATTAATTGAACTTTGGACTGTCTCAAAACTATTCTTCTGACCAATAAGCATATTGTACTATTAGGATGTGGCCAGCCATGCTAAATGACATGAAGTCTTATGTTCATGCAGGCACAATATTGCGAGAAAAATATGCTGGCTAATTACATACATCACAGTTGAGACTGACAAGCGTGGTAGAGATGTGAAAGAAAGCTGAGCAGAGGGAAAGTTCTGGAAACTACCTCACAAGACTAACTATTAAAGAAACTGAGCATGTTTAAGCCAGGAGAGAAGTTTAAAATGTTGGTGAAAATGCTATTGAGGTTTTAGAAAGCACCAATCCACTCTAAATATACCCGTCCTGACCAAAAGTTGTCTGAGCTCAAAAGAAGTATTATTTTCTCATCATTCAACACAATGGACACTTGAAGGATATATTTCCCAANGTGAGGATGCTCACTGGCTACCAGTAGATCATCCAATATAGAAACAATCTAAGATCAAGGGCTGGAGGGTGGGACCATTCAGATAATAACTTCTAGGGGGCTCTTCCAGCCCCACCAGGACTCAGTGGAGTTGTCAAGAGAATTAGGGTCTTCTGGTGCATTCTAGAGTCGAGGTATTGGCAGGAGGCCAGTAATGTGGGCAAAACATTGGCCTGAGACAGGAGACCTGGATTCCAGTTCTAGAGTTGTCTTTGATCAATTTGTCTTGGTTAAGACTTTTTTTTTTTTTTTTAACAATTAAGCAAAAGCAAAACTTACTTAAATTCGCTTAACTCAAACAGGATCAGGGGTATATGTCTCTCATAGAACCCAAAGGAAACAAGTGGAATTGAATTTCAGAAGAAATTGAAACTAGAAACTAGAAATCCATCAAGAATCAAGACAGCCTGTTCCCCTCACCCCCTTTCCCTTCCCACTTTCTCCTTCTCTCTCTGTGTTCTCTCATCTATTTCTGCTGTGTGGCTATGTCTTTCTCATCTCTCTGCTTCTGCATGCTCAGAAAAAGTCGCCCTCCCTGAAAGTGTAAATGTCCTCAGCTCAGAAAGCCAGCTGAACTGCATGTGCTGCTGAGTCTCATTTTCAGGCTCCCAGGTGAGAGACTATGACTAGAGAGATTGAGTCAGGGGCCTAAGACTGGTCCAACCAGCTGTGGCTTGGAATGGGGGTTGGGGGTGGGAGTCAGGATTATGCAGGACAAAGGTAGTTTGAGTGAATTGGGGAAGGAGGGTGGTACAAGGTGGACACCAGGAGGGGATTATTGGGCTGGGCACACTGTCAACATGTGTCAACTCTAGTACTCAGCCTGTCTGGATTCTAATACTTTGAGAAGTTTAAACTTCTGGCCCCTAAAGTTCTCCCCTGTTTTCACACTGTATGAATCTTGAGCTCTGTTTAACAAAGACATCAGCCTGGCAGTGGGAAAACACTTCTTAACTCTTAGCCTTGGGAAGAGCAGACAGTCTCTTCACCAACACAGCAAGCCCTTCATTCACAAAAAGAAAAGAGATGGCAATTAACTGTAGGATAAGTCTGAAAAAGTTAGACAGATAGATCTAGGAGACCAGTCATGTTAGCCATTCTCTTATCCACTGTGCCCTCCAGTCCCCCAGTGCCTAAGCATCAAGATAGCTGGGTTCTGATAGCTGTGCTTTAATTAACCTATTAAGGCCCATAGGGGACCATTGACAGCATTATCACTGCACAAAATGGATCAGAAGTTCCAAATGTCTCACTTAAGGTTATTTGATCCCCTGGGCCTAGGGAAGAGGTGCCACCTTAAGTACTCCAGCCTTACCACACTACTAAGACAGCAAATGGAACGCGGGGAGGAGGGGTCCACGTGCAGCAGAAGGATCTGTCCTCAGGTTGTTACGCCAAGCAAAGTACATCTCCAGCTCCTTAGGGAGGCACGGGACCCACATTATAGAAATGGTACTTAGGGTTTTATTCTGGTACATGCTGTTGTATTACTTCTCATTTGGTTCACCAGTCATCTCTTTTTCACTCTCCTGTCTTCTGCAAATGGTTGAGACATTATCTGCCATTGACCCATCCTTGAGGCTGGGGGTTTTCCTTCAGTGTCAGTCACTTTTGATTCAGTACTTAGCTGCGTCTTGCTATTTTTCTTTCTGTCTTCAGCAATGCTCGTAGATAAAAACCAGTCTTTTTTTTTATTCTGGATGGAATTCCAACGGTGTCTATGGGACTTTCTGTTTTTGTGAAGTTGCTCTGTTGCCAGGATACCCAGGGGTGAAGATTTCAAGAAGACACATTGAAAGGACAAGCTTAGTGAATATCCCGATCAGGCTCCTTGCATACTAATCATTCAGATTTACCCTATGCTGTTTTCTGTTTGTATAGGAAGATTCTAGATGCTCCTAAATTTCTAATAATACTATCCGAGAACAGAAACATGTATTTTAAGGGAGGGCAATGCTTGTTTTACCTTCCTCTCTTTTCCTTTTTTTTTTTTTTTTTTTTTTTTTCCCTTTCCTTAAAATGCTGGCACTAGACCATTAGAGAATTCTGGTTTTTCATTCTCCATGTAGGACGCATGAAAGAGAAAATAGATTTCCACACTGAAATTCAGGAGAATATAAATACGTGAAAAGGAAAAGATTGGAAAGGGGAAGAAGATACCATTAATACAGCAAAGACCAAAGTCACTATTTATTTAAAAACCACAAGTTTAGCCATTATACGGCACTTTATTATCCCTACTGGGTTTATAGTATGATACTTACTTATTATGATGGCTTAACTTAGCATTACTAGATACACTTGAAATGGATAGATGTAACTCCTTATCCACAAATAAACTAATAAACAACAGAAAAGGCAATCTACCAAGTTTCAGATGAGTTTTGAAGATAAGTCTTAGCAGTTCCTTTCAGGGCTATAAACTACAGGTTTTTTGATTATAACAAATGGTATGTATGTCTTGGGTTAGAGGAACAATTAATTGAACTCTTGGACTGTCTCGAAACTATTCTTCTGACCATAGCATATTGTACTATTAGGATGTGGCCAGCCCAATGCTAATGACATGAAGTCTTATGTTCATGCAGGCAACATATGCGAGAAATTGCTGGGCTAATTACCATACATCACAGTTGAGACTGACAGCGTGGTAGAGATGTGAAGGAACGCTGAGGGAAAGTTCTGGAAACTACCTCACAAGACTAACTATTAAAGAAACTGAGCATGTTTAAGCCAGGAGAGAAGTTTAAAATGTTGGTGAAAATGCTATTGAGGTTTTAGAAAGCACCAATCCACTCTAAATATACCCGTCCTGACCAAAAGTTGTCTGAGCTCAAAAGAAGTATTATTTTCTCATCATTCAACACAATGGACACTTGAAGGATATATTTCCCAAAAAAGTTCATTAGCAGTCTCCCATCGGCCATGCACTGCTATGTCCTAGCACAGGCTGTGGGATCTGACAGTCCTTTGTTCTCAGATGTGGTACCTTGATCCTGTGGTCCTGATCTTGGTTCTGAGGGAATCTTCTCTCTTGGTCTGGTTCTTTCTTTCTCCACTAAAGAGTGAAAAAGACAACCTAGAGGCCTCTTCTCCCCTGTGGGCAAGAGGTTTCTCTCTGACAGTGACAAGTGTTAAGAGAGTTTTGGAGAGGTGGGGGCTGTCATTTTGAACTTCGGCTTCCACCTCAAAGAGCCACCAAATAGTCAAATATTCTGAGTCCCCACTTAGGGAAATCCATTCCAAGATTTCTGTCCACTTTTTAGAATGAACATCCAAAGTAGCTAATAGAATATAAAAAATGTTTTTTTAAGACCAAGACTTTTTTTTTTTTTCACAATTTGGGTCCAAATGTGCTGCAAATACCGGAAATGTAGACCACCTCAAACTGCTTAAGCTGTTTCTAAAAGAAGGAATCTCTTCCCTTTCTCCCTTCCTACTGTCAGCCTGGTTTTTAAAATAATTCAAGTATAATTACAATCAAGAAAAGGGACCATCAAGACTGCCAGAAAAATATCCAGCTATGAGATACCACAAGTATAATAGGGTCACATATGATATTAGTATGCATAGAAACCTGAATTTTTATATTGAAAAATCCAAATAACCCTATATGCTGGTTTGACCATAAAATAATATTTTATGGAGTGCTATAAGGATAAATGATTAGAGTTATATAATGCCTATTACATATTATTAAAGTATTTTTAAAATATCAAGTTAATGGTAAACTGATAGCAGTATTTCAAAATAGCTTTTCAGTTATTCAATATGAATAAAGAACTTTAAAAGATTCATGACTTTGACCCTATAATTCCTCTTTCTCTATTTTTGCATCAAAGAAATAATCTCAAATGCAGACAAGAATTATACACAATTGATATTTCAAAAATTTGAAAGAAAATCTAACACTTGGGAAATTACTCTGTAATTTTTAGAAAGTTTGTCCAATGGGATATCAACATAAAATTTTAACATAATTTGAGAGAGAAAAGGAATGGAAAATTTTAGAAATGTGACCAAATATTAGATAAAACATACCCAAGCCTTAACAGTGGTTGCATTTGAATGGCAGAACTATGGATAATATTTCCTGTAATAAACATGTACTACATTGATAATGAGGACTATTCAGTAAAAGCATGTTCAAGGCAATAACTTCTTTGGTATCCACATATTCTTACTCCAGGTGGAAATAGTAGATGGGTCATAGGAAGAGAAAGTAAAATCTGGTTTTGTTTGGACAGTTACACCTTGCAGATACACTACACATGTAACTTTATTGTAACTCATGTTTATCCAGTTGCAATCAACTACCCAAGGATAGTTGTGTCAGGATCAACTTTTCTCTTGGTCTCCCCAGCATGGCAATCCAGTGCTTTTTTTCCTGATGAATTTGTGTCTGTTTTTGGAGACTCAAGTCCCAGAGCACGATAGCTTTTGCACAGAAATGCCACATTTTTAGGAGAAACTAAGCCTGCTTCAAAAAAACATGAGAGTGGGGCTGGAACATAGGCATCAAAAGCCTCAAGACATGAAATACATTAAGAAACCTCAAAAACACGCTGGAGGATCCATGTGCAATTATTACATAGCCCTGAGTGAAAATAATTTCCATGCTACATTTAAAATCAGCGATACTATGTCTTGCACTAGAACTACTTCTAACTCATTTTCTCTTTTGCCCCCAGGTTCTCTTTTCTCCCTTTTCTCTGCCCCATTCCCATCACACACACACACACGCGCGCGCACACACACACACACACACAATCAGCTAAAATAAAGCTAGTATAATCCACCCTCACCTCAAGGGAAGAGGTTTTGTATAAAAACAAATGCAGTGACTCCCTGTTGAGTTCCACGCACACTTCTGAGTGTTTTCACATATATAGTGACCCAGTTAATTCTTACAAAAACTTTATAGGACATTATTTTTCCTAGTCTGTGGATGAGGAAACTGAGGCTCAGGGAGACTTTAGACTACCTGTCCCATCACCCATGGCAGATCCAGGCTTTAGATTTCTAGTTCTAAATCCCATTTTTTTTCCTATAAATCACAGTAGGTGCCCACTGGATGATACCTGTTGAGTTCCCTAGATACAGGCTGACCTTAACAATTTACCATCCAAACTGGGACAATTTTTAGAGGACAGCAGGCATAAATTTGGACTAAGCAGAGAAAACTGGGACTAGTTATCCTAAGGTACAAAATGTAGTCAGGACTTTCTACAGTTTACTACACATAACCATGAACATAAAGTCAGGTCGTCTCAACCTGACAAACTAATACAAAATTGCCAACCAAATGGAAGCCACTGAGTAATTTTTATGTTCCTGGAAACAGTGCTTGAAAGAACCTGTGTAGGAACAATTCCACCAGTGCAGCCACTCAAAATAATAATGCTTGAAAGGAAGCCACATTGTTGGGATATCATCACAGAAATTTTGAAATTGATTTTTAATGATCTTCCTAAAAGAGGAGTAGGTTTCCATCAAGCAACAGAGGCCCATGTCTCATAAAGCTATATCTTGGTTAAGATTTAAATGCTGGCTGGCCACAGTGCCTCATGTCTGTAATCCCAACACTTTGTAAGGCCAAAGTGGGAGGATCGCTTGAGCCCAGTAGTTCAAGACCAGTCTGGGCAACATGGCGAGATTCCATCTCTTAAAAAAAAAAAAAGAGAAAGAGAGAAAGAAATGTAAGTGTTAACTAAGTTACCCTCTGTACAAACAGCATGTAACCAGGTGCAACATTTACATTTGTTCTCTTCTCTTCTCCATCACCCTCTTGCTAGAAGCATTGTGGGCTCAAGCAAAAAGCAGCTCAAAACCACTGCTGGTTTTATTGGCTGGGGCTGAGGAAACCCGAGTCAGTGGTTGAACTTCAAAGGAAAATTTGCATCTCTCTCCTCCTACCTGGGTATCCTCATCAGCACATCAGAGGGCCAGAAATCAGCTAGAATTTTAAATTAAGCCAAAATAATATCCACAAATATAAAAGTCATTGTGTCCCTCCCAACTGCCCCAACCAGGCTGACTGAAGTATGAGTCTGTGCTAGTACAGAGGTAACCCTGGTCAGCTTTGAAGTGAGTGGACATCTCTTCAAGGAAACCCTTCAAAGCTCAATCTTCAAAGGGATACAGGATCCATCCACTGCCCCCAGCCACAGCCTCTGAACCAAGTGGGCTTTGCTCTCTGGCAAAAGAGCCAGAGAGTTCTTTTCAGGTTGAAATAGTCTCAGATGGCACTGCTTTGAAAGCAAATTAACTGCTGCCCGACAGGTAGAAAAAGCTGGAACTGTGACAAGGGACAGCAATAGGAGATAAAGAAGAAGAAGACGAGGCACCCAAAGTGAGTGAGAAGAGGGGAAAGCTAAGAGAAGACGGGAATTTTGAAGAAGCATATTTTCATCACCATTTAAAATTAGAAGAGACCAACAGATGTCTTAGAAAGGTCTTTTGCAAAATTGAAACCAATAATCTATGCGAAAGCTAGACTCTCTAATAGGCTCTACTAGGGCTTAGAAAATGAATTGTATTGAAATCTATGTGTATTGTAGCTCCTGAAGAGCAGCCTTGTGCAGTCACTGTCTCCCGAATAGCTAGTCGTAGTTCATTCAGCACTGATGGGTTTGTTCTTATGTGTCCACTTGTCACAACCATAATAGTGCACCTGAGGGAAGCAGCATCATGTGCTGGCCAAAGGCCTGGAGTCAGGACTCAGGAGTGTATGATTTCAAACCCCCGTTCCACTACTTGCTAGATGTGTGACTTTTGAAGTGTTAATTGCTCTGGTTTCAATTTCTTCCCCTTCAAAAGGTGGGGAGGAGTGATCATGGTGCTTAACTCACAGGAAAATTAAGTGAATCAATATAATCAATACATGTGAAATAATAGAGCAGAGCTCACCAAAGGGTACATGCTGTATAAATGTTGGTTATCATTTATGAATAATAGAAGCACAAGTAGATAAATTCTTCATGTTTGTGGTTGTTTGCACCCCTTCTTGTTCTGGAATGAATGTGAGGTAGCTAACAAAAAATAAGTAAAGTTCAATAAGATAGCGTAATTTTCCAGTAGGCACAAGAGAAAAAGAGGGCGGGGCTAAAATTCATCTAGAATATTTATTGCTGGCATTTTTTTTTTCCAATTGTGAATTAACCTCTCAAAAGGGACTAAGAGGAAAGACAACAGCTAGACAGACAATGGAAAAGGCAGGTCTTCATGTATCAATGTTGGTCTATTCTTCAATAATTTTCAGGCCGACATCTCATTGCTTCCTTTGAAGTCAACATTTTCCCTGGCTTTGTTCTCTTTTTTCCTCATTACTGATCCTTACTGCTCACGCCAGAAATACATAGTAGAGATCAGAAATGCTGCTAAAGTGACGGCAGAAAGAGTGAGGAGGTAGAAGCTAAGAACAAATGCAGACACGGACCCAAAGGAAAAGTAGAAAATCAGGAAGTTTAGGGGACTTAAAATACTCCCTATCCAGACCTATAAGTCTATTACCTAAAGAGGGGTTCTTTCTACCTTAGAGTGCTCTGTGACTCTCAGGTTCTACAGGGAACTCCCAGCCTGGCCTCTGCTTCCAATTAATGCTGCCCATTAACATTTTCATGAAGTGATACATTTGTCTTCTGAATATGGTAATGATCTCAGAGTTCTTCCTTGTCTTGGGAGAATTTATTCACCAAAAGTGTCTGCTCCAGGAACCAATTAGAACAGCACTGTCTTAAAGAATTTTACTATGGTTTGAACATCAGGATTAACTTAAGCATAGGCCATGTTTATGTGACACATAAACAAAGAAGTTATTGATATTCTAGAACTAGATGGTTATAATAACAACTCATATTTAGACTCATGAAACTGGAAGAGACCTTTTAGAGATGGAATGCTGCTTCCTTATTTTGCAGCTGAGATAAAGTAGTTTCCTCCAACCCACCCTATTCTGTTCTTATTAGAGTGAGAGGAGATGCACAAAATTTATTTTTCATCAAAAGATATTAAAGAAACCCGATGCATGATTTTCTTGGTTTTTCAGTTTATCAGTGTGAGAGCATCTTTTGCTGTTGGAAGATGTGTTTCAGGGGTTGGGCATGTCAGGATGTTCACTACGACTCCTCTGCAGTGGGCCACTGGGGAGCCTCTGCTGATTCCTCTCCAGCTGTCCAGCTGCCATCTGTCAGTGTAGCCATTGTTATTTCTCATGAGAATCAGTTATGATTTGAGAAGAGCTGCCATTTGTCAGGGGGAAACCACGTCACCAAGTTTATTATGCTGGAAAGCATAATTTTATTCAGATTAGTTGGTAAACTCTAGCTGGAGATCCAGAAGTATGGAGATCCATACTTACGTGTGTGAGCTTTCTGATACCTATTTTTCTCACTTCTCAGAAACATGGTGGGGAAAAAAAAAGTGGCCTCTGCAAATAGAACACCTTGGTCATCAGGCTTGTGATCTTAGGCCAACCTCTCTAAGGCCCAGTTTCCTCATACATAAAATGGAGACATTAACAGTATTGTCTATGACATATGGTTATTATAATATGTAAATGAGATAACTCAAGTAAAGCATTAGTTTATGCAGGCACTAAATAAAGCAAAGAACAGATCTCAAGCCTGAGGAGTAGAAAGACATTCATTTAACACAACACGTAATAAAAAAAGATGTCATGCTATCAGATTAAACTTTGTAATGCATATAATTATGTTTTTCAGATAGTGCATTCTGAGGACATACCTTTCAGGGGCTCCCTCTCCCTCGCCTCCTTTACTCTCATGACATGACACTTTCACAGCCACCTCTTTACCCCACACACTGCATTCAGAAAAAGCACTGCATGCAACAGAAAATGGCTGATTCCCCCATGTTTTGAGTCTGGACACAGGAAGTGGCGGAAATCTGAGGGATGGAGAGCAAAGAGATGAAAAGCACTGATGGTGTAAGAAAGAAGGAGGGAAGCACATCTACGAATATGACATCCCCAAGAATCTAGAGTGCAACCTGTGGAAAAGTTGTATAGATTAAGAAATTTATTTTGTTTCACTGGCCAAGTAGTAGGTGAGGAGGGAAGGGAATATGTGTTCTTTTTCCCCATCCCCCATCTCCAGTTTCTAGCAAACAGTTGGATTTCTCCAACTGGAAGTTAGGAAGGTAGAGATAAATAGGCATATCATTTGGCAAGTATCATAATAATAATTGACTCAGACAAGAATTATCAAAAGCTGAGGAAACAAATGGATGAAAGTTTGATAAGAAACAGTATATTTACACCATTTCCAAATATTAATTACAAAGAAGATAGTGCTAACTTTACAGTAGAAAAACACTTAAGGATGCCCCCACAACCATGTAATCCTAGCTAACATCACCAATAATGGGACAAACTGGCATCATGTCTCTACTGATGTGATGGATACAATATTATTTCTGTAGTATTCCTGCCAAAAAGGCATAACCTGAAAGTAGTGAGGAGACAAATACACACAAATGGAGGAGCATTTCACAAAACAACTGTCCAGATTCTCTTTCAAAATGTCAATGCTGTGAAAGACAAAAAAGGCTGAGTAATTATTCCAGATTTAAGCAAACTAAAAAGTACAATAAGGGATCCTGGATCAAGGAAAAAGGCTATAAAAGACATCATTTGGACACAATCTACTACTGTCTGAATGTTTGTGTCCCCCCAACACAGGCATATGTTAAAATCCTAACCCCTAAGTTGATGCTATTAGGAGGTGAAGCCTTTAAGGAGTTAAGTCATGACGGCTCTGTCTTCATTAATGGAATTAGTGCCTTTATAGAAAAGACCCCAGAGAGCTAGCTAGCCCCTTCCATCATGTAAAGGCACAGAGAGAAGGCACCATCTATTACCGTGAAACTTGCTCCACTAGACACGAAACCTCCCAGCACCTTGACCTTGGACTTCCCAAACTCCAGAACTGTGAGAAATAAATTTCCGTTGTTTGTAATCCTTGCTTTTAAGAGAGACACACAGTATTTAGAGATAAAATTCATGACATCTGTAAATTTACTCTCAAATCATTTAGCAAAGCTAACAGTAATAGTAATAGGGAGAAGAAGGAGAAGGAGACTGTTGAAGGGGAGGGGAGGTGGAGAAAGATACAAAGCAAGGACTGCAAAACATTAACATTGGTGAATCTAGCTAAAGGGCATATGGAAGTTAATTATGTTACACTTGCAACTTTCTGACTTGCTGTAAGTTTGAAGTTTTTTCAGAATAAACATTTTGTAAAACACAGAGAAAGAGAGCGTGCACGATGTATGAGACAAATAACTATCTGATTGTAAGATAGGTGTGTTAACTGAAAGCACCATCCCTTCCATGAGGAGCACACTGACCTGGGTCACTTTTTTTTTTTTTTTTTAAGACAGAGTCTCACTCTGTCGCCCAGGCTGGAGTGCAGTGGCTTGATCTTGGTTCACTGCAACCTCCGGCTCCTGGGTTCAGGTGATTCTCCTGCCTCCGCCTCCCGAGTAGCTAGAACTATGGGTCACATTTCACTTGGAAGTACTCCACTAAGTTCCTATATTGTTGCTGTTTCCAGGGTTGTAACCCCCAATCATTGTGCTTTCACTGCCAAGTTACACTGCTGATTTTATGTGGCCTTAATTCTTTCTGCATTCATTAAATTATTTTTAGTAGAACTCATGCTACCTACCAGTCATGAAAAAATTGTCTACTGTTAATTGAAAACATTTGTAAAAAGAGCAAACTATTGTCAAAAACAATGTATACATGGCTGAAATATTTCTTTTCCCTGAATCCTTAAGTATTCTTTGAGTAGGCATTTGCCAGTTGGAGTTGTACATTGTCTTCCTTGTGTTAAGCTCACCCATTGCCAATTATTTCCAGGTTTCATTTCTATAAGGTTGAAAGTGTATTTTGTCTAGATGTTTACATTCATTTCCATTATTTACAGATATCTTGCCTGCTGATGAAATGTAACCTCTTTAATCACAAGAAATTTCGTTGAATTTCTTCAGAGTATTCAACTTATTTTTCACAGAAATGACTCTTTACTTACATGTATCATCAGTTTATGTAGTATTTAATTCTGTGATCACAGTTTTAAAGATAACTGGAAGGAAGAGATTTGGAAGCAAACACAATTCGCTTTTGGTAAACATACAAGTATACAGCCAACCTAGGGTGCAGAACAACAAGAACGTAAGGCTGACCAGCCAACTGGTTGTAAGCATTCAATATGCCATTAGCTTCAGTCATTGTGTTTAGAGAAGAAACAGAAGAAAATCAGTTAATTCACGAGGAGTTGAGTGTCAATTCAGTAGCGGTCACTAAGAGATCTTCTACATATTTACCTATTTTCAACCCACAAAAAAGATTTGCTATCTTCCCTAGGTAAAAATATCCCTTCCATGGGTAAATATTGATTGTCAATTCTCCATGAAATTTACCACTTATCAGAGAAACTAAAATTAGGAGTAGTGATCTGATGGACATACAGCCATTGAGTGCCTACTGTGTGCCAAGCACTGTTCTGGACACCAGGATAACAGGTTCCTACAGAGCTTCATCACAGTGGGTATAGTTATCTGATAGGATTCACTGCTGAGCTGCTGGGCTGCACTTCTTTGCCCCAGTAAAGTTCATAAGAAAATGCCTGCTTGGCTCAATAAGTAAGGAATTAATTCAAGGCTATTCTTTCTGTCTTCTGAGAGACTGGGAGAATAAAAAAGAGGGAGGTTTTACTCTGTGTCAAGTTAAATGCTGTTATCAGTTGCTGCATGTACAACATGTTGTTTATGGTAGAGTCAATTGATTGTGACGCCTGAAACCAAGTGATAGATGGGACATGGCTGTAGCAGCAGCAGAAAAACAAGGAAAAATAGCGATCATTAACATATGGAGGCACATATATGTGATTTTGTGTCTTCTTTTATTAAAGCAGTTTTCTAAATTTGAGCTGATCCTTTTAATTAATCATGGAGCCAAGGCTTTTTAGTTTTCTGTTTTTATCTATGTCTTTAAATTACTTTTAAAAGACTGTTGCTGCTTTCAGTAGAATTTAGCCTTCAAGTTGGGAAGTAACTGAGAAGATTTCTGAATATTTGGGTTAAAGAACATAGCTGTTGGTTTTGGTGTTGAACTCTGCTTTGCCTACATGCCTAATTGGTTCTGCCCATCTCTGAGCTCGTGATTGATACCCACTCCCGTCTTTTATTGGCTCTCATGTCCACGAGGCAGGCCATTTCCTCCACATACACACACCCTGATGTATGCAAGGGTCCCTGCCAAGGGTGGCTTCATTTTTCTTCTCCATGAATTAAACCCTCAACTTTGCTAAGTAGCCAAATGAAGGTTCCTGAATTCTCAGTAACTTCCTGTCTTTACTCCTATTTCACGAATACCTAAAGTGCTTCTCAGGAATACCCTTCGTCAGTGACCCACGTCAAACTCTTATCTTATCAACAAGAAAATCAAGATGGGAAAAGGTGAATGACACAGACACTGTCATATTGTAGA
>NW_016808153.1:0-2404 GCF_001698545.2 Rhinopithecus bieti
CATTGTGGTTTTGATTTGCATTTCCCTGATAATTAGTGATGTTAAGCATTTTTTTTTCATATGCCAGACAACCATTTCTGTATGACTTCAAAGACAGCATCACTTCCTCCAAATGAAAGTGAACATAGGATTTGTAATAATGAAACGACTAATTATAACCAATCAATGTAAAGATGGTAAACTATAAACTAATATTTATTATAATTTTAATACAACATTTAATCTTCCTAAGTCGGTAGCTTAATAGTTAAATTAGGACTATAATGTAGTAGATTAAGTTTGGTTTGTGATGCAGTGATTTTTTAAGTGAAATTAAGTTTGCAATTATTGCTAGGATCATTGTCATTTGTGAGATAGTTCATATCTAATTTTTTTAAAGTCAGTATTTATAAAAGGTATCAATCTTATAGCTCTGGATACACACTTCATTTTTTCAATTCAAATAATAGGAACAGCAATGCTGAAACTTTCAGCACAATCGCCAACTAAAGCATCTGTCGCGTCTACCACTAGTTTGAAAAGTCTGTTTCCTGAGTGAGGAATTATTTTGGTCAACACATCTGAGCAGCACCCCATAAAGGCAGCCTTCATCCTCAGAGCAATAACAATGATAGTGACAGTTCTTGGCTTTTGGGAGATGCAGATGTATATCTGGTTAAGAACTTCCAACTTGCAACCCAGCCATTTCCTCCTCTCCAAGTAGGGGGCAAGAATTAAATATGCTAACATGCGGAAGTTCTTCCTAGCACAGTACCTGTCATTTAATATGTGATAGTTTTCCTTTTATTGTTTCTTTTCTTCTCCAGAATACTTTTGAAAAGAAACTAAAGCTAACACTACATTATTTTGATATTTGACTGTTTTCCATCTGCTTCCATACCCTTCAAGATGTTTCTTTTCAGCATCATTTTCTTCTCTCATTTTCATTCAACTCTAACAATAAAATTGTATATAGAAAATAGAATACAATAAAGAAATCTTAACTGAAAGCCTACATTTAAGGAAGTAACTCACAAAAAAATAGATGAACCATACAGGATTCCTTTATACCATAACAAGTAAATTAGTAACGAAATAGAAAATCATTGATTCTGGGATAGTAGAGCAGGTGCTCTCCTTTATATTAGTTGGGCATCAGCTTGAGATGAATGTTAAAAAAATAGAACTCAATACGGATAAAAAACAATAAGCATGTAATGTTTTACTTGATTCATTCTCCCTCATGAAAACATTAATACTTAAACACAATACTAGAAAAAATTTGAGAACGATTTCATACATGTATCATGTCATGGAAAACATATGACTTGTACCCTAGGTTGATCTCTTTTTTGACACCACATTGCATCCTATTTATGGATGAGAAAGAGTTGGGTCATTAAACAGTTATTCCTTCCATGGGTATCAATATTTTTACTTTAGCATCACAATCATATTGATTATAGCAATTATCTTAATTTTTATTATTCTCAATCATTATAACAATCCTAAACTATTACTAATTCCATTTTATAGAAGAAGCAGTTGAAGGTAAAACTGATTGAGTATCTTGTAGAACAAAGTGATACAGTGAGAAAGACAGGACTTTTCTTTAAAATGAATACTAGATTACTTCCTTCTTTGGTTCCCTTGAGAATTTTTCGGAGTAGTGAAATACTAATTATACAGAAGTCAATGACAAGCAAGTGTTTGTGAGCTAGAAATGGGTGTATACAAGACTAGGGTAAAATGAAAATCACATTATCAAATGCCTGATGCTAAGTGTTGCAGGTTACAGAACAATATCAGTGATGAAATCCACTTAACATAGAAGTCAAGCTTATTTTGCTTTGTTACAGATTAATGAGAGATGCAATTTAGAAAGGATTTCTCTATGAAACCAAAGCTTACCTGTTTATCGTATAAACTTGCTTTTGGTAACTATCTTTGACAAAGCAAGTTTTAAACAATTATTTGAAATTTCTTTTGATTATATTATCTATCATATATGCTATCTTAATTCTGTGTGTGTTCTCTACAATATCTTAACTACTCAATAGTTTCTTCATTCAACAGATATTTACTGAACTCCTACTTTTTGCCAGATCCTATCTTAGGGAATTTACTGACAAATATCGACACTGATAGTTAGAGACATAGTTTGGATTCATTTGATCAATTATATTTGGTGTCTTTGCATGTTTAATACAAATTACAAGTATATTTATACAAATGAATAGATTGTTTCATAAAATATGTTCATCCCAGATGACCACTGCTTGTTAGGAAAAAAAATAACATCTATATATCTTCTTGATACAATTAGTACTGGTTTGGAATTTTTGAAACCTTAGGAGAGAAAATGCCACAACCAAACTATTTTCAGGTTTTATTTTCCTGCTAAGGGAAGATTCTGAATCTTTCC
>NW_016808155.1:0-464 GCF_001698545.2 Rhinopithecus bieti
TTTTCTTCCACATCATTGTCATGAGCTAGCCCTGTTAAAGGAAAGAATTAGGAATTAGTTACAAACCCAAAATAGCAAGGACAAGCACAAAAGAATAGAGAAAAGCAGTAAACTTGGCATTTGTTGATTTGACAATTTAGATTTCATCTCTAGTAAAGCTGTGTAGAATTAGTAACTTCTAGCATCTAATTAACGAAGCAGGAACTCTTACTTATTAACTTCTGTAACATCACTGTGCTTTTCAAAAGGATACACAGTTTCTTTTGTTTTCTTTCAAACAGGTATATGTGTAATAACTTACTCTTTTACAGCCTTTTGTAGTTACCTTTTATAGTCAACAGGCACTTCACCAATGATTTTTAAATTAATGATGTGTTACAATTTCCTGATGTTTCAATTAGTTCTTAATTAAAATTTCTTCAAAATAAGTCAGCTATAATAGTAAAGCCTGAAAAGAAACTTGA
>NW_016808156.1:0-610 GCF_001698545.2 Rhinopithecus bieti
CTCTTAAGTATTCCTTTTAACTTGATTACCTCTCTAAAGACCCTGTTTCCAAATAAGATTACATTCTGAGTCACTGGGAGTTAGGACTTCAACATATCTTTGGGGGAAACAAAATCAGCCCACATCAGTGCTTCAGTTTGACAGGTACACATCATACCAAGAAAACCCTTCAGTTGTTTATAGTGTCTAGTCTCCTAAATTCTTTCGCTAGAAACTCTTGCTAAATCCTGGATTTTTAGTGATATGTCTCCAGTGGAGGCACTTTGTGATGTTAAAACTTTCATTTAATGTATTTCCAGTTACATCAAAGCAGGAATTGTCAGGGTTATCTTTTTCAGTATCCTAGACACAATGAGCAAGTATTAAATGTTAAGTGATGACTAAACAAATGATCACATTTACACTTATAGTGTTTGGACAAGGATTTGTTTCTCAGAAGTTTGTGCACACATGCATTAAGGTTAAACTCCATTTTTTAAAATATTTGCCATATGCTTCATTGCAGAACAATTCTGTTACCCGTACGCTATTATAAATCCATAGACAGAAAACAAAGTCCATGAGCAGGGAAGACCCTGTCTCTTCCAACAGAACACCCTCAGAAGCATCG
>NW_016808157.1:0-1740 GCF_001698545.2 Rhinopithecus bieti
GGATTGGCCGAAAAGGAGCCTACACGCTTTCAATCTTAGACAGGTCTGCCAGCGAAAATAGCACATGGACCCAGACTACTCCTTCAGCGCCTGCCACCTCTCGCAAGGGACACAGGAGGTAGGTCCTGGACTGAGTATGGGCTGAGACAGGCAAGGAAGGGGAGGAGGTGGAGGTAGGGGAGACAGAATCTGTCAGGTTTGGTGAGGGCACAGGAGGGGTGAAAGGGAGGGGAGGTGCTGACGAGGTCGGGGATAATGGTGGGTCAGGGTAAGGAGAAGGTTGGGTGGGAGACCAAAGGGGTGGCTGGGATAGGGTGTCAGGAAGCTCAGAAAAGAGGAGGAATCATCCCTCTCCTTGCTTGAGGGAAGAGACTTTGTGAGTAGGACCTGAGCTAAAGAGCATTGAGCAGGTGAGAATACAAGTCCTAAAAGGCTTGAACATAGGGTATCTCATGCCATTTACCTAGTCTCTTGCAGAAGTTGGTCAGATCTGTGAGGATGTTAAAGTCTAGAGTGCCTTCTACAGGCCACTGAGACTGATTATCCAATTTATACTGCAGCCATGCTATTGTGCAGAAGAAAATGAGCCGCTATTGTTTTATGTATTGGCTGAGACCTAAAGTCTGGAGATTCGCCAAGAGGCACCTCAGAGAGGATTTTCGGTTTGGTTTGGACTGGGCAGTTCCCATGGTCCTAAGGCAGGCAATCCGGCGGGCAATAGGAGCGTCCTCCTACTGCCACGCGGAGTGCGGGGCACAGCGGCTTCTGGGGAGGTTGGACGTCTCCTAGTCCCCAGTGCCAAGGTCACAGTTGACCGAAAGGAGCCCCTAATGTGGCCACGTGTTTCGGACAGGGACTTCCTGGAGGGAGCCTACAAGACGGGGAAAACTTCCCCAGCAGTGAACGAATTGAGTCTTGGATTTGGTGAAACGGCTCCTGGCTAGGAAAGGAAGTCCTGGCTCGGGGAGAGGATAGCTTGCCCAACCCGGCAGGGGTCCGGGGGAGGGGTCTTCTCCCGGGTTTCGGCACCAAATGTAAAAGTAAACTGAGGCTGGAGCTGAACCAGGAACGAAGACACCAGGCAAATGGCAGTGAGAATACCCTTTATTAGGACTCAGGGCAAGATTCCTCGGTCAAAAGGTGCGGGCCGAGGAAGTCGTGCTGAGGGAGGAGGGTAGGAGCTTCTTATAGCCTGAGAGGTAGGGAAGCTGGTTGTGCAAACAGAGCCTGGGGGGTCTTGAAACTACTGGAGCAGGAGTTGAGTAAGGGTCATGAGGAAGGGGTCTTTGGAAACTGTTAACCAAAACTGCTGTTTACGAACTTGTGGAATGTAGGTGAGCTGCACGTCATGGCGGAGTGTGGTTGCCCAGCCGGAACTCTGACACATGTAAGTCTGCCGGTGTGTACAAGGGTGAAGGGATTCTTTAACAAAAGGCCTGCTACGCGGGGTAACGCTGCCATGTTGGGTCTAGATTCCTGCCTAACAGTTACTCTTTTATTATACAAAAGAATTCTATAAAATCCATAAACGATTCTATTACCCACCACTCCTGTAAACAAACCTTTGTTGAGGCTGTATGCTAGACACTGGTTGGGAATTGCACACAGACCTGCTATTAATTGTCTCTAGTCTGTTAAGAGTACACAGGCTTTTAAATAAAGAAATACATTAAACAGATTGCAATTTGTGAGTGGACTCTGACAGAAGCTTTGAGACCCCAAGGAGGAATGGCCATTTTT
>NW_016808157.1:3090-7080 GCF_001698545.2 Rhinopithecus bieti
TTTTATTTTATTTTATTTTATTTTATTTTATTTTATTTTATTTTATTTTACTTTAAGTTCCAGGATACAGGTGTAGAACGTGTAGGTTTGTTACATAGGTATACTTGTGCCGTGATGATTTGCTGCACCTATCAACCCGTCATCTAGGTTTTAAGCCCCACAGACATTAGCTGTTTGTCTTAATGATCTCCCTCCCCTCACCCCCAACCCACTGACTGGCCCTAGTGTGTGTTGTTCCCCTCCCTGTGTCCATGTGTTCTCGTTGTTCAACTCCCACTTATGAGCAAGAACCTGCAGTGTTTGATTTTCTGTTCCTACATTAGTTTGCTGAGGATGATGGCTTCCAGTTTCATCCATGAACCTCCAAAGGACATAATTTCATCCCTTTTTATGGCTGCATAGTATTCCATGATGTATATGTACCACATTTTCTTTATCTAGTCTATCATTCATGGGCATTTGGGTTGGTTCCATGTCTTTACTATTGTAAATAGTGCAGCAGTAAACATACATGTACATGTGTCTTTAAAGTAGAATGATTTACATTCCTTTGAATATATACCCAGTAATGGGATTGCTGGGTCAAATGGTATTTCTGGTTCTGGATCCTTGAGGAATCCCCACACTGTCTTCCACAATATTTGATGCTAATTTACATTCCCACCAACCATGTTAAAACGTTCCTATTTTTCCACAGCTTCTCCAGCATCTATTTTTTCTTGACTTTTTAATAATCACCATCTGACTGACATGAGATGGTATCTCATTGTGGTTTCGATTTGCATTTCTTTAATGATCAGTGATGTTGAGCTTTTTTCCCCCATATGTTTGTTGACCACATAATGTCTTCTTTTGAGAAGTGTCTGTTCACATCCTCTGCCCACTTTTTGATGGGGTTGTTCGTTTTTTCTTGTAAATTTAAGTTCTTTGTAGATTATGAATATTATTAGACCTTTGTCAAATGGGTAGATTGCAAAATTGTCTCACATTGTATAAGTTGGCTGTTCACTCTGATGACAGTTTATTTTGCTATGCAGAAGCTCTTCAGTTTATTGTCAATTTTGGCTTTTGTTGCAACTGCTTTTGGTGTTGTAGTCAGGAAGGCTTTGCCCATGCCTATGTTGTTAATGGTATTGCCTAGATTTTCTCTAGGGTTTTTATGGTTTTGGGTTTTACACTTAAGTCTTTAATCCATCTTAAGTTAATTTTTGTATAACGTGTAAGGAAAGGGTCCAGTTTCAGTTTTCTGCATATGGCTAGCTAGTTTTCCTGGCACATTTATTAAATGAGGAAACCTTTCCCCATAGCTTGTTTTTGTCTGGTTTGTCAAAGATCGGATGGTTGTAGATGTGTGGTGTTATTTCTGAGGCCTCTGTTCTGTTCCATTGGTCTATATTTCTGTTTTGGTACCAGTACCACACTGTTTTGGTTACTGTAACCTTGTATTTAGTTTGAAATCAGGTAGTATGATGCCTCCAGTTTTGTTCTTTTTGCTTAGGACAGTCTTGGCTATATGGGCTTTTTTTCAGTTCCATATAAATTTTAAAGTAGTTTTTTTCTAATTCTGTGAAGAATGTCAATAGTAGTTTGATGGGAACAGCATTGAATCTATAAATTACTTTGAACAGTATGACCATTTTAACAATATTGATTCTTTCTATCTGTGAAGATGGAATGTTTTTTCATTTGTTTGTGTTCTCTCATTTCCTTGAGCAGTAGTTTTTATTTCTCCTTGAAGAAGTCTTTCATGTCCCTTGTTAGCTGTATTCCTAGGGCCTTATAGTATATTTTTGATGCTATTTGCTTGTTCAATTAAAGAGCAACTTTCTGGGAGAGGAAGGGCAGCCTCTGAAGTTCCACAATGACAGTTTTACTCTTTGGCTTGCAGTTAATGTGATTATCAGAGCCAGAGACTGCAAAATCTAAAATTTTATCTGCCAATAGAAGCCCAATAGGTAAGAACACACAATGAAATTAGAAGGGGTATTTGCAATGTGTGCACTTAGATGAACATGGTGTTCAGTACACATAAACAATTTGCGAAAAGGAAAGGTTACACTGAGAGGCGATTTCTACTTCCAGACTGTAGGTTTATGTAGATTTATCTTGTATTGGTTTACTTTAACTGAATGGTATTTAAACTTGTTAAAACTCTAGACAAGAAGACAACACAAGGTTTCCTGGTAGCCAATTTCAATATTTAACTGTCATATTCTCAACACTACCTTCACTGAGGAGCATAGCCCAAGAGGAAGGAAATGTGGAGAACTCCCTGTACTCTATACATGACCTTATTGCTGAGTAATGCGTAGAAGTTGGTCTTGGAAGATCTGAGCACTGTCCTGAATATATGGTTCACCTGCTATGTGATTTGCAAGTGTCATTTAATTTATCTGAACCTTGGATTTCTCCACTGTAAAATAAGACGAATATATTAAATTTGACAAGGGCATCGGACTCTGAAAGTCAGTAAAATCACTTAGCTTTCCCCAACTGAAAAAATATATATATATACATAATATATAAAAAATATGTAGTATTTTATATCATAGAGATATTGCTTAATTTTAAAAATTATATATATTTTATGTACATATATTTATATATAACTAATTGTGAAATTTACTAATTTGGTATTTGGTTTGACTCCACTGAAAAAGGGTTATTTATTCATATTCATGCTATTTAATGCTTTCATCAGGCACATAACTATGAAACATGTAGAACAAATTAAAATTTTCAGATGATGCTAAGCGCATGTTTCCCAGTTTTGCCCTGATGTAATCCAGGCCACCACAGCAAATTCACATGAGTGCTAAAGGGGTATTTGACATTTCAGAGGAAAGCACAGACATGCTCAATACTGGTTAGATACCAATATTTAATATCCACTAGGTACTGCACAAAGTACAGCTTGAGCTATTTCACAGGGTCAGTATGAAATTGTGATAGACACCTTTTGATGACATATTTTTATGTAGCACGGTTTAAGAAATAGTTGCTGTGATCAAAAGAAATTACCATGTGGAAAGTCAGTGAGGACCAGGAAATGAGAGTAGAAGTGGTATGAGAAGTTGCACAGAGCCCACCAGGCACACATGTATCTCATTAGTATGTAGTTGTGTTTATTTAAGAATAAAATAATACAGTTTTTTTCAATTCATATGTATGTTTTTCAAATGGGCATATCTACTTGGTAAGTTGTAGTCTTAGGTGCTTCTTTTGGTCTGGGGGCACCATGACGTTTTTGCTCTCAGACCATGCCTATGAATATTATATTTTGTTCACATATAAATAAAACATAAATTTAATTTAGCTATTCATGTTAGTTCCTTAACATATGACTACCCCACAAAGATGTTTTTCAGTGAAAGTTACTATGAGGAATCTATTTTTTTTTTCACTTATAGAAAGGGTTTAATAAAAATTTGTATATAAGTGCAAGCATGCATACATCAGTATTTTATGGAGTTCTTTGAATTGTTCTGCTTCGTCCCACTCTAGCAAGGATGACAGAGAGCTCCTCCTAGTCAGGAAAGAAGGGAAGGAAGGAAGAAGGAAGGAAAGCAGGCAGGAAAGAAGGACGGAAGAAAGAAGTGGGAGAAGGGACATACAGGCACATTAGGAAAAGTAGAGAAGTCATACAATAGCATAAATTATAAGCAGGTTTACACTCCCATTTGTGAACTTAGGTTTATTCAGAAATATGATACCTATATATAATTTAATAGTCATTCAAATATGACATCACTACTAAACTCATTACTGAAAATGATATAAAATGAAAATGTTTACCATAAAAGCAGTATTTATTTTAAATGCAAGATATGAAGTTGGATGTACATTATAATCACATATTTTAAACATGAGAATAAAAAAAGCAGAGTAAATATATACAAAAGTTAACTATATTTGCACCATGAGTGCTATATTAATTCTTTATTCATCTTTCTTTTTGAATTTTCCTAAATGAACCTTATTATTTTGAGC
>NW_016808158.1:0-465 GCF_001698545.2 Rhinopithecus bieti
CGTCTCGGCCTCCCAAAGTGCTGGGATTACAGGCTTGAGCCACCGCACCCGGCAATTTTTGCATTTTTAGTAGAGACATGGTTTCACCATGTTGGCCAGGCTGGTCTCAAATTCCTGACCTTAGGTGATCCGCCCACCTCGGCCTCCCAAAGTTCTGGGATTACAGGTGTGAGCCACCACACCAAGCCTCATTTCATTCCATGTCTTTTTTAGAGACAGGTTCCTGTTATGTTACCCAGGCTGATCTTGAACTTCTAGGCTCAAGTAATCCTCCTGCCTTAGCCTCCGGAGTAGCTGGGACTACAGGCGTGAGCCACTGCACTGAGGTAACATTTTTTTTTTTTTCTGAGATAGAGTCTCACTCTGTTGCCCAGGCTGGAGTGCAGTGGTGCAATCTCGGCTCACTGCAACCTCTGCCTCTGAGTTCAGGCGATTCTCCTACCTCAGCCTCCCGAGTAGCTGGAA
>NW_016808159.1:0-1046 GCF_001698545.2 Rhinopithecus bieti
TTGCAGATTCCACAAAACAGTATTAGCAAACTCCTCCATGAAAAGAAAGGTGTAACTCTGTGAGATGAACTCACACATCACAAAAAACTTTCTCACAAAGCTTCTTTCTAGTTTTTATCTGAGGATGTTTCCTTTGTCACCCTAGGCTTCAATGCGATCAAAATATCCCTTCTCAGATTCCCCAAAACAGTGCTACCAAACCGATCCATGAAAGAAATTGTGTAACACTGTGAGCTGAATTAACACATCAAAAAGTGGTTTCTCAGTATGCTTCTTTCTAGTTTTTATATGATAATATTTCCTTTGTCACCATAAGCTTCAATACGCTCGGAAATATCCCACTGCAGAATCCAAGAAAAGAGTGTTAGCAAATGGGGAAATGAAAAGAACAGTGTACCTCTGTAAGATTAATTCACACATCACAAAGCAATTTCTCCGAAAGCTTCTTTCTAGTTTTTATCTAAGGATATTTCCTTATTCACCATAGGCCTCAGAGTGCTCAGAAATATCCCTTTGCTGATTCCACAAAAACAGTGTTTGCAAACTGCTCCATGAAAAGAAAGGTGTAACTCTGTGAGATGAATTTGCACATCACAAAGGACTTTCTCAGAAAGAGTCTTTCTAGTTTTTGTCTTAGGATATTTCCTTTGTCACCATAGGTTTCAATGCAATCCAAAATATCCCTTCTCTGATGCACAAAAAACAGTGCTACCAAACTGCTCCATGAAAAGAATTGTGTAAATTTGTGAGATGAATTAACCCATCAAAATGTATCTTCTCAGAAAGCTTCTTTCTAGTTTTTATATGAAGACATTTACTTTGTCACCATACACTTCAATGCACTCAGAAATATCAGATCGCAGATTCCAAGAAAACAATGTAAGCAAACTGCTCAAGGCAAAGAACAGCGTAACTCTGTGAGATGAATTCACCCATCATAAAGCAATTACTCAGAAAGTTTTTTTCTAGTTTTATCTGAGGATATTTCCTTTTTCACCATATTCCTCAATGTGCTCCCAAATAGCCCATTGCAGATTAAATGAAAA
>NW_016808160.1:0-1417 GCF_001698545.2 Rhinopithecus bieti
TTTTTTTTTTTTTTTTTTTTTTTTATGCCTGGGATTCAAAGGGCATTTGCTTTTTTGCTAGAAGGTTTGCACTGAAGGAAGGGCTGCCACAATGTAGGTCACTTTGTCAGGTACAGGACAGTTTGAGAAACAGGGGAAGCTGATTCTATCAGGCTAATACACCGAGGTGAGATGCAAATCACCCGCCAACTGTTCCCATTGGTGTCATTAGCCCATCTCTCCATAAATAAATGCCTCGCTGAGAAAGTGCTTCTAGGCATTGTGCTGCTACTTCCAAGTGATACTAGCTTGCAAAAGAGGAAAGCGTAATCAAAGAGAAAGTGTTCCCCAAACAGGCTATCACTACAGACTGGGGCATTTTCTGGTCTGGGGAAAGAAGGGCTTGACTTTTATGTGCTTCTGTAGAGTTGTATGTCAGTTCTCATACACACTCTTCTCTTGGTAAGTAATCAGAAAGTTATTTTTACATCTCTGCAGTCCAGTTGTCTTTGGTTCATGTTCATGGTATTTCATAGCTAGCAGGAACCTTAGAGATGAACTTCTTAGAGATAAGAAACATTTTCACAGTCACCTTTTTTTCTAGAGTCACATACTTATTTTTCTTATTGCAAATGACCAAGTTCAAATGGGAGTAACAGATTTTTTTTTTTATGTGAATTTGGCAAGTCATCAATTCAAATATGGTGCTTAGGATGGGAAAGAGAAAAATCATTTAGGATCCTGTTCTAAATGTTAAGTTACTCTTTTCTCCATATTTTGGATATGACTTAACATAAAGGCACGTTTTCTTTATTTCAAAACAGTTTTAGGTTATTAATATGATGTTATCTAAAATTTGATAATCAGAGATGATTTTGTTTGTTTTTCATAAAAGATTTCCAGTGTCAGTAATCCCATAAATGTATGGTCCTAATTTAAAATAATTATTCTGAAGTAAAAATAAGCAATTCTGTCACTATGGGGCTTTAAAGGAAAGGGCAGTGTTCCAAGCCAATTATAAACAAATTGACCCTCTTAAGATTTTCCTTCTTACTCAAACAATGAGTAAAAACAGATTCTTTGCCAATAAGCCTCATGATTTTTTTGTGGCTAGGAAAAGCTTGCTCCTTAATGAATCATTATCCTCAGCCTTCCTGATCCAGATGAGTAAATGCAACCCTATGCCTCATGAAGAATGATTGATTTAGTTACATGGGCATAATTGTTCTATTAAGAAGAACCAGTCTGTTAAAGCTTAGGGAAATGAGTAAGATATAGGTGAGACTGGCTAGACTTACCTTGACATAAAGACAATCAAGTGAGGAGAAATCAATTGACATTTATTTAATACTCTACAATGTGTGAAAACTATTCCAAGAAATTTAGTTGCTTTCTTTTAAATTTTTTTTTTTTTTTTTTTTTTTTTTTTTTTTTTTTT
>NW_016808160.1:5250-8490 GCF_001698545.2 Rhinopithecus bieti
CAAATTGTTTAAATTTCCACAATTCTCAGTCTTTTTAAGAAATTAATTATTCAAATCAGGTGCCCGACCAATTCTATGTATAGCAATTAATGAACATATTTCTTAAGTTTCTATTAATCTTTAGCTCCTATCTCCAACTCACTGTTTTGTGGGGTTTTTTTTTTTTTTTTTGCAATTATTTGTTGAAAAAATCTTCAAGGTTGTGTTATAGTTTCCCCTAGTCTATATTTTGCTGATTGCATTATTTTTTGTTTGTTTGTTTTGGTTTGGTTTTTTGGGACAGATTCTCGCTCTGTTGCCCAGGCTAACCTCCTCCTCCCAGGTTCAAGTGATCCTCCTTCCTCAACCTCCCGAGTAGCTGGGATTGCAGGCATGCACGACCACATTAGGGTAATTTTTGTATTCTCAGCAGAGATGGGGTTTCACCATGTTGGCCAGGCTGGTCTCCATCTCCTGATCTTAAGTGATAAGCCTGCCTTGGCCTCCCAAAGCGCTGGGATTACAGGTGTGAGCCACTGTGCCCTGATCTCATTCTTGTGGTATTTCTGAATGGGTCCACTGCTCCTTTTCTCATAAATTGATCAGACTGAGGCTTGAATTTTTTTAGGAAAAATATTTGACAGCTACTATTATATTTTCAGTAAAAGGCCCTTAATATCTGACTGTTTCTCTTTTTGTGAATTTAGTAGCCATTGATGATTACTGCTAGATTCATTATTTCATAAAGGGTTATAAAAGGGTGGTATTATAATTAAATAACTTTAATTATTATCTGAACTACTTTGATGAATAAAAATTTATCTTCCATCAAATACTTGTTTTGCTGAGTTCAGAGCATATGGGATAGAACTGCAATATAAATGTATTGGTAATTTTCTTATTTACCAGTATTCAAAATAATGAGTTGGCTCCCAGTATCCTTGCAGATTGATCAATTTTGTTTTGTAAAAATATATGTTATTAAGAGCTTATGGATTTTAAACACCTAATTTGTCTTAACTAAGTAAAATTGTAATTCTTATTGGTGTTCAAACTTTCCCAGCTTTGGATAGTGTGAGTTTTCTCTCAGTTGGCTCCTGAGTCCTTTTTACTATAATCACGGCAGTCTTTGCATTCTTACTGTCTGGTTTGACAATATGTTCTAGATGCAACATGTATATTTGCTGTCCCAGCTTGAAATCTAACATTTTTTTAAGAATCCTAGTTCCTTTGTGAGAAATGCTATTTGGAGACAAAAATCTGGGTGAAAGAATTCTTGTTTCTGCTGCCCAGGAACAATAAGTACTGCTCAGTTCACTCTTTTAGTGAACAGAAGTATCACATATTTAAAAAATACATACAATATACCATATATTCATGCTTATACTCCAAGTCAAATTTAGCAAATTCAGGAATTCAGGATTTTTTTCTTAACCAAATTCCTCTCACATGTGTGTCTCCTTTTTCTCATGTTCAAAATTCCAATTCTTAATGATATCATTATTATTTATTTGCTTTGTCCTGTGTAGCACATTCAGGAAAACCATAGTAGCACTCAAAAGTATGATTACTGAAAAAAATTTGAGGACTTTTCCTTTTCTAATTTTTTTCTTAGTGTATATCACATTGGGAATAAACAACCAGTTTACTCTGTTTTAACACTCACTTGAAATAAATATCTCCTCCCAATGTAGTTATTTTTATTAATTCTATACAAGCTGTGCCTATTTTTTATTGTTAGAATTTTAAAATTTAAAAACAATTTCTCTTTAGTAATTACGGAAAATATTTACATAATTCTTTTGACTCTTATTTCCTTTGATCTGAAAGCTGGTTTTGTTTGTTTGTTTTAGGCTCATTTCTCCATTTTGAATAATGTATGCAAATACATTTTCCTCTTTCCAAAATTGATGGCAGTATTCTATGCATAATTTTCTTCACACTAGACCAAATTGCTTTTAAAGATCTTATGAAATTACAGTATCTTCCCTTCACTCCATGCTATTAAACCACATAAACATTTATTGAATATCTTCTAAGTGCAAAGCACAGTACTTTGTTTTGTGGTTGATGAGACCACGAAGTAGATTTTGCCTTTAAGACACTTTTGCCGATTTTTTTCTATGCTTTTTGATATTGCAGAAATCTAAAAATATCACTTTGGATGTTCAGATAATATACTGATTGTTGAATAGTTATTGGGTTAAAAAAAGTCAAAGGATAATATTCTGTGTAAAATACTAACGATACAGAAAAAACAAAACAGGCATAATGTAATTATTCCAGAAATTGTAGATCATTTATGACATTATGATCAATAAACTACAAAACATAGACTACTGCATCTATAAAGCATCTTGAAAGATGAATAGCCTCTGCGTTTGTGTGTGTGTGTTTGTGTGTGTGTGTGAGAGAGAGAGAGTGGGCAGGGAGAGAGATACAGAAAGACAACATAGATTCAAGAATGTGTGCTAAACATTTGCTAACCAAGCAAGCTCATTTTTCCCATTATTTTGATATATAGCAAAGTAAAATGTATTATTAATATATAATTTAGTTAGGTACCCTTATTTAGACATTTGGACTTACGAAAAATTCCCATAATGATTTCAATGTACAGGTTTATAGTTATAAATAGAAGTTCACTTAATTTGACTGTTAATATGCTAAGGTCTGTAATTTACATGACTTCTTTTTCTAACATGGTCTGTGAAGTAGTTTGCATTTCAAACTTTACTTGGATTCAATTGAATTTATTTTAATGATTATCAATATGGTCTCATTTCACATTCCCAAATGTAAAGGTATCTTTGACAAAGATAAGGACATTTGAAAATACATTTTTTGAACATTAAAATTTAACAATAAGTTGAATGTGACTTGATAATGTTCACTTTTAACTGTGAATAAAATAAACTTATCATTGTGTATTAACACTGCTGTATTGATCTTTCAGATTTAATTTAACAAAATTCTAGGCTGGGCACGGTGGCTCAAGCCTGTAATCCCAACACTTTGGGAGGCCGAGACGGGCGGATCACGAGGTCAGGAGATCGAGACAATTCTGGCTAACCCGGTGAAACCCCGTCTGTACTAAAAAATACAAAAAACTAGCCAGGCCAGGTGGTGGGCGCCTGCAGTCCCAGCTACTCGGGAAGCTGAGGCAGGAGAATGTCGTAAACCCGGGAGGCGGGGCTTGCAGTGAGCTGAGATGGCGCCACTGCACTCCGGCCCGGGAGACAGAGTGAGACTCCGTCTCAA
>NW_016808162.1:0-1050 GCF_001698545.2 Rhinopithecus bieti
CGTCTCGGCCTCCCAAAGTGCTGGGATTACAGGCTTGAGCCACCGCGCCCGGCCCTTCTATGATTTTTCATACATTTAAGTATTTAATCCATCTTGAGTTAAAAATTTTGTTTATGGTGAGAGTTAGGGGTCCAGCTACATTCTTCTGCATATGGCGCTCCAATTTTCCCAGCACCCTTTATTGAATAGGGTGTCCATTCCCTATTGTATATTTTTGCTGATTTTGTCAAAGATCAGTTGGTTGTAGGTATGTGGCTTTATTTCTGCATTCTCTTTCTGTTCCATTGATCTGTGTGTCTATTTTTGAACCAGTACCATGCTGTTTTGGTTACTATACCCCTGTAGAATAATTTGAAGTCAAGTAATGTGATACCTCCAGCTTTGTTTCTTGTTAATATTTTTTCTTTTTCTTTTTCTTTTTTTTTTTTTTTTTGAGATAAGGTCTCACTCTGCTGCCCAGGCTGGAGTGCAGTGGCATGATCTTGGCTCACTGCAGCCTCAATTTCGCAGGCTCAAATGATCCTCCCATCTCAGACTGTCAAGTAGCTTGTACTACAAGTGAGTGCCACCAAGCCCCGCTGTTTTTTTTTATTATTATTTTTGTAGATATGGGTTCTCACCATGTTGTCCAGGCTTGTCTCAAACTCCTGAGCTCAAGCAATCATCCTGCCTCAGCCTCCCAAACTGCTGAGATTACAGGTGTCGGCCATACCTGGCCTAGCTTTTTTTTTTTTTTTTTTTTTTTTTGCTTAGAATTGCTTTGGCTATTCAGGCTTTTGTGTGGTTCCATATGAATTTTAGGATTGGGTTTTCTAATTCTGTGAAAAGTTATATTGGTAATTTGACAGGCAATGCTTTGACTCTGTAGATTGCTTTGGGCAGTATGGTCATTTTAGTGATATTAATTCTTCCAATCCATGAGCATGTTTATCCATTTGTTTGTGTCATATGATTTCTTCCATTAGTGTTTTATGGTTCTTCTTGAAGAGATCCTTCATCTTGTTGGTTAGATGTATTCGTAGGTATTTTATTTTATTTTATTTATTTATT
>NW_016808163.1:0-460 GCF_001698545.2 Rhinopithecus bieti
GATATATCCTCAGATAGAAACCAAAAGAAGCCTTCTGAGAAACTGCTTTGTGATCTGTGATTTCATGTCACAGAGTTACAATGTTATTTTCATTGAGCAGTTTGCTAACACTGTTTTCTTGTAATCTGCAATGGGATATTTTGGAATGCATTGAAACTATTGGTGACGAAGGAGATGGCCTCAGACAAAAACTAGAAGGAAGCTTTCTGAGAAACTACTTTCTGATTTCTGAATTCATCCCACAGAGTAACACCTTCCTTTTCATGGAGAAATTTGGTAGCACTGTTTTGGGGTATCTGAGAAGGGACATTTTGGATCACCTTCATGCCTGTGGTGACAAAGGAAAAATCCTCAGAAAAATACTAGAAAGAAGCTTTCTAAGAAACTTCTTTGTGATGTGTGAATTCATTCACAGAGTCACATATGTCTTCATGTAGCAGTGTTAACACTGTTTTGTGGA
>NW_016808164.1:0-292 GCF_001698545.2 Rhinopithecus bieti
TCTCACCACCTGGACTCACCTCTCACCACCTGGACTCATCTCTCACCACCTGGACTCACCTCTCACCACCTGGACTCACCTCTCACCACCTGGACTCATCTCTCACCACCTGGACTCACCCACCTGGACTCACCTCTCACCAACTGGACTCACCTCTCAACCGGACTCATCTCTCACCACCTGGACTCACCTCTCACCACCTGGACTCATCTCTCACCACCTGGACTCACCTCTCACCACCTGGACTCACCTCTCACCACCTGGACTCACCTCTCACCACCTGAACTCATCC
>NW_016808165.1:0-2272 GCF_001698545.2 Rhinopithecus bieti
TTGATAATCAGTAACTATGTGGGTTTTGGCATATACTTCAGAAAGAGTTCAAATAATTGAATGAAATCACTATAATAAAACCCCTTCTATTCCATTTTACCTATTTCTGCTACAAGGAGTCAAATAAGAACAAATCCATACTTAAAGAAAGGCCTTTTTCAAAAAGACTTATGTATGGGGGTGACAGGGGGAAAGCTATTGTGAAAGAATACTCCACTGGAGCAAACAAGGTTAGAAGGAACAAAGTATTGGGGAAATGGAATCAGAGAGTGGCACATTGGACAATTTTTCTTTGCAGTCAGCTAATTCTGGAAGGGTCATTAAGGAGGTTGTTCCACATTCTAATGCTTGTTTAAACTCAACGATAGGCCAAAGTTCAGGGGCCTGAGGGGAAAAGAGAAGCCTAACTAGAGTTTGGTCAAGTCAGATTAGCAGGTATTTTGTCCAGACTGGTCAGTGCAAACAGTTTATCTAATCATTTATGAGACAAAATAATGGGAATTTGGAGAGCCTGTATTGTCTTTGTCTTAGGTAAATAAGACATTTAGGAAAGGGTGGATTTTTGCAGTAAGCCATTTCCAGGACCACAAAAGAGTGGAGGGATTTTTAAACTATTGCTATTGCTATTTTCCAGGAGTATGATGCCCAGGTAAAGTTCAACATTGCCAAAGTTTTTTTTTTTTTTTTTTTTTTTTTTTTTTTTTTTTGAGACGGAGTTTCGCTCTGTCACCCAGGCTGGAGTGCAATGGTGCCATCTTAGCTCACTGCAACCTCTACCTCCCAGGTTCAAGTGATTCTCCTGCCTCAGGCTCCTGAGTAGACAGGATTACAGGCATCTGCCACCACGCCCGGCTAATTTTTTGTATTTTTGGTAGAGATGGGGTTTCACCATGCTGGCCAGGCTGGTGTTGAACTCCTGACCCAGATGATTCACCCTTCTCAGCCTCCCAAAGTGCTAGGATTACAGGCATGAACCACCGGGACTGGCCCCATTGTCAAGGGTTTACATGGATTTGATGCTGAACCCTGTGCATTTTATTAAAAAGTCATCAGCATCCACACAACATCCATTTCACTAAGGTAAGTATTTCTGGTAATGTTTTACTTCCATATTGGAGTACCCACTAACTCAGCTGCTAGTGTTAAGTTCAGGAATGACAGAAGGACTCATTAGATCCAATTTGTTTCCATAATATAGATGCTCATTCCATGCAAACTGCTTCATTATGCAGAGTCCACAATTACATTTTTGGCATCCTGATCATTTTATCTAAGGATCCAAGATCACAAGGATTTTTTAAGCAGTTGCTGGTATTTTTCAACAAAATTACTCAGCTTCTTTATGCTGTAATGCTGGTCTTCTGTAATACCTTGCATGCCCCTGTTGGGATCTTGGCTAGTTTGATTAGGGAAGGATCTCAGTGGGGTGGCAGTGTGATTTAACTATGTTGTCCCTCCCTGCCCCTCACAGGTACTAGGGCCGCTATGAAGATCAGATTTTCCTAGGCTTAGAGCTCTTGGCTTTTCTTTTCCCTTCTCTTCGTCAATGCTTTCATTTCCAACAAAGCCATAAGAAATGACCACGGGATAGTATTTCTAGCTTTTCCCTGCTTCGTTTGCTTCTCTTTTTTCAACCCATTTAATCAGTTCTTAGTGAATCAGATCAAAGTTTTTTTAAATTTCACTGATAAGAGCAATTCTTGGATGGAGTCATATCAAACAACATGATGGTTAAGTAATCTTTCAGGCATCAAAATTATCTGTTCCCTGTTCATCTTCTTACAACATGAGGGTTTTGCCTCTGTGGGGTCAGAGGTCTTCATATCAATCGCCACTTTATTTTCTTTTTTCTTTTTTCTTTTCTTTTATGTTTTTGAAACGGAGTCTCACTCTGTCGCCCAGGCTGGAGTGCAGTGGCCGGATCTCAGCTCACTGCAAGCTCCGCCTCCCGGGTTTACGCCATTCTCCTGCCTCAGCCTCCAGAGTAACTGGGACTACAGGCACCCGCCACATCGCCCAGCTAGTTTTTTTGTATTTTTTTAGTAGAGACGGGGTTTCACCGTGTTAGCCAGGATGCTCTCGATCTCCTGACCTCGTGATCCACCCGTCTCAGCCTCCCAAAGTGCTGGGATTACAGGCTTGAGCCACCGCGCCCGGCCCGCCACTTTATTTTTAATTTAACTTTTCTTTTTCATCACTCTGAAAGCATCGGAATCAATCGCCACTTTTGATACAAATCTGGATTGATGGAAAGACTAACAAAACAATGCAG
>NW_016808166.1:0-1048 GCF_001698545.2 Rhinopithecus bieti
AAGAGAGAAAAAGTGAGGAAATTGCACTTATGTAATTAAATACTTTAGGTACAACACCTCATTTAAATCTCCCAACAACCTTCTGAGATAAAGTGCATTTTACCTATTCTAAACATATAGAAATTGAGATGCTAAAAGTTTGAGCAATTTCCACAGTTAGAATGTGTCAGGAAAGGATTCAAACCCAAGTGTGTCACATTTTGTAGCCTGTTTTATTTCTACTATGCAACTCCTCTTCTTGGATTTTGACATCTGTTTATACCTGTAGTCCAAGAGGAAAGGAATAAAACATTTTGTGTGAGTGTTCTTTATTTCCAAGTAACTGTCCATCAACTTGAGCCATGTTTAGCAAGTCATTTATACATTTATCCATGAATTGGTTTTCACTTATTTTTATGTTTTGTTTCTTTGCTTTTCTTCTTACCTCTCCAAAAAGTATCAGCTACATAATAGTTGAGTGCATCTATTCCAGTGTGCAGGGGTGTCATTGTTCTTATGAAGAGAATGGTTGTTTCTGGGCAGGGATTGAAACACATTTACTCAAGTTATTCTTATTTGTTGGTTTGCTTGGATCACAAAACCACAGTGTAAAAGCCACATCAAACTTTGCTTCCTTATTCCCTGTACTCCCTCTCTCCATCACACACACACACACACACACACACACACACACACGCACACCCTTATAAGTAATAACATAGTGTTAGTTCTCTTTATCTCCAATCATACTCAACGGGAATTTCTGAAACATCTTCTTTACTTCTAGACTTCTCCTGGCCAGAATAGATTACTCAAAGGTCACCTTGTTAATTCATATTAAATTTTCAGAGTTCAGCTTAGACTATGGCCTTTCCCAGGAAGCCCGTGATATTACTACCATGTGCTCTTAGAGCATCCGATTTTACTTGTTATTCACTACATTGTATTTGGCTTTTTGTTCCCTCCAATGAACTGTAAGAAAATGTAATATATTATATCAGGTTCATCACTATCTCCCCAGGACACAGCACAAAAAGCATTTGGCTTGGTTTTTTTTGGTTGAGTTAAT
>NW_016808167.1:0-465 GCF_001698545.2 Rhinopithecus bieti
GGATAAAGGAAAAAAATATAGACAAAACAGATATAATAAATATATGTATAAAATATAGACAAAAGAGATATAATAGATATAGGTATAAAATATAGACATAATAGATATAGGTATAAAATACAGACAGAGTAGATATAATAGATATAGGTAAAAAATATAGACATCATAGATATAATGGATAAAGGAAAAAAATATAGACAAAACAGATATAATAAATATATGTATAAAATATAGACAAAAGAGATATAATAGATATAGGAATAAAATATAGACAGAATAGATATAGGTATAAAATACAGACAGAGTATATACTATACATATAGGTATAAAATATAGACATCATCGATATAATAGATATAGGTATAAAATATAGATATAATATGTACAATAGATATAGGTATAAAATATAGACATAATATATATAATAGATATACGTATAAAATATAGACATAATAGATATAATAG
>NW_016808168.1:0-1047 GCF_001698545.2 Rhinopithecus bieti
TTTTAGTTTTTAACATAAAACTTGGGCAGGTTTATTTTTGTCTTCTGTAAAAAATACCTCAGATTGAATCAGTGAATTTAGTGTGTATTTCTTCCTCAAAGGATAAAGATCATATCTGTTACTTAGATGTGAATTTGAATGTCTTGTTTTAAGCTGCGAGATTTTCATGTTTTCAGATGTGCTTAATTTTAGGTGTTAAATGAATATTTTTGTGTAAGCTTCTAATTGCACAAATACATATATTCCTGTGTGTTTTCATAGGTGAAGGTGATAAAGTAAAGTGCTTTCACTGTGGAGGAGGGCTAACTGATTGGAAGCCCAGTGAAGACCCTTGGGAGCAACATGCTAAATGGTATCCAGGGTAAGATATTTAATTGTTCATTGTACAGGCAAGTTGGATAGCATGCAGTGGGAGACTTGAATTACTTTTACCTCAACTATTTTTGCCTTCACTATGGCTTGAAATTCATGCTAGGTTTATAAAAATGAGGAAGGTTTATAAGCCTTCTCTGATGACCAAAACATTCGCTATTTATGTGTCATATCTATGACATTCAGAATATCCCATTTCTTTTTTTTTTTTTTTTTTAGCACAGAGTTTCATTCTCTTGTCTAGGCTGGAGTGCAGTGGTGCAATCTTGGCTCACTGCAAGCTCCGCCTCCCAGGTTCAAGCGATTTTTGTGCCTCAGCCTCCTGAGTAGCTGGAATTACAGGCACCCACCACTGCCACCATGCCTGGCTAATTTTTTTTTTTTTTTTTGATATGGAGTCTCACTCTGTTGCCAGGCTGGAGTTGCAGTGGTGCGATCTTGGCTCACTGCAACCTCCGCCTCCCGGGTTCAAGCGATTCTCCTGCCTCAGCCTCCCGAGTAGCTGGGACTACAGGTAAGTGCCACCATGCCCAGCTAATTTTTTGTATTTTTAGTAGAGACAGGGCTTCACCATGTTGGCCAGGATGGTCTTGATCTCCTGACCTTGTGATCCGCCCACCTTGGCCTCCCAAAGTGCTGGGATTCTGGCTAATTTTTGTATTTTTTAGTAAAGAC
>NW_016808169.1:0-1044 GCF_001698545.2 Rhinopithecus bieti
ATTACAACTAAGTAGACTATGCTAATCTAATCAAAGAGGCGACCAAACTAGGCTTCTGTTTTTCTTTTCTTTAGCAGTTTTATCTATATGAAAATTATCCTCTTCAAGATCTTTCAGGAAAGCTTTTCCACTGTTGGAGCACTCTTAATGGGGTTTTGGTTAAGGGAAGAAAACTAACAAGAGACCTCAAAGAAAATTCACTTCAAAAAGAATATAGACTTTTAGATGACATAGCACCTTACAGGGAGTTTGGAGATGGAGAAGAGTCAGCTGGGAAATAAAAGGGATGTTTTATGATTCAGGGACTAAAAATGAAATCTGTAATTGGAAAAGGTCTACAAGATCATCATGTCTTTTGAATTGCAAACACCAGGTTAATAACTTATGAGAAAGATGTTTTGGAGTATGCAGACAACAGGTGATCTAATGCTTCTATTTGTTCCTATACGATCAGAGGTCCTAGTTCACATTGCTTGTCTAGTCGGAAAGGTTTTCAATTTATTGGTCTTACTCCTGACCTTTCATTCCCTTGAAACTAACGGATCCCGCATGTTGGTATTGCAAAATGAGAAAACTTCATTTACAGTTAGATCTGATTTTAATTATTATATATAACATATTGTGTTTTAATTTTGTTTTTAGTAGGGGGAGTGGGAGAAGGATGCTGTAACATTCACGAAGATCAAGAATACATCTTGTAGACAAACAGGTTTAATTCCTACAAGTGATACACGCTATGTGACTCTGGGCACATATTCTTTAATGATAAGGCCTGTTCCTTATTTGTTATTTAATCGATAGCACCCACCACGCAGTGTGTATGAAGCAATCACACAAGAAATGCTTATTGAAAAGCAAATGGTAAGTAATTTTAACTTCATGTTCTCTTTCCTATTTAAAATGGGAATAAAATTCTTTATAAATTTGTGGGAATTAAATTAAATAATGTGCACTAAACACTGGATAGAGAAAGTACCTGACACATGGTAAGTCCTCAATCAACAGTAGCTTTTATTATTTGTATTAAAATATTCAACTGCATGA
>NW_016808170.1:0-1434 GCF_001698545.2 Rhinopithecus bieti
TCCCCCAAATTTCTAAATAAGTCTGTGTTTTTAAAGTGACAGTTAAAAAGAAAAAGAAAAAAAAACAGAAAGAACAGATTTGTTCCCTGTTTTAGTTATGCATAACTGTTTCTAACAAAAGAAGAGTACAAAAGAGTTGAAAATTATTTACAATACTTGCTGCTTAGAAATACAGGACTTTTTGGGGGTAGTATGTATGTTAAAGGCTTTCATTATATTCTTATTCCTGTTAAAACAAGCAGATGGCCAGGCATGGTGGCTCCGGTTTGTAATCCCAGCACTTCAGGAGGCCAAGGTAGGTGGATCACCTGAGGTCAGGAGTTTGAGACTAGTCTGGCCAACATGGAGAAATCCCATCTTTACTAAAAATACAAAAATTAGCTGGGTGTAGTGGTGCACACCTGTAATCCCACCTACTCAGGAGGCTCAGGCAGGAGAATTGCTTGAACCCAGGAGGCAGAGGTTACAGTGAGTTGAGATTGTGCCACTGTACTCCAGCCTGGGTGACAGAATGAGACTGTCTCAAAAATGAAAACAAACAAACAAACAAAAACAGGAAATTTTTTTCTTTGAGTATGCCTAAATTACAGTATTCCTAAAATCTGGCAAGTACCCTGTTAATTATTTGACATTCCTTGTCCCCAGTACCCCAGGCCACTCTTAACATCATGTGCTTTCCTAGATAAAGTTCCTCATTTCAAGCACTGTAGATATTTCCCTCTGTTTGAGTATAGTAAAGTCAGGAACATATGTAAGTAACCATGCCCCTAACTATACTGGAAGAAGTCAAACTTCATCTCCATCTACCAAATAATAATCATCATAATAAAAACAACAAGTTTTATATTAAAGTTAAAAATTGCTGAGTTACCATTATAACTTGTAATTAATACTGCTGAACATGGATTTACATGCAAGGTATAAACAAAGAGTAGAAAGTGTTTTTAGTTAAAAATTTTAAGAAGGTGGCCAGGCACGGTGACTCATGCCTGTAATCCCAGAACTTTGGGAGGTGGAGGTGGGCAGATCACGAGGTCAAGAGATCGAGACCATCCTGGCTAACAAGGGTAAACCCCATCTCTACCAAAAACACAAAAATTAGCCAGGCTTGGTGGCTGGCGTCTGTAGTCCCAGCTACTTGGGAGGCTGAGACAGGAGAATGGCATGAACCCGGGAGGTGGAGTTTGCAGTGAGCCAAGATTGTGCCACGGCACTCCAGCCTGGGCAACAGACTGAAACACCTTATCGAAAAATAAAAAATAAAAAATAAAACAAAAAATCATAAGAAGGCATAAACATTTACACTTCATTTAAGAATAAAATAGTCTTAAAATTAAATTAAATTAAGTGGATGATTTAAGCAAATTGTAAAAAAAAAAAGTTGTACAAATTATTCCTGTAAAGAAATCTCTGTGTGTAAACATATTACTAAAC
>NW_016808170.1:2811-8164 GCF_001698545.2 Rhinopithecus bieti
TGTTGTTTGTTTTTTTTCTTATTCTTGCTTTGGCTATGCGGGCTGTTTTTTGGTTTCATATGAATTTTAAAATTGTTTTTCTCTAACTCCATGAAGAATGATGGTGGTGCATTCATGAGAATTACATTAAATTTATAGATTGCTTTTGGCAGTGTGGTCATTTTTACAATATGATTCTACTCATCCATGAGCATGGAACGTGTATTCATTTGTTTATGTCATTTATAATTTATTTCATCCGTTTTGTAGTTTTCCTTGTAGAAGTTTTTTACCTCCTTGGTTAGGTGTATTCCTAAGTATTTTATTTTTTGCAGCTATTGTAAAAGGGGTTGAGTTCTTGATTTGTTTCTCTGCTTGGTCAATGATGGTGTATGGAAGAGCTACTGAATTTTGTATATTAATTTTGTATCCATCAGTTTTGCTGAATTCATTTATCATTCTAGGAGCTTTCTTGAGGAATCTTTAGGATTTTCTAGGTATATAATCGCATCATCAGCAAAGAGCAACAGTTTGGCTTCATCTATAATGATTTTGATGCCCTTTACTATTTTCTCTTGGATTGCTCTAGCTAGGACTTCTAGTGATGCGTTGAAGAAGATGGTGAGAGTGGGCATTCTTGTCTTATTCCACGTCTCAGCAGAAATTCTTTCAACTTTTCTCCATTCAATATTATGTTGGCTGTGGGTTTGTCATAGATTGCTTGTATCACATTGAAATATGTCTTTTGTATGCCGATTTTGCTGAGTAGAAAGAGATGTTAGATTTTGCTTGATTTTTTCTGCATCCATTAACATAATCATATGATTTTTTGTTTTTAATTGTGTTTATATAGTGTATCACATTTGTTGTGTTGTGTAAATTAAACCATTCTTGCCTCCCTGGTACAAAACCCACTTGATCATGATGAATTATCTTTTTCATATATTGTTGGAATTTTTTTGGTTACTTTTATTTTGTATTTTGTTACTTTTATTTAGTATTTTGTTAGGGATTTCAGTATCTATGTTCATCAAGGAAATTGGTCTGTAGTTTTCTATTTTGGTCATATCTGTCCCGACCTGCAGGACAGTGGAACAGAACCTGGAAGGGGGAGTGGGAATGGAGGAGACAAGAAAACACGAGAAATGGAGACAAGACAAATAGCCTGATCAAGTCTCCTTTATTGAATGTAGGGTCATGCCTTATATAGGCTGGCAGGCGAAGAGGTTGGGCCAGGGCGGTGACGGGGGGCCGGGTCTTCTCAAATTACAATCGCGCATGCGCCTTGGGTTTGTACTTTTCTGGGCGCGGGATCTCACCTGCGCCCTAGGCTGCATATCTTCCTGGGCGGGAAAATGTCTGTGCGCGAGCGGGAAAGGTTGGCGCGCGCGGGAACAGTTTAGGAGCGCGCGGGAAGGGTTTGTAATAAAGAACCCGGAAATGTGCCATCTTGTCTCCGCTTTGCGGAGATCAAGCAACAGAGGTCGGCTAATTCCGGGCCTCATGGCTCCCGACAATATCCTTTCCTGGTTTTGGTATTAGGGTGATACTGGCTTCATCGAATGAGTTAGGGAGGGTTTTCTCTTTATCTTGTGGAACAATGTCAGTAGGGATTGATATCAATTCTTTTTTGAATGTCTGGTACAATTCTATTGTGAATCCATCTGGTACTGGACTTTTTTTGTGGGTATTTTAAATTGCCATTTCAGTCTTGTTGCATGCTATTGGTCTGTTCATGGTATCTAATTCTTTCTGATTTTAGTTAGGTGAGCTGTATGTTTCCAGGAATTTATCCATCTTCTCTAGGTTTTCTAGTTTATGTCTGTAAAAGTATTCACAGTAACCTTGAATGCTTTTTTTTTTTTTAAATTTTGTATTTCTGTTTTGTCAATTATAATAGTTCCCATTTTGTTTCCAATTGAGTTTATTTAGATTTTCTCTCATCTGTTCTTATTAATCTTGTTAGTGGTCTACCAATTTTATGTGTCTTTTGAAAACCAGCTGTTTTATCTTCTTTATTTTATATTTCAATTTCATTTATTTCTGCTCTGATACTGGTTATTTCCCTTCTTCTGCTGGGTTTAGATTTTGTTTATTCTTATTACTCTAGTTCCTTGAAAGGTGACCTTAGATTGTTTGTTGTGTTCTTTCAGACTTTTTGATGTAGTACATTTAGGGCAAGGAACTTTTCTATTAGCACTGCCTTTGCTGTGTTCCAGGGCTTTTGAGAGGTTGTGTCACCTAATGTCATTCAATTTGAAAGATTTTTTAATTTTGATCATGATTTCATTATTGATGCAATAATCATTCAGAAGTAGGTTATTTAATTTTCATGTGTCTGCATGGGCTTGAAGAATCCCTTGAAGTTGACTTATAGTTTTATTCCACGGTGTCCTGAAAGAGTATTTGCTGTGATTTCAATTTTCTTGAATTGAGCCTCCTACTGTAGCCCGTTAGATGATCTATCTTGGAGAAAAATTGCTGTGCTGTTGAATAGAAATGTATATTCTGTGGTTGCTGGGTAGAATGTTCTGCATGTATCTGTGAAGTTCATTTGTTTTCCAGAGTAGAATTTAAATCCTTCGTTTCTTTGTTGACTTTCTGTCTTGATGGCCTATTGTTGTCAATAGAGTATTGCAGTCCCCACTATTACTGTGTTTCTGTGTATCCCATTTCTTATGGTTAGTAATAATTGTTTTCAACAATATTTTCAACAATGTTTTCAACAATTATTTTCAATAATTATTCTCAAATAATTGTTTTGTGAGAGTTCCAGTGTTAAATAGATACATATTTAGGATGGAGACACTTTCTTTTTGGGGTTTTTTATCATTACATAATGCCTCTCTGTGTAATTTTTTTTTTTTTTTTTTTTTTTTTTTTTTAGAGAGTCTTGCTCTGTCACCCAGGCTGGAGTGCAGTGGTGCAATCTTGGCTCATGGCAACCTTTGTGTCCTGGGTGCATGCTATTCTCCTGCCTCAGCCTCATGAGTAGCTGCGACTATAGTTGCCTGCCACCACAGCTGCGAAATTTTTTTTGTATTTTATAGTATAGACGGGGTTTCACTGTGTTAGCTAGATGGTCTTTATGTCTTTACCTCATGAACAGCCTGCGTCAGCCTCCCAAGGTGTTGGGATTACAGGTGTGAGCCACTGCACTTGGCCTCTCTTTACGTAATTTTTAACTGCTGTTGCTTTTATCTTTGTTTTGTCTGCTATATGCACGTGGATGTCCAGCTGTGTAGCAAGGCCAGGGAATCTTGATTGTTTTTTAATTTCCATAAATATATTTTACAAACTTTTCAATGTTTTTTCTTCCCCAAGAATGCCAATTATTCTTAGGTCTGTTTGTTTAACATAATCTCAGACTTCTTGGATGTTTTGTTTATATTTTCTTATTCTTTTTCTTTATCTTTGTTGGACTGGGTTAATTTGAAGACCTTGTCTTTGAGTTCTGAAGTTATTTCTCCTGCTTGTTTGATTATATTGCTGAAACTTTCCAGAACATTTTTGTATTTCTATAACTGTGTATATTATTTCCTGATGTTTTGATCATTTTTATTTATGCTATTTCATTGAATATTTCTCCTATCACTTATTGTACTTTATCTTTTTAAATGTTCTTAGATTGGACTTCACCTTTCTCCGGTGCTTCTCTGATTAGCTTAATAACTTACCTTCTGAATTATTTTCAGATAAATTAGGGATGTCCTTTTGGTTTGGATCCATTTCTGGTGAGTTAGTGTGATTTGGATGGGTGTTAAAAAACCGTCTTTTGACATTTCATCAGAGTTGATTGGTTGCTTCTCATTTGGGGAGGCTCTGTCAGAGGGAAGATCTAGGGCTCAAGGCTCTTATTCAGATTCTTTTGTCCTGTGGTGTGTTCCTTTGATGTAGTACTCTCCCACTTTTCATAAGGACATGGCTTCCTGAGATCCAAGTTTATCATTATCTCTCTTATACATCTGGGTACCCATCAAGTCTACCAATACTCTGGTGAACAGACTGTGGGCCTTTCAGCCATGGATACCAGCAACTGCTTCAGTGAAGTTGGCAGGAGGGTAAAATGTACTCTGTGAGGGTCCTTTGGTTGCTTATGGTAGGAGGTTGGCCTCCTGCCAAAAGGTGGTGCTTTCAAGAGAACATTAGCTGTGTAGTATTGGAAGAAACAGGCAGTGGGCATGGTCCCAGTACTCCCAAGAGTATATGTCCTTTGCCTTCAGTTACCAGAGTTGGTAGGGAAAGACCATTAGATCGGGGCAGGACTAGGCATGTCTGAACTCAGTCTCAGGGAGGTCTTGCTGCAGCTACTATAAGTGATGGGGTTGAGATTTCCAGGTCAATGGATTTATGTTGTTAGGAGGATCATGGCTGCTTCTACTTTGTCATACAGGTATTCATGGAAGTGAGAAAAAGCCAGCAGTCACAACCCTCACTAAGCTCTCACACAACCCAAAGGGCTGGTATCACTCCCATAATGCCCCCTCCCATCTCCCTGCCAACAGCACCAAGTCTCTTTCCAGCCTGAGGGTGAGCAAGCGTGATACCTTGCCTTACACTCCCCATATCCCAGGTGTGAAAGCAAGTACACTGTTCATTTTTACCTTGCCTGTGGAGTTTGCACCCCAGATTCATGCCCTCTCTAGAGTTCTGGCCAGGAGACTTCTTAATTGGTTCAAATTGTTACAAAGTTCATCTGGAGGTTTTCTTATGCCTTTGGCCGATTTTCAGTGCCTCTAGCCACCCTCACCAGGAACCCATATGAGGCAGGATGGAAATGGCTCCCTATGGGAAGCAGCAAGCCCACAGGGCTGTCTCCATTGCTTCCTCTACCCTTGTATTTTTCATGGCTCTCTAAATTGACTCAGCTACCATGTTCTCTTATAATCTAGACCTTCAGTTTCCCCACTGAGGGTGTGGTTTTGGGGGTGGACAATCTCCCTTTCTCACTTCTACAGTTGGGCACTGACAGTATTTGGGTTGTTTCCCTAGTACTGTAGGAGCAATGCTCTTCCTTGAGAGGGTCTGTAGGTTCTCTTGTGTTTCAACTGGGAGCTGCAATCTAGTTCCACCTCCTGTTCACCATCAGGGAGTTGCTTCTTTGAAGGATATTTTAATTAAAGAAATTTTAAATGACAATAGATGAAATATGTATAGAAAGGCTGAGGGAAAAAAGAGATTGAAAATATTTCCAAGAAGTTATAAAATTTATGGAAATTTTGTGTCCAAACTTACCAAGATTAGGTAGATGTGTTTCCAAGATTTTATTTAGAGTAGGTTTAGCATTAATAATACACAGATACAAAGACAAAATTTAGTTTTGTTCTTTTGAAGATTTTTGTATAACATTAATAAAATATAGCAATTTATTTTT
>NW_016808170.1:10116-17545 GCF_001698545.2 Rhinopithecus bieti
TATCCATTTCTTGTAGGTGTTCTAGTTTATTTGTATAGGGGTGTTTATAATATTCTCTGATGGTAGTTTGTATTTCTGTGGGGTCAGTGGTGATAGCCTCTTTACCATTTTTTATTACCTCTATTTGATTCTTCTCTCTTTTCTTCTTTATTAGTCTTGTTAGTGGTCTATTGATTTTGTTGATCTTTTTAAAAAAACCACCTCCTCAATTCATTGATTTTTTGAAGGGTTTTTTACATCTCTATCTCCTTCAGTTCTGCTCTGATCTTAGTTATTTCTTGCCTTCTGCTAGCTTTTGAATGTGTTTGCTCTTGCTTCTCTAGTTATTTTAATTGTGATGTTAGAGTGTCCATTTTAGATCTTTCCAGCTTTCTCTTGTGGGCATTTAGTGCTCTAAATTTCCCTCTACACACTGCTTTAAATATGTCCCAGAGATAGTTGCCTGAAACAGGAGTCATCATGGCCCTTATAGTTCCTCAGGAGGAGGAATGGAGACTGAACTCGACTGAAAAAGAACTTGACTGAGCCAGGCCAAGGGACAGGACCAGCTGTGGCTAAGTGGTGGTCAAGGGTCTGGGTGGAAGACAACCCTCCAGGATTGGCAATCAACCATGACCTTGTACTCATATAAGTTGAGCATGGGGCCCAGTCGGTCAGGCAAAAGCAGTACCAGGTCCCCAGAGAAGCCCCTGAGGGCATCCATGCCCATCTCAAGTGCCTGAAGGCCTTTGGAATTATAGTGCCTTGTCCATCTCCATGGAACGCCCCCCTCCTACCTGTTCCCAAGCCAAACACCAAAGACTACAGGCCAGTACAGGATTTGCACTTGGTCAACCAACCCAAATGACTTTGCATCCAACAGTACCTAGCCTTTACAGTTTGTTAGTGTTATGCCAGCTGAGGATGGCTTGTTCACCTGCTTGGACCTGAAAGATGCTTTCTTTAGCATCAGACTAGTTCCTGAGAGTCAAAAACTGTTTGCCTTTCAGTGGGAGGAGCTGGAGTCAGATGTCATCACTCAGTACACTTGGACCTGGCTCCCCCAAGGATTCAAGTACTCCCCCACCATCTTTGGGGAGGCACTGGCTCAAGACCTCCAAAAGTTTCCCGCCAGAGGCCTAGGCTGTGTGCTGCTCCAGTATGTCAATAACCTCCTCCTGGAACACCCCATGGCAGACGAGTGTGCCAAGGAAATAGATACTCTGCCCCGGTACCTGGAGAACTGTGGGCATAAGGTATCCAAGAAGAAAGCTCAGCTCTGCAGACAGTAGCTACATCACCTGGGATTTACTATCCAACAAGAGGAGCATAGCCAGAAAGAAAGCAAGTAATCTGCAAACTGCCAGAGACTAAGATCAGAAGGCAGGTGAGAGAATTATTAGGAGCAGTAGAGTTCTGCAGATTGTGAATCTCAAACTTTGCAGTATTGGCTAAGCCCCTGTACAGAGTCACAAACTGGGGAGAAAAGGAACATTTCAAATGGGGGTCACAACAGCAATGAGCTTTTCATGAGTTAAAAACAAAATAAAACAAAACAAAGCAAAACAAAACAAACAAAAAAACTCACGTCAGCCCCACTACTTGGGCTACCTGATCAGACAACACTTTTTGCACTATATGTGTCAGAGAGAGAATAAATGGCGGTTGGAGTTTTGACCTAGACTGTGGGGGCCCTGGCCAAGTCTGATGGCCTACCTCTCTAAACAACTAAAGAGGGTTTCTAAGGCTTGGCCCTATATTTGAGGGCCTTGGCAGCAACTGTCCTGCTGGCAAAAGATGTGGATAATGTAACTCTTGGACAAAACCTGAAGATAAAGGCCCCCCCATGCTGTGGTGACTTTAATGAATACCAAAGGACATCATTGGCTAATGAATGCTAGACTAACTAGATACCAAAGCTTGTTTGGTGAGAATCCCTGTGTAACCATTGAAGTTTGGACTCAGTTTATTCTAGCAACCCTGACCTCCAAGACCATCCTTGGACATCAGTAGACTGGGAGCTGTACATGGATTGGAGCAGCTTCATCAACCCATAAGGAGAGAGGTGTGTGGGATATGCAGTGGTAACCCTGGATGCTGTCATTGAAGCCAAATCATTGCTCCAGGACACTTCAGCCCAGATGACCAAACTCATTGCTTTAATTCAGGCCTTACAGCTAAGTGAAGGTAAGACTGTAAACATTTACACTGACTCTTGGTATGCCTTTTTAACCCTCTAGGTACATGCAGCATTTTAAAAGGAAAAATGCCTTAAGAACTCTCGGGGAAAAGATGTCAAGTATCAGCAAGAGATCCTGCAATTTTCAGAGGCAGTGTGGAAACCCCAAAAGGTGGCAGTCATGCACTGCAGAGGACACCAGTGAGCTTCCACCTCAATTGTCTCGCGGAACTCCTGAGCTGACTCAGAGACTCAAAAAGCAGCAGCATCCACCCCCTACTGGGCATCAGTCACAGCCCCCGCCACACACCCCCCAGCTCCCTCAGGAACCTGACTTTGTACCTACTTATTCTAAAGAAGAAGAGGACTTTCTCCAGGCAGAGGGAAGGCAGGTGATAGAAGAGGGATGGATCTGATTACTGGACAGAAGAATAGCTGTGCCACAAAAGCTAGGAGCTGCAGTCCTACTGGCAGTGCATGAGACCACCCACCTAGGCCAAGAGTCACTTGGAAAGTTGTTAGGCTGGTATTTCTACATCTCACATCTGTCAGCCCTTGCCAAAACAGTGATGCAGCAGTGTATCACATGCTGGCAGCACAATGCTAGGCAAGGTCCAAGAGCCGCATCTGGCATACAGGCTTATGGAGCAGCCCCCTTTGAACATCTCCAGTAGACTTCACTGAGATGCCCAAATATGGAGGTAACAAGTATTTGCTAGTTCTAGTGTGTACATACTCTGGGTGGGTGGAGGCCTATCCCACATGGATTAGGAAAGCTTGGAAGTAACCCGTGTACTTCCCCAAGATCTCCTCCCTAGGTTTAGACTGCACTTATGAATCGGCCAGACAATGGGCCATGTTTGTGCCTGACTTGGTATAGAAGACAGCAAAGTCATAGGTGATCACCTGGAAACTACATGCTGCCTACTGGCCACAAAGTTTTGGAAAGGTGGAGCAGACAAATCAGACTATCAAAAATAGTTTAGGGAAAATGTGTCATGAAACAAGATTAAAGTGGGTACAAGCTCTCCCTATGGTATTGTTTACAATTAGATCTATCCCTTCTAAAAGAACAGGATATTCCCCTTATGAAATATTATATCCATAGGTCCCTTCCCATACTGTGGGGACTCCCAGGCCCTCCTTGAGAGTTAGGTGAAATTGAGTTACAGTGAAAGCTACAGGCTTTAGGGAAAATTACACATACAATTTCAGTCTGGGTAAATGGAAGGTGCCTGTCAACTTATTCTCAGTTCACCCGTTCTCCCCAGGCGATCAGGTGTCAATCAATGATTAGAATGTAGTCCCCTTGTGGCCACAGTGGAAAGGACCCCAGACCATCATCTTAACCATTCCCATAGCCACAAAGGTAGAGGGAATCCCAGCCTGGATCCACCACAGCCACATAAAACCTACAGCACCTGAGACCTGGGAGGCGAGACCAAGCCTGGACAATCCAGGACTTCAACTGACCTTTCTCAGACTGAGGACTGTTCCCAGTGTACACATCAAGTGATTGAGGTAGGACACAAGGTTAAAACAGTCTTTCTATCAGGAGATTGAGACCATCTGGCTAACATGGTGAAGTTCCATCTCTACTAAAAATACAAAACAAAATTAGCCGGGTGTGGTGATGGGTGCCTGTAGTCCCAGCTACTCAGGAGGCTGAAGCAGGAGAATGGCATGAACCCCAGATGCAAAGCAAGCTTGCAGTGAGCCAAGATTGCATCTGGGCTACAGAGCGAGACTTCGTCTCAAAAAAAAAAAAAAAAAAAAAACTTTCTGTTCTATAGTTATTATGAATGTACTGGAACTCTAAAAAGAACTTGTCTATATAATGCCACTCTCTAAAAGGTATGTAGCCCAGGAAGTGACAAGTCTGATGTGTGCTATAACCCATCTGAGCCCCCCTGTGACTACGGTTTTTGAAATAAGATTGAGGAACTGGCAACTGGGGAAATGCTGATACAAGTACAGTATTAACTAGAACAGAAGAAAAAGGAGTCCTCAAACAAATTATCTTAAAATCTGATGCCTGTGTGGCAATCAACAGTGACCCGCATGGAAATAGAATAAGATGTGGTTCTCTAGATTGGGAAAGGGGCTATATAGTAGAAAATAAGTATGTTTGTCATGAATTAGGACTGTGTATTGATGAATGCAGTTACTGATTCTGTGTCATTTAGGCCATCTGGAAAAAAGATGACAAGGACCCTGTTCACCTTCGAAAAGGAAAGAGTAACTCTTCCTACCTTAGTGGTCACTGTAACCCTTTAGAACTACTAATTACCAATCCCCTTAATGTCCACTGGAAAACAGGAGAGTATGTAACTCTAGGAGTCAATGAAACTGGATCTCTGAGTAAATATTTTAGTTCAAGAGGAGGTCCACAGGTGCTCTCCAAACCCAATGTTTCACACCTTTTATGATGAGCTGAATCTGCCCACCAGAGCTTCTGAAAAAGACATAGAACTTATTTCCCCAGTTAGCAGAAAATGCTGCTCATTCATGCAATGTTACTTCTTGCTATGTATGTGGGGGAACCCCTATGGGAGACCTTAGGAAGCCTGATAATTGGTGCTTACTGATCCAGTCCCTGACTTAATTTCAGTCCAGAGGACCCAAACTAGTAACTTCTGGGTGTTGAAAACCTCAGTTATTGGACAATACTGCATAGCAACAGAAGGAAAAAGACTTCGCCATCCCTGTAGGAATTTTCAATTGTCTAGGACAGAAGCTGTATAACAGTACAACAGGGATAGTCACCTGGTGGGGTCTAAAGCATACTAAAAAGAATCCCTTCAGTAAATTTCCTAAATCACAGACTGCTTAGGCCCATGCAGAATCTCACTGAGATTGATGGCTCCCGCAGGACTATACTGGATATGTAGGCACAGAACCTATACACAGTTACTTGATCAGTGTGCAGGTAGTTGTGTCACTGGCACCATTAAGCCAACCTTTCTTTTTTTTTTAACTGCCCATAAAAACAGGTGAACTCCTAGGTTTCCCTGTCTATGCCTCCTGGGAAAAGAGAATCATAGCTATAGGAAATTGGAAAGATAATGAGTGACCCCCCTGAAAGGATCATACAGTACTATAGGACTGCCTATAGGGCAGAAGATGGCTCGTGGGGATATCAAACCACCATCTGCATGCTCAACCCCATCATACAGTTACAGGCCATCTTAGAAGTAATAACTAATGAAATTGGGAGAGTTTTGACTCTTTTATCCTGGCAGGAAACCCAAATAAAAAAATACCATCTATCAGAATAGATTGGCCTTAGACTATTTGTTGGCAGCTGAAGGAGTCTGGAAAATTCAACTTCCCCAATTGCTGTCTGCAAATAGATGATCAAGGAGAAGTCGTCAAAAGTATAGAGACATGGACTAAACCAGTACATGTGCCAATGTAGGTTTGTCATAGGTTTGATGCTGGATTCCTGTTTGGAAAATAGTTTCCAGCTCTAGGAGGCTCTAAAGCTCTTGTAATAGGAATAATAATAGTGTTAGGAACCTGAGTGTTACTCCCCTGTAAGTTACCCTTATTTCTGCAGTTACTAAGAGGCTTCATTACCACCTGAGTTCATCAAAAGACCTCAGCACAAATATATTACATGAATCACTATCAATCTATCTCACAGGAAGATTTAGATAGTGAGGATAAGAATGAGAACTCCCACTAGTGAGTGAGGTTCTCAAAGTGGGGAATGAGGAGAGAGGCCATTTCTCCTACTGTCCCTGTCTCCAAAGAAAAGGAAGAAGTAAAAACTGAAAAAAAAAAAAAAAACACCCAGACTGATTGGTGCCACTGGTCAGGCCTGTAAGTTAAAGATTCACCCCCACCCTAACCACTTGTGCTATCTATAGATCACAGACAATGGTATGGAGAAATACTTGCCCTGCTTACCCCCACCACTAATGTATGTGGACACAGTCATGTACCTCATGCTTGCTCAGCCTTTCATGACCCTGTCATGTGGACCCCTTCAAGTTGTAAGTCCTTAAAAAGGCCAGGAACTTTTTCTTCAGGGAGCTCCATTCTTGAGACACAAGTCTGCCAATGCTCCCGGCCAAATAAAGCCTCTTCTTCTTGAACATGGGATCTGGGGAGCTTTGTTTGTAGCTGGTCCTCCTAGAACAGTACAACTCAAATTTTCTGCATCCTGCATCCTTAACCATGGTGATCCTCAGCCTCAAAACAATTGCTTTATTTTGATTGTTCTCAAAACGTGGTCTATAATCAACCATCATTTAAAATTATGTTCTTATTTCCAAAAAATACATGTTTATCTTATACATTGAAATCAAAACATAAAAATTTTATATAGTTTTAACATTTATAATATTATAATTGTTTATAAAAATACTCCTGACAAGTACTTTTAAATATAGGTTACTGATAACTTTAGAGATTATATGATTAGAATAGATAAAAACTTCCCAAATGCTTTAAAAAAAAGTGCTAATACGTTCACACATGTTGCTAACACCAAGTAGAACAAAAATTAGCTAAATGGGACAAAACTGAGAAAATAGTAAAATAATTGTTATAATTTTTCTTTAAACTATTGCTGATTTATTTTGTGCTTTTTTCCCAAAGTGAAGAAAATTTTATTTCTTTTTATGCTATTTATAACTGATAAAAAATGATTACAATATACTTTTATAAGAAAAATGAAAGTTTTTGCCTTTCTACCTAATGTCTTAAAAGTTCAAACACCATTTAATGAATATTCTTATTTTATGAGAAGATAGTTATGTATATGAATTCAATAAAAAGTCTGTACTTTCCTGGTGCACAATCCAACTGGAGTCACTAGCAATTTTACCAAGGCATTGATTTAAAATGCATATTTTCAAATTTGACCAGACTGCTTCAAAAATTATTCAGCTTTATGGATATTGTAAGAAGTCCTTCAAAAAGACTTCCCTTACTTCTAGTCTACACTGCTTATAGTTTTCCTGACCTTTTACACAACAAGCTCATTATAGACAACTTGACATAAACTTAAAATTTGGAGCTTGCACATAAGCAAACTTAAGGCCTCTTCAGTATAAACTATTAAAGAATCTCACTGTAAGATTCAAACTATAACCCAAAAAGTTTGTCAAATTGCCACTTAAAGATGCTTCTGAAATTCTTAAAAACTAGTTTACAGATTAATTCATATATTAGGTTTTTATTGTTTTCATAAAAATAAATTTTATTAAAAATATTTTTATGGCCAGGCATGGTCATACCTGTAATCCCAGCACTTTGGGAGGC
>NW_016808170.1:17793-26870 GCF_001698545.2 Rhinopithecus bieti
ATATATTTTGAGATGACTGTGCAAAGGTCCTGCAAACAGAAGAAATCCTCAAAGCTGCTGTTTTTTGTTTTTTTTTTTAAGAGTCATATATCAGAGAAAATTTACATTAATGCAGCCAGACTTGGAAATACTGAGTGACAAATTTAAAAAGCTGAAAAAAAATTTACTATTCTATCTGAGGACTGCCTTCTATGAGATTTAATCTATATAACAAGATAAGTTTGCTAGCTAGGCCTTCTCTTCCCCTCTTTCTAGAACTTGAACATCTTTAGTTCTAGTGGCAATTTGACATAATTTTTTGGATTATAGTTTGCTCACCAAAACTTCTTTTGTCATGCTTCAAGCACCCATTTTTTTCTCTAAGCTCAATTAGTATAAAAGCAGTAAAGATCTGATGGTTTATTTGAATTTTTATGTTTTATATAATGCTCCTACACATTAATAAATTTGTGTACCCACTTATTTTTCAAAATGGCAGACAGGACATAGTGTTAGTATGCCTTTCCCACTTGAAAGTACAAAATATAGCATAGAAATTCACACTATGATTTTTTTTTTCAAGTACCACTTTAGAATCTTAATACAAAACTGAAAGAATCCACACACCCTTTGAAAGAAGTGGCAAGCTGATTCCTACTTGATGAAACAAGTAAAAGTTATTTCCAGAGTGTTAAAGTGGGAAAGTCTGCATCTGAATACACAACCCTAGGTAATCTGAACATCCAGATTACAGGAGAAGGCCTTAACACTACCCAGAGCTGGAATAGATTTAGTTACATGAAATGCAAAAGTAGAAGTAGCAGCAGAAAGAGTCTTGTATACATTCCTAGTCTCCAGCATGATATGAGGGAAGCCATCCATGACTACAACACACAGGGGCTTTCATGAAAGTCAAATTCTGCACAGGATAGGCAGTTTTACTCCCTTCTGGAATATTACCCAGTGACCTGATAACCACCTTTAATCTCCCACAGTGACTACAGCTGGTCCTGCCCAATGAGAGTGTGAGCTCAGACCTAACACTGCCCCCGCCTAGTGGTATTTCTCTACCTACCATTGTAGCTTAACACAAATAACATAAACTTTTAGGAGCTCTATGATCCCACCCATCGTCTAAGAGCCCAGAATAATTCCAAAGAAAAACAAGGTAAGCACAAATCTTATTGGTACTGCCACAGCTGGTGCTCTCTTGTATATGCCATCTCCTGGCTGGAGGCCAAACCACTTAGGCTATTACAACATCTCTCAGCAGAAGAGCACTGCTCCTAGGAGTGAGAAAATAGTTATGGGAATCTCAGCTAACACCACTGCATACAAAAACCTAGCCAATCACAGATCCGAAGTGTGTACATGTTACAATTTCATTACAGTTATAATGAGCATTCAAGAAAGCCAGCACATTAAGTTTATATACAACCAAGGAATCAAATGGTGTATGTCATTCCCCTGCCACCTCTAAGGGAGTGGGCACTGGTATCAAATGCTGGGAGACCTGAAGTCAGGTTGAATCACTAGATTCTTTCCAGATATTTCCCGGTACAAGCCTGAAGTCTGGCAGCCCATCTGGGTAGCTAGACTTGGAAGAGCAATAACAATAAATGCAGTGCAGCTCTCAGAAAGTTCCATTCACAGGCGAAGGAAGGATGGAGCACCATATCAAGGGAACACCCAGTGGGACAAAGGAGTCTGGGTGGAAGGCCTTCAGTACATTATTTTTCCCACTGGTGGGAAGTTTCTTACAGCAAAGACATAATTGTACTGCTAGGTGAAGAGGGAAAGTCTGCACCTCTACCCCAACAAGCAAGCAACCTCCACGATTGTAAAGAGGCTTGGAGAAGGGGTCTTTCCCCACGCCCCCTTGTATACCTTTGCAGACAGAGTTGGGGCTTGTCCTATGGGAATGCAGCATGAATGAATCTATGGGCAAACTTCCTGGAACAATTCAGGGTAATTGCATCCCCACAGGAGGAGTGCTTCCTTGATTCAGACCTGAACAATAGGCAGTCACAATTTCTCTCTACTTGGAACACAAACATTCCTATGGATGATAAGAGGTACCTGCTTGATCTGAATAGCTAAAATACAGGACAGAAATGAGTTTGTGAGGTGGACATCTTTTCTTCTTGCCTAGCAGGGGTGCTAAAGTAGCTCTCCCCTTCACTTTGGTAAATCCTCAGTACATCTAATTGAGAGCTCCCACAGCCATCTTCATCAAGGTTGGAACCTCTACCCATCACTGGGTATTACATCATTTCAGATCTACCTGCATTAGCTATAGCCAGTGTCTACCCAGGGTTACCTCCCCTATTGTCTGAATCATCAACTCAGTAAATAAAATCCTGGGAGAATTTAAACAAATAAATGAAATGTACACATTTTAGGGGGGAAATTAAATAAATCATCGAAATGTATACCACTTGAGAAGCTACAAGAGATCCCTATCATTCCAAAACCATAGAAGACAATGAAGTTGTCTGCATACCAAGAACATAGCTACTACAACCAGCATCTCAGCCAGTGCAAAAGGACTTTCTATAACTAAAAAAACTCATAAGCGTCATCACCAATACCAGCACCAAGAACAAAATTAAACCTAAATAAACTATAAACATCAAACTCACATCACTAAGAATAAGAGAAAATAAGCAAGTAAAAATAAATTCAATAACAACTTAAAAAAATTGTTAACCCATGTGAGAAGAAACAAGAAAAGCATTCTGATAATATGACAAAACAGGTTATGTAATTCCCTTCAGAGATTGTACCATCTCCCCAGCAATAAATCTAAACCAAGATGAAACCTCTGAAATCCCAAAGAACTGAGAAGGTTGATTATTATGATACTCAAGAAGATAGCAAAGAAAAGTAAAAAACAACAACAAATTTTAAAAATAGTATATGAATTTTAAAATTTCCAAAGAAACAGCTATAATAAGAAAAAAATCAGAACAATCATAACTTCTGTGGAAATTAAAGACACACAGATAATACTAATACAGAGGGAAGTTTCAATAATAGATAAAAAGAAGCAGAAGAAAAGAGTTTAGAATTCAAGGGCAAGATTTTAAATTAACCCAATGAGAAAAGACAAAAGAAAAGAGTCCAAAAAATGAACAAAGTCTCCAAGAAATATGGAATTATGTAAAATTGACAAACCTAAGATTAATTGATGTTCTTGAGGGAGAAGTCTAAAAGTTTGGAAAACTTAATTGAGGAAGAAATTGAGAAAATTGTCTCTGGCCTTGCTAGACATCTAGACATCCAAACGCAAGATGCTCAAATAATTCCTAGGAATTTTATTGTGGAAAGATCATCATCACCAAAGAACAGAGTCATCAGAATATCTAAAGTCAAAATGAATGAAACAATTGTGAGTAATATGTGAGACTGCAGGAGATCAGTCAAAGTTGTGGGAGAAACTATAGGGAAAGGAGCAGGCCTTCTGCAAGGGAGGAAGGCTCTGCATAACTTCAAGGGAAAATAGCTGAAGGCAGCTGTTCTCTGTCCCTGAGGTAGAGGGCAGTCACAGGAGTATATTGGGAACAATTAATCCCTGATCAGAAACTCATGACTACCTTAAAAATGAGAAATAAAAATTTTACTGGCCTATTGGATACAGGGGCAGATATTTCGATCATTAGTGATTAAAACTGGCCAGAAACTTGGCCCTGGATCACTCAGAATTAAAAAACCTGTCATCAACCTTTTCTATCCTCCCACCAACCCACTTACAGCAGGTACGTGCCTTGTTTATAGGAAACCCTCCAATCACCTTCCAGAGATCTAAAGCTCTTAACCCAGATACCCTCTTCCCTGTAAACACCTCTGACTCTAAGCTCTCTCACACCTGCCTGGACCTCTCAAATTCCCTCTCCTCCCACTTCCAAACCATTTTGCCCCTTTACAGGCAATATCTACATGGTTCATTAACAGAAACTCTTTACAGGAACCACGTCTAGCAACTGGCTATGCTATCATTGCCAAAAAATAACCTCATAGAATCCAATGCTCTGCCACTCCATTCTACCTCTCAACAGGCAGAACTGCCTCTTAACAGAACTAATTGCCCTAACCAGGGTCCTCATCCTGGCAAAGGAAAAGTAACATTTACACCAATTCCAAAAATGCATACCACTTTCTACATTCATGCCTTAATCTGACAGGAAAGGGATTCCCTAACTACAAAAGGAACCCCATAGGAAATGGCAAACTTATATACAAGATTCTGGAAGTGGCTAAACAACCACTATAGGCCATTCTTATTCATTGCAAGGAACACCAAAAGGCTACAACTGCCATAACCTAGGGAAACTTTCTGGCAGATTCAGCAGCCTTGCAGGCAGCCCTTGAAATGCCATCATTATTGTTCATTTTCCCCAACATACACCCTATATGTTCCCAGGAGGAACAGACTTCACTTGCCTGGGCCAGCACAATTCAGGAAAAAATGGTTCCACCTCAGTGATAAACTTGCCTTGTCTAAGTTTTAAAAGCTTCTGTATTTTGTATGTACACAACCATTTCTATACTGCCCCAACTAAAGTTCTTAAAAGCTTATATACATTCTCCCACCATGGCTACCAACCTCAAAGATATTACTAAGACATGCTCCCTTTGCACTCACACTTCCCCTCAGGAAGCTATCAAATCACCTTCTTTCTCCACACACCAGGCCTGAGCATACCTGCTTGGCAGTACTGGCAAACCAGCTTCACCTACATTTCCCCTGTAAAACAAGTCTGGTACCTTCTGGCAATAGTTGACACATTCTCTGGTTAGATAAAAGTTGTCTGGCCAGGCACAGTGGCTCAGGCCTGTAATATCAGCACGTTGGGAGGCCAAGGCAGGCAGATCACAAGGTCAGGAGTTTGAGACCAACATGACCAACAGGGTGAAGTCCCCTCTCCACTAAAAATACAAAAATTATCTGGGCATTTCTGCAATCTCAGCTACTCAGGAAGCTGAGACAGGAGAATTGCTTCAACTCAGGAGGCAGAGCTTGCAGTGAGCTGAGATTGCACCACTGTACTCCAGCCTGGGTGACAGAGCAAGACTCTGTCTCAAAAAACCAACTAAATGGAAAAAAACTGCTTGTCCCACCATCACCAAAAGCCACATACTGTCACTTCGGTTCTCCTCACTCATCCCCGGTTTGGACTCCCCTCTTGATCCAGTCAAACAATGGACCAACATCTTTTTTGCAGGTTAACCGACAGCTGGTGAATGTTATAAACATTAAATGGACATTCCATATTCCTTATTGCCCACCAATCTTTAGGTAAAATTAAACTACCAATGCCCCTTTAAAACAACAACTAACCAAACTCTTCCCTACAAGTTAAGATGCCCTGGACTTCACTTTTCCCATTGGCTCTTATGTGTTTACAGGACATTCCCTGAAAGTTCCTCAGCCTAAGCCCATTTAAACACATGGATACCTGCCCTTTCATGCTCTAGAATCTTCCTATACCTCTTCCTCCTTCTACACAGATTACTTGGTCAACAATACACCTCACTCAACGTCTAATAAGACAGTACACAAATGCTTACTTGCCCCAGCCCTGAAAGTCCACATCCTTAGAACACTCTTCCATGTCCCTACAACAAGGGGACCAGGTTTGGATCACAGACATCTTGTACTCCTCTCTCCAACTTAAGGGGACAGGTTCTCAGCAGGTTATCCTAATCACTCCCCAAACAGTAAAACTAACATCATTTCCACACTGGATACGACATTGCAAACTAAAAAAAAAACACCAGATCCACATCCAGAAATTTCCTCTCCCCAAATTATTCTCTGTCCCTCACAGGACAAACCTCAGTCCACTTAACAAAAATTCCAAAAGTCACCAATCCAGAAGGCCCTGGTTCATAACACTCTCTGACAACATCTATTTCAAATCATTTATCTCACACCTTGTTTCAGATCTTTCCTGGTATTCTCTCCCCACATCCACAGATAGTCCACTCCAATTCCTCACATTAATCCAGGAGGTATGGCTGCAGGACACCTTCCAGGATCTCACTCCTCCTAAAATCTTTGTTTTTTTATTTTTGTCCCCTTTGTCTATGAGATACTGTCCCTACCCCAACTCTGGCAGTTATGCCCCTTTGTAAACTTCACACACTGCCTCTTAAATCAGTCATAGTTTTCTCTGCCTTCCATATGATGAATTTGTTGTCCACACAAATGCAGCAGTTCATAGCACTTTCTGTTAACCCAGTGTCATAAACACAGTCCAAAATGAAGCTGCATCTCATCTACTTGGTGAATCCCTTCCTAAAACCTGTTTATAATCTTGCTCAGCTAAACACCTTTACCCCTAATGAGCAAATCCACCCACAGGTGATTTCACTATGAGGTGAAGACCTCATGGCCTCTAAACTAAACATGTTACAAGCCAGGTTTCATAAATCACTCTTTACCTATCTCTCCCCTCTCTGCTGGAGCTGCTCTCCACATATCCAACTCAAAGGCACTCCCTGGTTAAAAAAATACACAAACAATTCCCTTAACTGCAACCTACATCCTTCTGCCTTATCAGGAACACAATGGCTATTAGTTAAGAAAAATCTATTTCTCTCTCTTTCTAAAAAACAAAACAGCCTTCACCTCCTGACCCCCACCAACATTCCCTATCAAACCCTCATAGGGGCTACCCTTGTTAACAGCTCTTCAACCTGGAAAAAATAAAAAGTCAGGACACTATCATTCTCCAAAACCACCAGACCATCCAGGTTCCTTTAGTAGCTTCTATCTCATTTTCTTCCACATACATGAAGTGGGATCTACATCACATCTAGAGATTAAGCATCTCTGCCACACTTTGCACTGGAATAGCAGGTATATCATCCTCAACAGCTCTCTGTCAAAAAACTCTACAGTCCTCTGTAACACCCTAGAGAACATGCATACTTCCATTACAAGCCTACAAAGGCAAGTAGACTTCCTTGTGGGAGTCATGCTCCAAAACTGAAGGGCTGTAGGCCTCCTAACTGCTGAATGGGGGGAACATATATATATATTTCCAAGAAAAATCATTTTTTTAAGTCAATGAATCCAGCATTGTTTATGATGCAGCCCACAGAATCCATAACAGGGCTGCAACAATTCAACACCAAGCCATTCACTCTTGGTAGCAGGGGTCATCTCTCCTGCTAAAGTGGATACCTTGGGTAACCCCTTTCTTAGGGCCCTTAATTTTCTTCCTTTGGCCCTTGTGTCCTCACCTTCATATCCCACTTTATCTCACAAAGACTGAACTTTCTTGCCCAAGCAACCACCCATAAACACATTGATACCATTCTTTTCCTCTGCAAGGTCCAGTATCAGTGCCTCCAGGAAAACAACTCTGAAGTTGAACACCCACTGCTTCAAAACCCAACTATGAGTACACAGCCAACTGCTATTCAGCTGTAGGCAGCCAGATAATCAACAATGACCCTCTTCATTCTTAAACTAAAAGGCAAGAATATTAGTCCAAACTGCAACATTTTGTAAGCTCCCTTTTCTTTTACAGATTTTGCAAGAATATTAGTCCAAGCTGGACCACTAGGCAAGTAAGCTTCCTGCTATTGTGCAGACCTTGGTCAAAATGAAACATCTGATTGGGTTTCAGGTCATGAGAAACATCTTGCTTAACCACCTGACCACAAGGCAAAGGCCCAATCCCTATCATATCTTGCTGGTCAAAGGTCCAAGGAACACCATAGTGACATCCCATTGGAACAAGGACCAGAACCACCTCATCATGGGAATATTTTATGAATATCCTGCCAGTAGCAAGCCATGCTGCCTAGACCCCTCCCATCCATAGCTGTAAGTAACCCCTGACTATAAGTGATAGTGAGCTCTGGCATTAGGCTTGTCTCCTACTTCTGTATGTTTTATGCTGGACATAAAGCCTACATTTGCTGTTCAGCCATCCTCTTTCTGTGTATGTGTCTCTCTTTAACCATTGCCTTCCCTTCAAAACCAAACACTGGTACTCAGAAGGCTGAAGTGGGATGATTACTTGAACTCAGGAGGCTGATGCTGCAGTGGCTCATGATGACACCATGAATTTCAGTCTGGGTAAAAGAACAAGACTCTATCTCAAGTAAATAAAATAAATAAATAAAATGAAAATGAAAATAAAATTCTTATTTGCAACAATATGGATTTAACTGGAAATTTCTTCAGTTAAATATAAACTAGGCACATAAAGGCAATTACCTCATAATCTCACTAATATGTGTAATCTGAGAAAACTAAATTCATAAAGCCAGAGTAAAATAATGGTTACCAGGAAGGAGAAATAATGAGAGATGTCTGTCAAAGATTACAAAAACTTGTATACATAGACAAAACAAACTTATGAGATGTGTTGTATAAACATGATTATACTTAGCAATACATTTCTGAAAACTGCTGAAAGTAGATAAGTATAGGAAGCAATGCATATGACAATTAGTTCTATATAGCCATGTACAATGATCAGTAATTATTATCTCAAATGTATTTCCAGACCATAATTTTGTACATAATACATATATGTAATTTTGTTAGTCAATTAAAACCCATAAAATCATTTAAAATTTTTTTTAGAAACTCAGTGGAATGAGGTCATTTCTGCATCTAAGCAATAACTAAAGTTGGTGAGTTTTTCAAATGCACGTGGGACTACTCTCTCAAAATGATCATCCTTCACCTTTCATTTGGAGTTTTCTAAGCACTCCTGATTTCTGAGGCTCCCAAAAGTGATTTTGTTCACAGATAAGTTGTAAAATTATTATTGCTATGAGGAGATAGAGGCAGGAGACCTCGTATTCTGTCTTCTTGTTTATGTCACTTTTACATTCTTCTGGTTTTAAGGACAATTTTATCAAATATTCTATTCTGGCTTAGCATTACTATTTTCTCTTAGTGTTTTAACTGTATCATTCCATACCCTTTTGAGCCACAAAGTTTTGCTGAGACATAAACTGGTAATATTTTAAAAGTTCATTGTACATAAAGAGCCTCTGTTCTCTTGGTGCTTTCAATAGTCTTTGTGGTTTTTCAAAATTTAATTATAATGTGTATCAGTTTGAGTCTC
>NW_016808170.1:28203-31170 GCF_001698545.2 Rhinopithecus bieti
GTAAGGAAAGGATCCAGTTTCAGCTTTCTACTTATGGCTAGCCAATTTTCCCAGCACCATTTATTAAATAGGGAATCCTTTCCCCATTTCTTGTTTCTCTCAGGTTTGTCAAAGATCAGATGGCTGTAGATGTGCGGTATTATTTCTGAGGACTCTGTTCTGTTCCATTGGTCTATATCTCTGTTTTGGTACCAGTACCATACTGTTTTGGTTACTGTAGCCTTGTAGTATAGTTTGAAGTCAGGTAGCGTGACCCCTCCAGCTTTGTCCTTTTGACTTAGGATTGTCTTGGTTCCATATGAACTTTAAAGCAGTTTTTTCCAATTCTGTGAAGAAACTCATTGGTAGCTTGATGGGGATGGCATTGAATCTCAAGTTAAAGCCCTCTTCTTCTACTCAGGCTGCAATGCACTGGAGTAAATATTGGGGTTGCACCTTCAAACTCCTAGGCTCATGCAATCATCACACCTCAGCTATTTGAGTAGCCGAGACTGTGGGCCCCTCCCTTTATATCTATTTTTATTTTTTTTAATGGGGTTCTGCTATATTGCAAATGCTGATCTCAAATTCCTAGCTTCAAACAACACTCCCATTTCAGACTTCAACTCCTTCTGTATACAGGAGTGAATGTCTATGCTCAAGTCCTGTTTTATCAAAAAGGATATCTGCTTTTTCTAGTTTCCTTCTGGAACTACTACAATGTATATATTGGTTCTATTTCATTATGTCTCATAAATACTTCAAGGTCTCTATCTGTAATCTTTTTTCTCTTCTGACTCTGTATTTTCATATGGCCTGTTTAAAATTTTACTGATTGTCTGTTTGATGAAATCAGCTTTTGTACTGCTCTGGAATTTATTTTTCATTTTATTTTATTTTTTGATACAGAGTCTTACTCTGTCATTCAGGCTGGGGTGCAGTGGCACAATCTCCGCTCACTACAATCTCCTCCTCCTGGGTTCAAGTGATTCTCCTGCTTCAGCCTCCTGAGTAGCTGGAACTACAGGCATGCATCACCATGCCCAGCTAATTTTTGTATTTTTTAGTAGAGACTGGTTTCACCATAATGGACAGGCTTGTCTTGAACTCTTGACCTCGTGATCCACCCACCTCAGCCTCCCAAAGTGCTGGCATCACAGGTGTGATCCACTATGTCAGGCCTCTAGATATTTTTTCAATTCAGTTGTTGACATCTTTATCTCAGTTAATTTTTAAATGGTTCTATTTATGTATGAATATTCTTATATTCAAATATCTTTTATACTTCTCTTTTTTCTGTGTTTTTTACCTTATTGTTTCCCCCTTAACTGACTTTTTTGAAGTCCTTGCCAAGTAATGTGTAGATTCAGCTTTTAAGGTTGATTATTAAAATTTATTTTACAAATACATTTCATAACAAAGAAGCAGTTTCTCTGTTTGCCTGTAATCTTTGTTGAGACTCAGCCATTAGGGAAAAAAAGCCACCTCCACTAGTCTTCACAAACTTTCCCTGTGCAGGGAAAAGCCATCATTAACCAGCCCATCTATGGATTTTAAAGATTTTTTCAAACTTTTCATAAGAATGCATCTTTTCTACATTTGTGTATTTCCAGTCAAAGAGGGATGCCCAGATTTTATTCTTAGGAAACTGTAGTCTTATTATTTCTCTGAATTTTGTTCATGGTACAGTAGTTTTCCAGTATCTGCCATATCATGGGTCCTATTGTTCTTGGCAATACACAATCTGTCCTTCAAACCTTATCACTGTCTCATTTGCTATCTTTGGGAAACAGAGATATAAACTGTTTCTTGAGCAGTGTCTCAGCAAGCCAGAACACTGCAAACACATTTGACTCTTATTATTAAAAATTGAGAGATAAATCTTGGCTAATATGAGGGGAGAAAGTCAACAGACATGTGCAGAGAATGCAGAAACCTTCAATAAAATTTTACCCAAGGGGAAAAAATTTATAAAATAAACAATAATCAAACTGTCAAAACTTATATCAAAGAAAAAATTCTTAGATCTACAAGAAATAGCAAGTATATCACATATTAAGAAATCCCAATATGACTACCCACAGACCTCTCTGTAGAAATCCTGCAAGTCAGGAAAGGGTGGCATAATATACTCAAAGTGCTGAAAGAAAAAGTGAAGAAAACTACCCTTTTAGAAATGGGGGAAAATAAAAACATTGTAATGCAAACAAAAGTGAAAGACTTAATCACCACTATGCCTGCCTTCCTGTAATTGTAGCTGTAATGATTGGGCTAAACTAATTTTATGTTTAGTTCAAGGTTAAAGGGAAAAATTACTTATAAGTGTGGCTTAAATATATTATCAATGTATGTGCATTACAAATAATGTAAGTTTAGACATCAAAATATTAAAATGGGTAAAGTAAAAGATAGCATTGTTAAATGCAATCAAACTTAAGTTGCTATCAACTTGAAACAGAATGTTGTAGATAAAAGGTGTTCTAAGAAAGCTTTATGATAACCACATAAAATATCTACTGAAAATTCAGGAAACAAAAGTTTAAAAACATTCAACACTTATGCTATAGGAAATTAACACCACAAAAAAACAGGAGAGAAATAAATAAACAATTTATCCACAAATAACAGAAAATAACTAAATGGCAGAAGTCTTTATCTATCAATAATTACTCTGATGTAGTGGAACAAAATCTCAAACAAAAAATAAAGCAAATCAATCAATAAAAATAAAACCAAATCACATACTGCCTATAAGAAATTCAGTTCACTTTTAAAAACACATATAGACTGAAAGTGAAGCTATGAAAAAAGAAAATGGAAACCAACAGAAAATATTTCCAAAAGGAAGCCAACAAAGAGCAGGAATAATTATGCTTGTATTAGATAGAATATATTTTTATCCAAAACATTAGAAAGAAACAAAAAAAGCAGCATATGATGATACAAAGTAATTAAGATAATATTAAAATTATAAATATATATTTATAT
>NW_016808170.1:31348-36382 GCF_001698545.2 Rhinopithecus bieti
TTATAAATATATATTTATATATGGCATTTATATATAACATTAAAGCTTGTAAATATAAATAGTAAATATTTAAAACCTGGGAAGCTTCTGACTGATAACTGTGAAAGTAGCTTCAATATGGGAAACGGGAAGATAGTGTCCATCTGCAATCCACCTTTCCACTGGATAACTGTGAAAAACAACTGAAGAGAACCCCATCTTTCTCATAACCTGGAGGTCACTAGGGGGGATGGTTGAAAATCTATGAAAAGGAAAACGCTGGGAGAGGTCCTAGAAATATTTCCAAAGCAAGGATCCAATAGAAGGGTGCATTTTCAATCCTGACTGGTACCAATCAGTGAGATTTGTCAACTTACCGAGAGATGCTGTTGTGAGCATTACAAGACTCTTTAGTCAGAGACTGGAGTGTTGGGTCTCAGGCAGGGATGAAACCCCCTAAGCAAAACTGAATGGAAACTGTGAAGTGCACTGCAGCCTTGGCATTGGAGATAGGCTCCTGTTGCTTCATGAGACCATAATGGAAAAAGATTTGAAGGAGAACCTTGGTTTTTCCAAAGGAGCAAATCATTGTGGGTGCTGATGAATATGAGATATAAACCCAATCTTCATGTGAATTTACTGAATGTCCAGCTCACTCTTCTTTTCAAGACAAGGATACAAGCATTGCCAATTCTGAGGAGCAAGAGGGAAGCAAATCTCAAACCCTCATCTGGAATAGTGTCTGCATTGCCCCTACTTTCCTGTGTCAGTGGCGGATTCATAACTACTGGTGAAGGTCCCGTGCACATCCCCAGGACCTATTGACTCCCTCTTCAGAGCTGATCCTTATACTCATCACTGGGGGACCTAGTGTGTGATTAAAAAACATGAACAAAGTATAGTCTACTTAAAAGAAACTCATATTTCTACTCTGTTCCAAGATGGCCAAATAGGAACAGCTACTGTCTGCAGCTCCCAGGGTGATTGATGCAGAAGATGGGTGATTTCTGCATTTCAAACTGAGGCACCTGGTTCATCTCATTGGGACTGTTGGACAGTGGTGCCGCCCATGTAGGGAAACCCAAAGCGATGGGGGAGGCATCGCCAAACTCAGGAAGCACAAGGGATGGGGGGATTTAACTTGCCACTGGGGAAGTCTGACTTCACTTTCAGATTGTACCTGGAAAAACAGGACACTCTGCCCAAATACTGCACTGTTCCCAAGGCCTAAACAATGGGCAGACCAGGAGATTCTCTCCCATGTCTGGCTTAGGGATTCCACACCCACAGAGCCTTGCTCACTGCTAGCACAGCAGTCAGAGATCGACCTGTGAAGCAGCACCCTGGCTGGGGAAGGGTCATCTGCCATTGCTGCGGCTTGAGTAGGTAAACAAAGCAACTGGGAGGTTCAAACTAGACAGAACCCACTGCAGCTCAGCAAGGACTACTGCCTCTTTAGACAACACCTCTGTGGGCAGGGCATAGCTGAATAAAAGGCAGCAGAAACCTCTGCAGACTCAAACATCCCCATCAGACAGCCCTGAAGACAGCAATGGTTCTTCCAGCATGGTGTTTGAGTTCTGAGAATAACAGATTGCCTCTTCAAGTGGGTCCCTGAACCCAATGTAGCCTAACTGGGCGACACTGCCCAATAGGGTCCACCAGGCACCTCACAGAGGGAGATGTCCCTCTGGGACAAAGCTATCAGAGGAATAATCAGGGAGAAATATTTGTCGTTCCACAGTATTTGCTGTTCTGCATCCTCCGCTGGTGATACCCAGGCAAACAGTGTCTAGAGAGGACCTCCAGCAAACTCCAACAGACCTGCAGCTGAGGGACATGGCTGCTAGAAGGAAAACTAACAAACACAAAGGAATGGCATCAGCATCAACAAAAAGGACATCCACAAGAAAATACCATCTGCAGGTCACAAATATAAAAGAGTAAAGGGAGATAAAACCACAAAGATGGGGAGAAACCAGAGCAGAAAAGATGAAAATTCTAAAAACCAGAGTGCCTCTTCTCCTACAAATAATTGCAGCTCCTCACCTGCAATGGAACAAAGCTGGATGGAGAATGAACTTGACAAGCTTACAGAAGTAGGCTTCAGAAAGTTGGTAACAACAAACTTCTCCAAGCTAAAGGAGCCTGTTCTAACTCATTGCAAGGAAGACAAACACCTTTAAAAAAGGTTCAACGAAAGGCTAACTAGACAAAACAGTGTAGAGAATGACCTGACAGAGTTGAAAAAATGGCATGAGAACTTTGTGATGTATGTACAATATTCAATAACCAATTTGATCAAGTGGGAGAAAGGATATCAGTGATTGAAGATCAAATTAATGAAATAAAGTGAGAAGATTTTCTAAAATTGACCACATAATTGGAAGTAAAGCACTCCTCAGCAAGTATAAAAGAAGATAAATCACAACAAATTGTCTCTCAGACCACAGGGCAAGCAAACTAGAATTGAGGATTAAGAAAATCACACAAAACCACACATATGCTTGGAAACTGAACAACCTGCTCCAGAATGATTACTGGGTAAATAATGAAATGAAGGCAGAAATAAAAGATGCTCTTTGAATCCAATGAGAACAAAGGCAGAATGTACCAAAATATCTAGGACACATTTAAAGCAGTTTTTAGAGGAATATTGATAGCAGTAAATGCCCACAAAAGAAAGAAGGAAAGATGTAAAATCAACACACTAATATCACCATTGAAAGAACTAGAGAAACAAGAGCAAACAAATTCAAAAGCTAGCAGAAGAGAAGAAATAACGAAGATCAGAGCAAAACTGAAGGAGATAGAGACATAAAAACTCCTTAAAAAATCAATGAATCCAGGAGCTGGCTTTTTGAAAAGATCAAAAAAATTGATAGACCACTAGCAAAACTAACAAAGAAGAAAAGAGGGAAGAATTAACTAGATGCAACAAAAAAATGACAAACTTGATATCATCACCAATCCCACAGAAATGCAAACTACCAAGAGAGAATACTATAAACACCTCTACAAAAATAAAGTAAATAATTGAGAAGAAATGGATAAATTCCTGGACACCTACACCGTCCCAAGACCAAACCAGGAAGAAGTTGAATCTCTGAGTAGACCAACAACAGACTCTGAAATTGAGGCAAAAGAAGTCCAGATGGATTCACAGCCAAATTCTACCAGAGGTACAAAGAGGAGCTAGTGCCATTCCTTCTGAAACTATTCCAATCAGTAGAAAAAGAGGGAATTCTTCCTAACTCGTTTAAAAAATTAGTCCAGCATCATCGTGATACCAAAGCCTGGCTGAGACACAACAATAGCAACAAATCTTTGACCAATATCCCTGATGAACATTGATGCAAAAATCCTCAATAAAATACTGCCAAACTGAATCCAGCCACATATCAAAAAGCTTATCCACCATGATCATGTCAGCTTCATCCCTGGGATGCAAGGCTGGTTCAACATATGCAAATCAATAAATATAATCCATTACATAAACAAACCAATGACAAATACCACATGGTTATCACAATAGATGCAGAAAAGGCCTTCGACAAAATTTCACAGCCCTTCATGCTAAAAACCTCAATAAACTAGGTATTGATGGAATAACTCAAAATAATAAGAGCTATTTATGACAAATGCACAGCCCAAATCATACTGAATGGTAAAAAACTGGAAGCATTCCCTTTGAAAACCAGCACACAACAAGTATGCCCTCTTTCACCACTCCTATTCAACACAGTGTTGGAAGTTCTAGCCAGGGCAATCAAGCAAGACAAAGAAATAAAAGGTATTCAGTAAGGAAAAAAGAAAGTCAAATTGTCCCTCTTTGCAGATGACATGATTGTATATTTAGAAAACCCCATCATCTCAGCTCCGAATCTTAAGATGGTAAGCAATTTTAGCAAAGTCTCAGGATACAAAATCAAAGTGCAAAAATCACAAGCATTCCTATACATCTACACTGAACAGAGAGCCAAATCATGAGTGAACTCCCATTCATTAAAAAGTCAAGAAACAACAGATGCTGGAGAGGATATGGAGAAATAGGAACGTTTTTGCACTGTTGGTGGGACTGTAAACTAGTTCAAACATTGTGGAAGACAGTGACACGATTCCTCAAGGATCTAGAATTAGAAATACCATTTGACCCAGCAATCCCATTACTGGGTATATACCTCAAGGATTATAAGAATGCTGCTATAAAGACACATGCACATGTATGTTTATTGTGGCACTGTTCACAATAGCAAAGACTTTAAAAAAGGATGAGTTCATATTCTTTGCAAGGACATAGATGCAGCTGGAAACCATCATTCTCAGCAAATGTGTTCTCACTCATAGGTGGGAACTGAACAGAACACTTGTACACATGGCAAGGAACATCACACACCAGGGCCTATCAGGGGGTAGGCTGATAAGGGAGGGATAGCATTAGGACAAATATCTAATGTAAATGACAAGTTGATGGGTGCAGCAGACCAAATTGGCACATGTATACCTATGTAACAAACCTGCATGTTGTCCATATGTATCCTAGAAATTAAAGTATAATAATAATAAAAAAAGAAACTCGCATTACTAATAAAGACACTTACATAGTTACTGCAGAGAACTGGAAAAAGATATCTTCAGAAATGAAAACTAAAACTAAGCATAAATAGCTAGAGTTATATTAGATAAACCTCACACTTCAAATTGGAAACAGTTGGCCCAGCACAGTGGCTTGTACTTGTAATTTCAGTGGTTTGGGAAGTCAAGCAGGAGGTCCACTTGAGCCATCCTTGGAGTTTGAATCCAGTTTAGGCAACAGGTTCATAGAGATCCACGTCTCTACAACCGAACAAAAAATGATGTTAAATTTAAAATTAAGAGAAGTGAAAATCAAAAAAACACAATTTGATGTTATCTCAAATCAGTCAGAATGGAAAAAGTCAAAACAGAAACAATCAGACAAGACTGCAGAGAAAAGAGAATGTTTGTATGCTGTTGCTGAGAATGTAAGTTCAGCAACTGTGGAAGGCAGTTTGGAGATTTTTCAAGAACTTAAAA
>NW_016808170.1:38513-43199 GCF_001698545.2 Rhinopithecus bieti
AAGGAGTAATTTGTTATAAGGAGAGATACTTCTAGTAAATTCTCATTCTAGAGTAGAAAGATTGACTATTAAGAAAGAGATAGTGTAAAAGAAGTCAGAAAGTCCAAACATGTTGTACATGATCTGTGTAAGTTGTGGTAAGTTTCATAAAGTGGAATTTATAAAAGTAACTTTGTGTGTGATTGAGCTAATTATACCTAAAAGGAAATTGTTTACAACAATCTCTCTTATCTCTCTGAGAAAAAAAAAAAAGGTCTATATGTTAAAATCAAACTTTCTTGAAATTAATTTGCTAAATTGCCAGTTTTATTTTTCAATTATTCAATCCATTTCTTTAAAAAAATTATCAGATTTATATATCTCTCTCCTTTAGCTTTTTGTCAGTTCCTGGGAGTTTTTCTCTGATTTTCATTGTTTTTGTTCCCTGGTGCTAAGGTATTTTGTCTTAATTTTATGCCTGCATTCACAAGGTTCTCCAGCATACAAATGAAATATAGCCTTTCTCCACAAGGGAAAGAAGTGGCTCCCTGTTCAACCAACAGACTTAGTTTTACTAAAAAGAAGAATTCTTGAGGATCAATTTCAATAAAATTGTGATTTCCATTGGGTATTGTTAAATACCATCACCACTGTTAAACATCAGAAAATAAGTACTAGGATAGACCTATCAATGATTAAATCTGTTTCTTATTAGTCATAGCCACAGAAGGAGGATGCCACAATCTATCTCAGTGAACCTCAAGAAAACTTTCATTACCTGTTTTAAAGAATCAACACTTAACTAGACTGGTAATGTGCTGTTGCATGTGGGAATAGAGACATTATTTTCATCATCTTCATGACTGTAATACTTCTTTGTCATCACTTTAGCCAGCCACCTCTTCCTGGAAAATGCCTCTCTTGTTCTTCTTAGATGTAGAGACAATCTAAGGCTCAACCAGACACTATGCTACCATTGCTAGTGTTCTTTGCTTTCTAAATTATCTTGATTCAGGGTGGGTGGAAACTGCCAAGACCAGCTTGGTCATGGAGAACTGAAATTAGTGGTGCTAGAGGAATTAAAGACACACAGAAATATGGTGTGTGGAGTGGGAAATCAAGAGACCCATAGCCTTCAGAACTGAGAGCCTCCAAATGGAGATTTACTAACATATTTATTGACAGCAATCCAGTAAAAAGCATTATTTCTATAGATTATAGTCTATTGAAAAGTATGCCTTATGGGAAACAAAGGGATGGACCAAAACAAAGGAATGGGCTTTTTGCACCAATGTTGTCTCATTAAAACAAAGTAGAAGTTTCCCTGTGATGTTCTGAAACAAATATAAGTGCCCAGTTTCTGGGCCCCAGTGTAGTAAATGGAATTCCATTTGTGAGGAGACCATATATGGTGCCTTCTCCCAGATTAGAAAATACAAATGAAAAACAACTACTTAGCCTGCAAAGATGAGAGTATTGTCCTCTTTTAAATAATAAAGATTGTTATGGCACTCCCAGTGACACAGGAAAAATATCTCCATAAATTCAACTTGGCCTAGCAAAGGATTAGCATCACACCCTGCTGGTCCCCTTTTTATACCACAATTTGGCTCCTTTTTGTTTGTGGCCATGAATAGGAAGGAGTCATGCTTTGTGACTACTTCTAGCTGCCTGGGGAGCCACATGTTCTTTTAGCAGTAGCTTTCATTTATATTTGAAAACTTCAAACAGACAAGAATGTAATTGGCCACTCTTGTCCCTCCGGGTATCACTGTCTATTACCCCATAGGACCTTAGAATAACAAAAGTAAGCAAGCAATAGGGTTAATTCTGGCAGAAATAAAGACAGCAATAAGACTAGTGGCACACTGGAGTGGCTTTGGTTGCCTCAAGATAACTTTGTTTTGGCTTTCTTAGTTTCTTAAGGTGCATTGTTAGGTGATTTATTTTAAACCTTTGTATATTTTTGATGTAGGTAATAATTGCTGTAACATTTCCTCTTAGCACTGCTTTTGTTGTGTTTTGCAAGTTTTGGTATGTTGTGTTTCCATTTTCATTTGTCTCAAAAAATTGTTTGATTTGCACCGTTATGTCTTCATTAATCCTTTGGTTGTTTAGGAGCATGTTGTTTTATTACCAGGTATTGGTATAGTTTCCAAAGTTTCTTTTCATGTTAATTTCTAGTTTTATTTTACTGTAGTCAGAGAAGATACTTCATGTAGTTTGGACTGAAACATTTTTGTGAAGACTTGTTTTGTGGCCTAACATGTGGTCTATCCTTTGTAAAGTGCCATGTAATAAAGGGAGGAAAGTATATTCTGCATTTGTTGGGCTAATGTTCTACAATTATTTCTTAAGTTTATTTGATTTAGAATTCAACTTGGTTCCTTTTTTTTTCATTAATTTTTGTTCAATGATCTGTTTAATGCTGACAGTGGGGTTTTGCATTTTCAAACTGGTTTTGAACTAAAGTTTGTTTTCTGTGACATAAATATAACTACCCCTGCTTGCTTGTGGCTTTAAGTTTTACATCCCTCCATCTTCAACTGGGTTCCTTTGTATGTGAAAAGAAATTCTTATAGGCTTCACAGAGTTGCATCATGTTTCATTTTCATTCAGCTAGTATATGTATTTTTAAGTGAAATATTTAATTCACCTATATCTAAGGTTATTACTGATCTATGAGTTTTGTTATCACTGTGTTGTAAACTGTTTTCTAATTATTTTGTTCTCCAGTTTTTCTCATATTGATTTTCATTGTGGTTTGGTATTTTACTGTAATGGGACTTGTTGAGTTCTTCCTTTTTTCATTTGTGTATTTACTTAAGAGTTTTAAACTTTTCGGTGTTGTCATGATAATAAATATTATAAATACTTTTCTTTCTCTCCAGATGTAACATTCCATTGTGCATTTCTTATAGGGACAGTCTAAAGAAGATAAACCCTTATATTCTCTCCAGCTTTTTTTTTTTTTGAGACAGGGTTTCCTCACTCTGTCACCCATGATGAAGTGTAGTGGCATGATCTCAGCTTGCTGCAATCACTGTCTACCAAGTTCAAGCAATTTTCCTACCTCTGCCTCATGAGTCCTGGAACTACAGGAATGTACCACTATGCTTGGCTAATTTTGTATTTTGACTATTTTGGTATTTTATTAGAGTCAGGGTTTCACCAGGTCAGCCAGGCTGGTCTCAAACTCCTAACCTCAAACGATCTGCTTGCCTTCACCTCCTAAAATCCTGCTATTACAGGCATGAGCCACTGTGCCCAACTGTACTGTACATTGTTTATTTGCTTGATGAAAGCTGTTCATTATTTATTTATAAATATTTGTTTTGCTGTATATTGTATCTTCGAGTGGTAATTTTTTATTTTATTTTATATTTTATTCCTAGCACTTTGAATACATCATTTTAAATTCTTTAGCTTGTAAGGTTTCTGCTAAGAATTCCACTTTTGGTCTAATGAGATTTCTTTTATAGGTGATTAAATGAGTATACTTACTTTACTCTTTTTGATATTATCTCTTGCGCTTTGACTTTAGACAGTTGTGCTATAGAAAGTAATATTTCTGAATAATATCGCTTTGGGGATCTTGAGGCCACTTGTACCTGGGTGACTAGATATTTTGTTGCCTTCAGAAACTTACATAGAATTTTTTGTTAAATAGGTTTTAAAATCATTTTATTTTCTCTGCCTTTTGTTACACAAATAATGCCAATATTTATTTGCTCTAGATTTTCTCAAATGTCGTAAATTCTTTCCTCAATCTCTTTTAGCTTTAAGTCTTTCAAAGGTCTTTTTTTGAGGTTCTTCTGCTTGATATGCTTTATTATCGAGAATTTCAGAAGTCATTTTTAATCCTATGAGTTCCTTAGGTTCAGTAATTGTTTCTTCATTTTACATTAAAAACACTCTAGCAAATTTCTTATATATATTCTCAATTGGTTTTCTGATTTTTATGTCTTATTTTTCACAAGTATTTCAAAAGTTTCTATAAAATCAGCCATTTGAATTATTTATCTGGAATGTAATTATTATTCTTAGTTATTGTTATAGGTTTGGTGTGTACAAGTGCAGTTTTCTTACATGCATGTATTGCATAGTGGTGAAGTCTGGGCTTTTAGTGTACTCACCATTTGAATAGTGAATATTGAACACAATTAGTACTCTTTCATCATTCACCCCTTTCCCAAATTCTTACCTTTTGGAACCTTCAACATTTATTATTCCACTCTGTGTGTCCATGTGCATCCATTTATCGGCTTCCACTTAAAATAAAAATCGTGCAGTGTGTGCGTTTTGTCTCTTACTCATTTCATTTAGAATAATGGCATTCATTTCATCTATGTTGCTGCAAAACACATAGTTTCATTTTTTTTATTATGACTGAGTACTGTGCAATGATGTGTGTATGTTTGTAATGTATTAAAACCCAATTGTTTGTTAATAGATTTTAGATTGATTTTATGTCTTTACTATGCTGAATGGTGCAGTTGTCTCTGTGACATAATGATTTCTTTACCTTTGGGTAGATATTCAGGAGTGAGATTGCTGAATTGGAGGATTGTTCTATTTACAATTCTTTCAGGAATTCTCCATTTTGTTTTCCGCAGAGAATGCACTAATTAAACTTCCCACCAAAGCTGTATATGTATTTTCTTTCTTTCACATGCTTGTCAACATTTATTAAATTTTGACTAATAA
>NW_016808170.1:46357-50158 GCF_001698545.2 Rhinopithecus bieti
GTGGTGGGTAAGCTTTTTGATGTGTTGCTGGATTCAGTTTGCTAGTATTTTATTGAGAATATTTGCATCAATGTTCATCAGGGATGTTGGTCTAGAATTCTCTTTTTTTGTTGGGTCTCTACCAGGCTTTGGTTTCAGGACGACTCTGGTCTCATAAAATGAGTTAGAGAGGATTCCCTCTTTTTCTACTGATTGGAATAGTTTCAGAAGGAATGGTACGAGCTCCTCTTTTACCTTTGGTAGAATTCGGCTGTGAATCTGTCTGTTCCCGGATATTTTTTGGTAGGTAGGCTATTAATTATTGCCTCAATTTCAGAGCCTGTCATTGATCTATTCAGAGACCCAACTTCTTCCTGGTTTACTCTTGGGTAGGTGTATGTGTCCAGGAATTTACCCATTTCTTCTAGATTTTCTGGTTTATTGCATCTGGTTTATTTGTTTATAGTATTTTCTGATGGTAGCTTGTATTTCTGTGGGATCGGTGGTGATATCCCCTTTATCTTTTTTTATTGCATGTATTTGATTCTTCTCTCCTTTCTTCTTTATTAGTCTTTCTAGTGAGTTATTTCTTGTCTTCTGCTGGCTTTTGAATTTGTGTGCTCTTGCTTCTATAGTGCTTCTAATTATGATGTTAGTGTGTCAGTTTTATAGTTTTCCTCCTCTTCTGAGCATTTACTGATATACATTTCTATCTACACACTGCTTTAAATGTTTCTCAGAGATTCTGGTACATTTTGTCTGTGTTCTCATTAGTTTCAAAGAACACTTGATTTTTGCCTTCATTTTGTTATTTATCCAGTAGGCATTCAGGAGCAGGTTGTTCAGTTTCCATGTAGTTGTGCAGTTTTGAGTGAGTTTCTTAACCTGAGCTCTAATTTGATTACACTGTGGTCTGAGAGATGGTTTGTTGTGATTTCTTTTCTTCTACATTTGCTGAAGAGTGCTTCATTTCCAACTGTATAGTAAATTTGGGGTAAGTGCGATGTGGTACTGAGAAGTATGTATAGTCTGTTGATTTGGCACGGAGAGTTCTGTAGATGTCTATTAGGTCTGCTTAGTGCAGAGCTGAGTTCAAGTTCTGCATATCCTGGTTAACCTTCTGTCTCATTAATCTGTCTAATATTGACAGTGGGGTGTTAAAATCTCCCATTATTATTGTGTGGGAGTCTAAGTCTCTTTGTAGGTCTCTAAGGATTTGCTTTATGAATCTGGGTGATCCTGTATGGGGTGCATATATATTTAGGATAGTTATATCTTCTTGTTGAATTGATCCTTTTACCATTATGTAATGGCCTTCTGTGTCTCTTTTCATCTTTGTTGGTTTAAAGTCTGTTTTATCAGAGACTAGGATTGCAACCCCTGCTTCTTTTTGTTTTCCATCTGCTTGGTAGATCTTCCTCTATCCCTTGATTTTGAGTCTGTGTGTTTCTCTGCACATGAGATGGATCTCCTGAACACAGCACACTGATGGTTCTTAACTCTATCCAATTTGCAGTTTGTGTCTTTTAGTTGGGGCACTTAGGCCATTTACATTTAATGTTAATATTGTTATGTGTGAATTTGATCCTGTCATTATAATATTAGTTGGTTATTTTGTCCATTAATTGATGCAGTTTCTTCCTAGCCTCAATGGTCTTTACAATTTGGCATGTTTTTGCAGTGTCTGGTACTGGCTGTTCTTTTCTGTGTTTAGTCCTTCCTTCAGGAGGTCTTGAAAGGCAGGCCTAGTGGTGACGAAATCTCTAAGCATTTGCTTGTCTGTAAAGAATTTCATTTCTCCTTCACTTATGGAACTTAGTTTGGCAGGATATGAAATTTAGGGTTGAAAATTCTTTCCTTCAAAATGTTGACTATTGGCCCCACTCTCTTCTGGTTTGTAGAGTTTCTGCCAAGAGATCCACTGGTAGTCTGAAGGTCTTCCCTTTGTGGTAACCCAACATTTTTCTCTAGCTTCCTGTAACATTTTTTTTTTTCTTCAATTCAACCTTGGTGAAACTGAAAATTGTGCATCTTGGGCTTGCTCTTCTCAAGGAGTATCTTTGTGATGTTCTCTGTATTTCCTGAATTTGAATGTTGGCATGCCTTGCTAGGTTGGGGGACTTCTCCTGGATAATATCCTGAAAGGTGTTTTCCAACTTGTTTCCATTCTCCCCATAACTTTCAGGTACACCAGTGAAATATATATTTGGTCATTTCACATAGTCTCATATTTCCTGGAGGCTTGGATCATTTCTTTTTACTCTTTTTTCTCTAATCTTTGATCTTCACTGATACCCTTTCTTCCACTTGATCTAATTGGCTACTGAAGCTTGTGCATGCATCACATAGTTCTTGTGCCATGGTTTTCAGCTCCATCAGGACATTTAAAGTCTTCTCTACACTGTTTATGCTGGTTAGCCATTCGTCTAATCTTTTTATCAAGTTTTTTAGCTTCTTTGTGATGCGCTCAAACATTCTCTTTCATCTCAGAGAAGTTTGTTATTACTGACCTTCTAAAGCCCCCTTCTTTCAGCTTGTCAGTCATTCTCTATGCAGCTTTGTTCAATTGCTGGCAAGGAGTTGTGATACTTTGAATGAAGAGAGGCACTCTCATTTTTAGAATTTTTAGCTTTCCCGCTCTGGTTTCTCCCCATCTTTGTCATTTTATCTGTCTTCGATCTTTGATGTTGGTGACCTACACACAGGATTTTGTTGTAGATGTCCTTTTTGTTGATGTTGATGGTATTCCTTTGTGTATGTTAGTTTTCTTTCTAACAGTCAGGTCCCTCAGCTAAAGGTCTCTTGGAGTTTTCTGGAGGTCCACTCCAGACCCTGTTTGCCTGGGTATCAACAGCAAATATTCCAGAATGGCAAAAATTGCTGCCTGATCCTTTCTCTGGAAGCTTCATCCCAGAGGGGCACCACCTGTATGAGGTGTCAGTTGGCCACTACTAGGGGGTGTTGCCTAGGTAGGCAACACTCAATTGGGTCAGTAACCCAACTGAGGAGGCAGTCTGTCCATTCTCCAAGCTCAAACATTATGCTGAGAGAACCACTGATCTCTTCAGAGCTATCAGACAGGGATGTTTAAGTCTGCAGAAGTTTCTGCTGTTTTTTTGTTCAGCTGTGCTGTGCCCCCAGAGGTGGATTCTATGGAAGCTGCAGGCCTTGCCATACTGCAGTGAGCTCCACCCAATTAAAGTTTCCCCAGCCACTTTGTTTACCTACTCAGGTCTCAGCAATGGTGGACACTCCTCCCCCTGCCTGGCTGCTGTCTCGCAGGTTTATCTCAGACAGTTGTGCTAGCAGTGAGCAAAGCTTCATAAGCATGGGACCCACTGATCCGGGCATCGGATATAATCTCCTGGTTTGCCGTTTGCTAAGACCATTGGAAAAGTGCAGTATTTATTTGGGCAGGAGTGCCCCTTTTTCCCAAGTACCATTTGTTATGGCTTCCCTTGGTTAGGAAAGGGAAATTCCTTGATCCCCTTCTGCTTCCTGGGTGAGGCAATGTCCCACCCTGCTTTGGCTCACTCTCCATGGGCTGCAACCACTGTGCAACCAGTCCAGTGAGATGAACTAGGTACTTCATTTGGAAATGCAGAAATCACTCATCTTCTATGTCAATCACACTGGGAGCTGCAGACTGGAGCTGTTCCTACTGGCCATCTTGGAATGGAGTCTCCCTTCTTTGACTATTTTTTAATGGTATTTTAAAAATTTGTTTTCTGAGAGTTTTAAATGGAAAGACATCTTTTCCAGTTCTAAACATTTTCTTCTGCTTGGTCTAACCTATTGTTAAAGTTGTCAACTCTATTTGTA
>NW_016808170.1:51080-54572 GCF_001698545.2 Rhinopithecus bieti
TTTTTTTTTTTTTTTTTTTGGTCAGAGTATCTTTTACATCGAATTGTTGTATTTAACCTCCATGCCAGTAGGTGGTGCTTATAGGGAAGAGCCCTTGTGGCAGAAGCAGATGGGATGTGCCTGATCTTTGTTTACTGGGAGGTGTTCTCTATTGTTCCTGCTGATACGCTTGTTTGTGGAATATCTGGTGACTTGAATTTCCTGTTCAAGGCACACAGGGGTGGGGAGAAAGTCAGCTGGATCTGGATTCCAATACTTGCCTTTAAATGTTCCAGTGTCAAGTACAGGTACCAGCTATAATGGGGGGGACAGGTGAACTCTTGATGAGTGGAGGATACCATCAGGAGAGGGGACTGCATCATCTCCATGTTCTCAGAAAGCAGAAATGTGAACAATTCTCTGTATCTCCCCTGTCCCAGGTCTCCTGACAGTTCGCTCAAAAACTGACATCTACTTCTGGGGCACAATGTAGCAGACCATGGAAAATACCTGCCCTGTGGTATTCTGGAGAAATGGTTCCAAGGTAAAATGTCTTTCCTTAGCCCAATACAGACAGAGACATGGTTCTATTTTTCAAGCCAGATATGCTGTTGCTTCAGGCAGAGAGCGGGAAGGCCTCCCTTTTTCAGTATGTGTGAATGGGTGTCAGCTACATCATAAGAGCTGGTTGGGTTTGCCTGATCTCAGACACTAGTAGAGGCAATCAGGTGTCATTGGTCATGGACTAGGCTAGGCAATCTTCCAGTTTCTAAACTAGATGACCCTCTGAATGGTATGCAGGAGTTGTAGAGGGACTTAATTGGGACTGACTTTTCCTAAGATACTCAGGGTTTAAGTGCTGTCTATAATTGGAAGGGATAGGCTAATTCTCAGGACACTGACAGAAAGCTCAGGCATGGTCGGGGTGTCTGTGCTGTGGGCATGGCATGAGAGAATGCAGTCCCCACCCAAGGGAGGCAAGCATCTCTCTGAGCCATGTAACTTGCTCACACCTCCATCCAACAGCAGCAGCAGCAGCAGCAGCAGCAGCAGCAGCAGCAGCAGCATTATCTGACCCTGGCACACACAAAGTCATCTAGTCTCTCTGCTCTCTGCTCAGACTGGTGGTGGAAGCAGTGGTACAGTTGGCAGTCCTAGGGCATACTGGAGGCCTTTGGGGCCCAGGCTGTCAGAATGGCCCAAGGATGCAGTTAAAATTCTTGGTGAGGTGGCGGGGGGAGGGGGTGGTACTAAACAGCTGTTCTGAAAGTTTGCTACCAGTGAAGGTAGTCCCCTCTTAGTGAGAGCTATGAGATGTGCAGCCTGTTTATGCAAACCTGCCATCAAAGAAGGCAGGCCCCTCTCAGCAGGAGCAGTGGAGGGAGACAGCTATGAGACTCACAGTTTTCTCATGCCCTTATCTCACAACCATAGTAACAAAATGAATTGCTGAGGAATAGGAAGCTAGCCAGGCTCCCAGCTTTCTCTTTGGCCTGGCAGCAATGGCAGGGTCAGCACTGAAAGCCCCTTGAAGGACAGAGGACTCCAGGGTCCGAACTCTCAGGATTGCAGTAGTTTGCTCCTGGAAAAGTTAAGTAGGGGAAAGGACTCTCTGTTGCAGGCCCATCAACAGAGAAGGCAGGCCTCCTCAGTGGAAATAGTAGAGGCAGGCAGAACTGGTGTCTAGTTCATGAACTCCTCCATCCTGCAGCATCAGTGTTGGTATCTGTCCTTGAGGCTTACAAAGGAGCTCAGTCTCCCTACTCCCTCCATGGTTCAGTGGTGGCAGCCACAGTGACTTTGCTGGTGACAGTGGCCTCAGGGAAGAATGCAGGTCTCTTGGGGTCCATGTGTAAGAATGGCACCTGACAGTAGCTGCTTAGGGGTTGAAAGCCTGCCGTAAATATGGAGTAGAGGGAAGACTTAAAGGGCTCTCCCTTAGCTAGGATAGTAAAACTCCAGTGAAACAGTGATGCTGCAAGAGTTCCTCTTTTACACCTTCCCTGTGTCAGAGTCTCTCCTAGCTCCTTGCCAATCCTAGCCCAGAAAACTGCCTGGCTTAACTTTTCTTTACCTTCCATAATTGCTTATCTATTTAAATCCAGTGTGTTTCTTAAACTATCTGTTTGAAGTGTGAATATTTGCTTGCTGTTTTGATCTTCTCCATGGAAGATATGCCATTAGCTGCATCTAGTCAGACATCTTGAACTAGAACAAATAATTATTTGTTTTTAACTGGGATCTGTTGCTTCAGAGCTATTGTGTTTCTTTGGAGATGTCACACTTTCTTTTTGAAGGAATATTTCCTTTGTTCTTATGTTGAGATGTGTGCATCTGATGAAACAGTCACTTCTTCCAACATTTTAAATTAGCTTTTCTAGGGCAGGATGCTTTTCTGAAGGTGTATGAATGTTGTTGGTTTGGTAGGGTACTTTGGCTTTAATTTTGGGTTAATGCAGTAGTGTAATCTCTGTATAATTTTTTGACTGTATACAACAGTATCTACAGTATCTGTGACTTCCTTGTGACTTAGCATATAGTTATTAGTGAAGGCAACAATGATGTTTTGTTGGGGACTGTGATGCCAGGTTGGGCAGTCTTGGTGCTTCAGTGGTAATAGTAAGTTAGTCATGCCTGTCCTTGGATCTTAGAGTCATGTGTGCTGGGACTAATGTTAGTGGGTCTAAGTGGGCTGATTCTTCAGCCTCCAAGTGATTTCCTTGGAAGACACATTGGCTATGGTGGGCCAGGCATGTAGGCAAGTTTCCATACCCCCGGGAAAATGTTATGTAGGTGATGGCAGTAGTGGTGGTAAAGGAATCCGCTAAAACCCAAGAAGTCTGTGCTTATCTGGGCAGTCATGACAGCAGGTTGTATAAACTAGTCTGCTGGTAGCAGATGCAGATAGGTACCAGCTGTAGTGATATTATCAGGTTGGGATGGCCTGATCTCATATTCCAAGAGAACTGTTCATATGCCAACGATGGTAGACTGAGTTGGGCAACTTTCAGGCCCATGGATAATGTGCTCAAGCACCGGAGAGAAAATACCAGGCTGGGGAACTTGCCCTCTGGCACTCTGCTGGTGTTTTCATTTATTAACTGTGACAGTCAGTGATGGAGAGGTCCCCAGAATGTTTGCAGAATGCTCAGGTGGAGGCAACAGTGGTCTTCTTGAATCAGCTCCAAAGTAGCCTATAACAACAGTAATGGGATTTGTTTACAAGGCATATGAAGGTGGCTGCCATCCCCTCTCTTTACACGGTCTGCTGGTGGCAGAGGCATTAGACATGGCTACATAGAATGCAGCCCTTTGGAATCTGTACACTCAGATTGCAGTTGGATTTTAAAATACCTTTTTCATCTCCCCCAAGTTCCAATGTCAGACAAGTAGCCTTAACTAGTAATATAATGAACAGTGAGTTTTATCTCAACTAGGAGAAAAGTCAGCAGATTTAAAGTAGAGGAAACATTAAGAGATAGGTAATTTAGAATACTACATGTTAAATCTATC
>NW_016808171.1:0-2993 GCF_001698545.2 Rhinopithecus bieti
ATCAAATCTGCAGTTATGTTTTGTTATTGTTAAAATATACATAACATAAAATTAACAATTTTAACCGTTTTAAGTGTGGTGTTCAATGAATGACATTAAGTAAATTCACATTTTTGTGCAACCATGAATACCATCTGTATTAGGGTTCTCTAGAGGGACAGAACTAATAGGATATATGTATATATGAAAGGGAGCTTATTAAGGATAGCTGAGTCACATGATCACAAGGTAAAGTCCCACAGTAGGCCATCTGCAAGTTGAGGAAGAAGGAAGCCAGTGGTGGATCAGTCCAAGCCCTAAAACCTCAAAAGTAGGGAACCCAATAGTGCAGCCTTCAGTCTGTAGCCAAAGGCCCAAGAGCCACTGGCAAACCACTGGTGTAAGTCCAAGAGTCCACAAGCTGGAGAACTTGGAGTCTGATGTTTAACAATGGAAAGCAAATAGTACGGGAGAATGACGAAGGCCAGAAGACAGCAAGTCTGCTCTTTTTCAACTTCTGCTTGCTTTATTCTAGCTGCACTAGCAGATGATTAGATGGTGCCCACCCTGATAGAGGGTGGGTCTGCCTCTCCCAGTAAACTGACTCAAATGTTAATCCCTTTGGCAACACCCTCACAGACACACCTAGAAACAATACTTTGTATCCTTCAATCCAATCAAGTTAACACTTTATATTAACCATTACACCATCCAACTCTAGAAACTTTTCGTCTTCTCAGACTGAAAGTCTGTGCCAATTAAACAATAACTTCCCATTCCTCCTTCTTGGCTCTTGGCAACACCATTTTGTTTTCTGGCTCTATGAATATGACTACTTTGGGAACTTTATATAAGTAGAATCATAAAATATATGTCCTTTTTTGTCTGGTTTATTTCACTTTGCATAATGTCTTCAAGATCCATCCATGTTGTAGCAATTGTCCAGATTTCCTTCCTTGTTAAGGTTCAATAATGTTCTATTGTATGGATAGGCCATAATTTGCTTATCCAATCATCCATTTATAGGCATTTGGGTTGATTCCATTTCTTTACTGTTGTGAATAATACTGTCATAAACATAAGTGTGCCAGTATTTACTCAAGTCACTGCTTTTATTTCTTTTGCTTATATAGACAGAAGTGAAATTACTGTTGTCTATGTTAATTTTATGTTTAATTATTTGAGGAACTGTTTTCCACAGTAACAGTACCATTTAACATCTCCACAAGCATTTCATGAGTTCCAATTTCTCCTCATCTTTGCCAACACTTGTTATTTTCTGTGGTTTTGATAATAGACATTCTAATGGATGCAAAGTGCTATCTCATTGTTGTTTTAATTTGTATTTTGCTGATAGGTAGTTATGTAGAGCATCTTTCCATATGCTTATTGGTCGTCTGTATATCTTATTTAGAGAAATGTCTATTAAAGTCATTTGCCCATTTTTGAATTGGGTTACTTGCTTTATTACTGTTGACTTGTAGGAGTCCTTTATATATCCTGAATGTTAAGCTTTTACCAGATATACGATTTGCGAATATTGTCTTCTATTCTGTGCATTGACATTTTACTCTCTTGATAGTGTCATTTGATGCACAGATGTATTTTATTTTGATGAAATCCAACTTACCTGTTTTTGTTGTATTATTGCCTACGCTTTTGGTATCATAGCCAAGAAATTATTGCCAAACACAATGTCATGAAGGTTTCCCATATTATTTCCTTCTAGGAGTTTCATAGTTTTTGCTTTTAAATGTAGGTCTTTGGTCAATTTTCTTTGTCTGTGGTGTAAGTTAAGGGTCTAACTTAAAATTATTTTCATGTGGATATCCAGTTTTCCCCACACAATTTGTTGAAAACTTATTATTTCCCCATTGAATGGTCTTAGAATTATTGTCAAAAATCATGTGACTATATATGCAAGGGTGTATGTCTGGGCTCTCTATATTATTCTGGTGTTTTGTATATCTGTTTTTATGCTGGTAACACACTGTTTTGATTACTGTCATTTATAGTAATATTTGAAATCAGGAAGTATGAGACCTCCAACTTTGTTCTTTTTCAACATTGTTTCGGCTATTCCAGGTCCCTTAAGCATCCATATGAATTTTAGGATTATTTTTCTATTTCTGCAACAATGTCTTTGGGATTTTGAGAAGGATTACATTGATTATTCACCTCTCTTTGGATGGTATCAACATCTTCACAAGATTATACCCTCAAATTAATAAACTTGAATTTTTAAATTTTTTTGTTTTTATTTTTTTTCCACAATATTTTTTGGTTTTCAGTGTACAAGACCTTCATGTCTGTTGTTAAATTTATTCCTAAGAATCTTATTATTTTGATGCTGTTGTAAATGGAATTGTTTTATAACTTTCTAATCAGATTATTTTAATGTATGGAAAAGCAACTAATTTTGTGTACTACAAATTTGCCTAATTGTTTTATTAGTGCAAAACATTTTTGTGGAATGTTTAGGGTACGTAGACATAGAGGATCATGCCATTTGTAATCAGAGATTACACAACTTTTTGTATGCCTTTTATTTTCTTGCCTAATTACTCTGCCTAGAAATCTCAATACTACGTTGAATAGAAGTGACAAAATCAGGCTTGTCTTGTTCCTGATCTTAGAAGAAAGGCTTCCAGTCTTTTACATTTGAGCAAAATGTTAGCTGTGGAGTTTTCATATATGACCTTTATTATGTCAATGTAGTTTCTTTCAATTTCAAGTATGTTGAGTGTTTTTATCATGAAAATGTGTTAAATTTTGTCAAATGTTTTTTATATGTTAATTAAGATGACCATTTTGTTTTTCTTCATTCTGTTAATGTGGTATAAGATTTATGTATGTTGAACCATCATTGCATTACAGTAATAAATTATTTGAATGTGCTGTTGAATTTGTTTTACAAAATTTTTTTAGAGTTTTTGAATAAACATTCATAAGGATTGTTGGTCTGTGGTTTTCTTTTACAGTCTTTGCCTTGATTTGGTATCAGGTAAGGTTGC
>NW_016808171.1:5918-9583 GCF_001698545.2 Rhinopithecus bieti
GAAATCTGGTTGTTTAAAAGTGTGTAGCACTTCCTCCTTCACTCTCTCTCTCTCCTGCCACCATCTGAGGATTTGTCCCCAGCCATACCTCCTGTACAGTCTATGAAACTTTGAGTCAATTAAACCTCTTTTCTTTATAAATTACCCAGTCTCAGGTAGCTCTTTATAGCAGTGTGAAAACCGACTAATACAGAGAAGTGATACCAGAGAAGTGGGACATTACTATAAAGATACCTGAAAATGTGGAAGTGATTTTGGAATTGTGTAGTGGGCAGAGTTTGGAACAGTTTGGAGGGCTCATAAGAAGAAGGAAGATGGGGGAAAGTTTGGAGCTTCCTAGAGACTTGTTGAACGGTTGTGGCAAAAATGCTGTTAGTGACATGGACAGTGAAGTCCAGGATGAGTTGGTCTCAGATGGAGATGAAGAACTTATTGGGAACTGGAATAAAGGTCGCTCTTGCTATGCTTTATCAAAGAGCCTGGGGACATTATGTCCCTGCTCTAGAGATCTGTGGCACTTTGAACTTGAGAGAGATGATTTAGGGTATCTGTCAGAAGAAATTTCTAAGCTGCAAAGCATTCAAGGTGTGACCGGGCTGCTTCTCACGGTCATATACATGAACAGAGATTATCTGAAACTGGAACTTGTATTTAAATGGAAAGGAGACCATAAAAGTTTGGAAAGTTTGAAGCCTGACCATGTGGTAAAGAAGAAAAAAAAAAAAAAATTTTCCAGGGAGAAATTCAAGCCAGCTGCAGAAGTTTGCGTAAGTAAAGAGGAGTCAAATGTTAATGACCAAGATAATGGGGAAAATGCCTCCAGGACATTTCAGATAGCCCCTTCCATCACAGACCCAGTGGTCTAAGAGGAAAAAGTGGTTTCATGGGCCCTGCTGCTCTGTGCACCCTTGGGATGTGGCATCCTGTGTCCCAGCATCTCCACCTCCAGCTGTGGCTAACAGGGGCCAAGCTTGGATCATTGCTTCAGAGGGTGCAAGCCCCAAGTCTTCATGGCTTCCATGTAGTGCTGAGCCTGCAGGTGCACAGAAAGCAGGAATTGAGGTTTGGGAGCCTCCACCTGGATTTCAGAGAATGTACGAAAACATCTGGATGTGCAGGCAGAGGTCTGCTGCAGGGCTCGAGCCCTCATGGAGAACCTTCACTAAGGAAGTGCCGAATGGAAATGTGTGGTTGGAGCTCCCACATAGAGTCCTCACTGAGGCACTGCCTAGTGAAGCTGTGAGAAGAAGAATGGTAGATCCATGAACAGCTTGCATTTTGCACCTGGTAAAGCCACTAGCACTCAACGCCAGTCAGTGAAGGTAGCCACAGGGGCTGTATGCTGCAGAGCCACAGGGACTAAGCTCCACAAGACCTTGGGAGCCCACCCCTCGCATCAGTGCGGCCTGGATGTGAGACATGGGATCAAAGGAAATTATTTTGGGACTTTAAGATTTAATGACTGCCCTGCTGGCTTCAGACTTGCATGTGGCCTGTAGCCCCTTTGTGTTGGAAAATTTCTCCGTTTTGGAATAGGACCTTTTCCCAATGCCTGTATCCCATTGTATCTTGAAAGTAACTAACTTGTTTTTTATTTTACATCTCATAGGCAGAAAGGACTTGCCTTGTCTCAGATGAGACTTTGGACATGGATTTTTGAGTTTATGCTGGAATGAGTTAAGACTTTGGGGGTTTGATGGGAAGGCATAATTGTGTTTTGAAATGTAAGAAAGACAGGAGATTTGGGATAGGCCAGTGCTGGAATAATATGGTTTGGCTTTGTGTCCCCACTCAAATTACATGTTGATTTGCAATCCCATGCTTTGGAGGAGGGGCCTGAAAGAAGGTGATTGAATCATGGGGCAGACTTCCCCCTCCCTATTCTTGTGATAGTGAATGAATTCTCATAAGATCATGTAGTTTAAAAGTGCGTAGTGCTTTCCCCTTCTCTCTCTCTCTCTCCTGTCTCCATGTGAAGACATGGTTGCTTCCCATTTGCCCTTCTTCCATGACTGTAAGTTTCCTGAGGCCCCAACAATCATTCCTCCTTTATAGCCTGTGGAACTGTGAATCAATTTAACCTCTTTATAAATTACCCATATCGGGTTCTATAAAACTTCTACTAGAATCAATTTGTACATGTGTACAAAATAGCTTGGGATTTTGATTTGTATTGCACTAAATCTGTATATACAGTTGGGAAAAGGTGACATTTAACAATATTAAATTTCTCACTCTTACAACAGTAAATAGTTTTCTATTTATGTAGACCTTCTTTAATTTCCTTCATCAAAGATGAAATCATGACTAAGTGTTGGATTTTGTCATATGTGTTTTCTGCATTTATTTATATGATCATATGACTTTTATTCCTTTGGCCTATTGATATGGTAGAATATATTGATTTACTTTTGGATGTTTAACCAGTCTTGCATACTTAAAATAAGTCCCAGTCTCACATACTTAAAATAAATCCCAGTCTTGCATATTTAAAATAAATCCCACTTACTCATGATGTCTAATTATTTTGATACATTATGGAATTTAATTCACTAATACTTTGTTGAGGATTTTGCTTTTATGTATTTATGTTCGTGAGAAATTCATCTTATAATTTTTCTTTCCTGTAATATCATTATCTGGTTTTGGTATTACAGTAATGATAGCAAAGAATAAATTAGAAATGTTCCCTCTGCTTCTACTGTCTGAAAGACATACTAGAGAATTATTATAATTATTTCCGTAGCTGAATAGTATTTCTCTTTTTACATCCTTGAGGAATCACCACACTGTCTTCCACAATGGTTGAATTCATTTACACTTCCACCAGCAGTGTATAAGTGTTCCTTTTCTCCACTGCGTCAACAGTTATTTTTTGACTTTTAATAAAAGCCTTTCTGACTGGTGCGAGATGGTATCTCATTGTGGTATTGATTTCAATTTCTCTAATGGTCAGTGATGTTGAGCATTTTTTCATATGATTGTTAGCCACATTTATGTCTTCTTTTGAAAAGTGTTTGTTCATGTCCTTTGGCCAATTTTTAATTTTTTTTGTTTTGTTTTCTTGTAAATTTGTTTAAGTTCCTTATAGATGCTGAATATTAGACCTTTGTCAGATGCATAGTTTACAAACATTTTCTCCCTCCTGTAAGTTCTCTATTTAATCTGTTGATAGCTTCCTTTGCTGTGCAGAAGCTCCTTAATTTAATGATACCTCATTTGTCAATCTTTGTTTTTGTTGCAATTGCCTTTTGTGTCTTCATCATGAAATCTGTGCCAATTCTTATGTCCAGAATGGCATTACCTAGATTTTCCTCCAGGGGTTTTATAGTTTTTGGTTTTACATTTAAGTCTTTCATTCATCTTGAGTTAGTCTTTGTATATGGCTTAAGGAAGGGATCCAGTTTCAGTCTTCCACATATGGCTAGCCAGTTTTCCCAGCATCATTTATTACACAGAGATTCCTTTCCCCAGTGCTTGGTTTTGTCAGGTTTGTTGAAGATCAGATAGCTCTAGGTGTTTGGTCTTCTTTCTGGGTTCTCTATTCTGTTCCATTGGTCTATGTGTCTGTTCTTGTGCCAGCACCATGGTGTTTTGGTTACTGCCCTGTAGTATAGTTTGAATTTGAAGTTGGGTAGTGGGATAGGATGATGCCTCCAGCTCCG
>NW_016808172.1:0-4196 GCF_001698545.2 Rhinopithecus bieti
CCAATATTGACTTTTCTCACCCCCACCTCGGTCGCCCCAATGTTGACTTGTCTCACCCCCCACCTCGGTGGCCTCAATGGTGACTTTTCTCACCCCCCACCTCGGTCGCCCCAATATTGACTTTTCTCACCCCCCCACCTCGGTGGCCCCAATATTGACTTTTCTCACCCCCCACCTCGGTCGCCCCAATATTGACTTTTCTCACCCCCCACCTCGGTCGCCCCAATATTGACTTGTCTCACCTTGGCCGCCGCGGAACTTCCTGGGTCCTTCCCACCCGCGTTGCTGAGTCCTGGTTCACTCGTCACCTCGGTCGGGACCCGATCCTCCGCTCCTGAGGCCCCCCCAAGGAAGCGGTGGGACGCGTCTCCCCAAAAAGGTGACCGCCAGTCTCTCCCGAAAGAGAATGGGATCCAAATGGGAAGTTTGGGGGCGGCGAGCCGGTCCCGCAGAGAGAAACCAGCACTTCGGAAACGTCTCGGAGAGACCCCTTTACTTGTGCAGGGGGAGCCGCCTGCGCGGGGTGCAGCCGCCAGAGCACACGCAACAAAGGCAGGACCCGGCTTCTGTCCTCTGTCCCTCCCCTGTCGGCCGGGGTCGGGCGCCACCATCTAAGCGGACCCCGGTTGGCTAAGACTCAAAACTTTTTAAAAATAGGGTAACCGCGCCCCCTGCGAGAGAAGAAGAAGGGGGGCGGAGAAGAAGCAGGTAGAGTTGATTTACAACTTTTGACCTGGAAGTTGTTTCTTAAGAGGAACTCAGTTTTCCCAACCAAATGGCGAACAGGACGTTTATACTGAGAAATTATTCATTTTCTGAGATCCAGAGTCGAGTGCCTTTTAAGTATTTTTATTTGGGGCGGAGGAGGTCGCTTCCTCCTGCCTTATTAATCTGTTCACATAGATATATACATTTTTAAAGGCAGAGAGGTGGGTCTCGCCATGTTGCCGCGTGTGGTCTCGAGCTCCCAGGCTCAAGCGATCCTCCCGCCTGGGCCTCCCAGGCTCTGGGATTGCAGACGTGAGCCTCAGCGGCCGGCCCGTGTTTCACTCTGTTCAAATCTGGGTGATACACTTCGAACGAAGCTTCGACCCCGTTGGCCGCACCGCTCCGCGCTCATTCCAACTTTGAAAGCAGGAGGAAGAAACGCGCAGGTTCCAGCCGCGTCCCCGCAGGCCGCGCTCCCGTTTCCTGGCAACGCCGCGTCACGTGCGCCGCCGCCCGGCTTCCGTAGCGGGAGCCGGCCGGAGCCGGCGCGTGCGTGCGTGCGTGTGCGCGCATGCGCAGGCGGGGCGACCGGCGTGCCCCGCCCCCGCGATGACGCCGTGCGTGCGCGCGCCCGGTCCGCGCCCCCGCTGGTTTTTATAGCGGCCGCGGGCGGCGCCGGCGGCGGTTGGCGGCTGTGGGGCCTGCGAGGAGGAGACGTCATGGCGGCTACGCTGTTCGTGCTGCTGGGTTTGGCGCTGCTGGGCGCCCACGGAGCCTCCGGGGCTGGTGAGGAGCGGACCGGTGGCGGGGGTGCGGTCCTGCAGGGGCCGGGAACGGAGGCCGCGGGCCGAGGCTGCGGTCCGGACCGGAAGCCACCGGGAGCGTGGGGCCTCGGCGGGGGGCCGCCTGGGGTGCGAAAGGCCGGCCCCGGGGGCTTCCCGCGCCAGCGTGGAGCTTGGGGGTGAAGTCCCAGGGTTTGAGGGGGGCTGGGGTCCCTCCCGGCGCTGCCTGCCAGGCTCTTCCCGCCCTGTGTGTGTGGGCGTGAAGCCCCTGCTTGGGGCGGGAGCCAGGGGTCCTGGCCAGGGCGGTCTTGGTCGGGGAGGTGGGCGTCCTGCTTTTCGGTGGCCTGGGGTTGGGGGTTCCCCGGCAGAGGTGGAGGCTCTCGCCTGATCCCTGGGTGAGGGCGTCTGCGAAGGCGGCTGGAGGTGGCCCGCCCGCCCGTCCCACCGGCCGCGAGCAGGGAGACCCAAAGCCTTTGGCCTGGAGTCAGGGGTCAGGGGCTGGGCTGGTGCCTGCCCAACCTGTTCTGCTGGGACTGGACTCCGCAGGTCCGGGGAAAACGGCCTGAGGGTGGAGCCTGGAGACGGGCCCACCTGCCTGCGCGTGTTCGGGTCAGAGACTCTACCCTGAGGGTCTCTGGGGCCCCTGCCAGGGCCCGTGCTGCCTGGAGCGATCATCTTGGCGCTCTCTTCTGGAAAAGGGGCTTTTGTCCTCCAGGCGCACACGGAGGCTGTGAGTGGGTTAACCCTCCGGATCGGGAAGGGATTACCGTTCTTCACGGGATTTAGCCCTGGCGTCTTGCCTCGGGTGTGCACCTGCCCCCGGGTGTTCTCCCAGACTCTTAAGCCCTCGCAGGCTCCCTCGAGGCGCCCTGCCTGGAAGGGAAGGCAGAATCTCCCTCGAGTGGCGCCAGCCTTCTCTCTGATTCTGCCTTGCTTCAGGACACAGAATGTGGTGGTCTCTGAACGCCCCTCCTCCTTTACAGGCGAGGAAACTGAGCCCTCTGGGGAGTCGAGGTTCCAAGGTCACAGTGAGGGGCCTTGGCCACCCCATTCAGCGCAGGAAATAGTGAGAAAGTCGTTTTTAGCAGACTCTGACCAGGCATTAGGTTTCCAGTGCTGTCTTAGGAGGGGCCGTGTGGGGGTGGGCAGACATGGTTTGGAGAGTGCGTTTGGGAAATGGATTGAGGTGTGTTTTTCTGGGAAAAAAGCATGACAGCCTTTCTTGCTTGATAGAAAATTTCTTCCTTTATGGAGACCCCCATTTGGTTCTGGGTTAAAGGTTTATAGTGAGGCTGGGTGTGGTGGCCCACACCTGTAAAGTAATCCCAGCACTTTGGGAGGCTGAGGTGGGCGGATCACCTGAGGTCAGGAGTTCAAGACCAGCCTGGCCAACATCGTGACACCCCATCTCTACTAAAAACACAAAAATTAGCTGGGCGGGGTGGCGCACGCCTGTAATCCCAGCCACTCGGGAAGCTGAGGCAAGATAATCACTTGAACCCAGGAGGTGAAGGTTGCAGTGAGCTGATATTGGGCCACTGCACTCCAGCCTGGGTAACAGAGGGAGACTACTGTGTCTTAAAAAAAAAAAAAAAGAGGCCGGGCGCGGTGTCTCACGCCTGTAATCCTGGCACTTTGGGAGGCCGAGGCAGGCGGATCACGAGGTCAGGAGATCGCGACCCTCCTGGCTAACACGGTGAAACCCCGCCTCTACTAAAAATACAAAAAATTAACTGGGCGCGGTGGCGGGCGCCTGTAGTCCCACCTTCTAGGGAGGCTGAGGCAGGAAAATGGCGTGAACCCGGGAGGCGGAGCTTGCAGTGAGCCGAGATGGCGCCACTGCACTCCAGCCTGGGCGACAGAGCGAGACTCCGTCTCAGACAAAAAAAAATTATAGTGACCGATGTGTTGGGAACAAGGTGTAGAGCCGGAGGGTCTGGGCTCCTGAAGGGTCAAGAGCAAGGGCTTGGAGCCTCTCTCCTGGGCACTGAGCCATAGGGGGCCTTGGGCAGAGGCTGGGGAGGGAGCTCCTTCTTCCAGAGGCTTTGCCAGCTAACTCCTGACCCACGTCTGAGATTTCGTCTTCCTGGTAACCAAAGTGGCCCTTTATCGAATGTCTCCTGGGCAAGGACCTGGCCCCAGCACTGCGACCAGCTCTCTGGGGAGACACAGATAGGAGCCCACGGGCGAGGTGAATACGTAAGATAAGCCACCGCCTCAGCTCTGTGGAAACAGCCTCCGTGCTGGGAGCCAGCCAGGCTTGACGGGGTTTCAAGCACAGCACAAGGTTCCCACACTGAGCTAATTTGGACAGCCAAGTGGGTAAAGACCTTTGGTCCATCCCTGCCGGGTAGTGTGGGTCACGGTTTTGTTCCTCTTGTGCACTAGACTGAGAAGGGTTTCTCCTCAGCGGAAAGCTTAGCCCGGGGCTTACTGACCAGAGCTGCATGCAGCCTGGGAAGCAGGTGGAGTCTGCAGTGCTGGCAGCGCTGCTGTGCAGCCGTGTGTGCGTGCATGTGTGTGTGGTGAGAAGTAGGTCTGTGTGTGGGTCTGTGTGTGTGTGTGTGGTGAGAAGTAGGTCTTTGTGTGTGTGTGTGGTGAGAAGTGGGTCTGTGTGTGTGTGTGGTGAGAAGTGGGTCTGTGTGTGTGTGGTGAGAAGTGGGTCTGTGTGTGTGTGTGTGGTGAGACCTGGGTCTGGGTGTGTGT
>NW_016808172.1:5789-18325 GCF_001698545.2 Rhinopithecus bieti
GGGCGGGCAGCCTTATCCTGCAGGGCTGCTTGTGTACAAGTACCACGCGGCCTGCCTGGCCCTGAGCCCTGGCCTGGCTGCCGAGTGGGCAAGGAGGCACTGGCTGTTTTTAGATGAAGGTGACTTTACTTGAGAACATGGGTTGCAGCTCATATGGCCAGAATCGAATTCTAACCTTTCTGGGGCTGTGGCTGAGTGTCAGGCGCTGCCCGTCCTCCTGGTGCTCATGGGTGGAGGCTCCTGGTGCGGCCAGCGAGATGGGGTCGCTGGTGGGGTGGGGGGCTCTCATTGCCCCCGAGGAGCCTCTTCCAGACAGCCCAGCCCAGTGACATTTCAGTACAGACACAAACGCCATCAGCATCTGGAGGGGCCACACGGTCGTTCTGTCCAAAGCCTTTTGGTCCCTTTGGGAGGGACGCCGCCCGCTGGGAAGGTGGCGGACCCAGCGGTAGCACTGTGACCGGTGCAGATGGTCCCTGGGAGCCCGGGACTCCCGGGAAGGTGGGTGGGGCCCCCGCCTGGTCCTCCTCTGCCCTGTGTGCCCTGCCCTGCCTGGCGGTGGGCTGTGGTGACTCAGGGGCCAGCCCTCTCCTAGCAGCCCTGGGTGAGGAGGATGTGGAGCACAGCCCTGTAGGGCTGAGGATGAGGGGGGCTGCTGCAGGGCAGGAAGGAGCTTGCCAGCTGGGCCGCCTCTGGCTGTGCTTCCTGCCCTGACTCACCTCGCCCAGCTCTGCATGTAGCTGCTGGTTTTGCAGTCTGGGAAATCTTAACTCCCAAGAAATGTAGGTTACCAGGAGGAGATCCCTGTGAAAATGGCACTGCCAGCCAGGCGCGGTGGCTCACGCCTGTAATCCCAGCACTTTGGGAGGCCCAGGAGGGTGGATCACGAGGTCAGGAATTCAATACCAGCCTGGCCAAGATGGTGAAACCCTGTCTCTACTAAAAATACAAAACGTTAGTTGAGTGCGGTGGCAGGCGCCTGTAATCCCAGCTACTCAGGAGTCGGGAGGCTGAGGCAGGAGAATTGCTTGAACCCAAGAGTCAGAGGTTGTGGTGAGCTGAGATTGTGCCACTGCACTCCAGCCTGGCAACAGAGTGAGAGTGTCAAAAAAAAAAAGAAAAAAAGAAGGAAAAGAAAATGGCACCGCCAGAACTTGTTAACTGCGCCTGCCTGGAGTTCACCTCAGGTGGTCAGGTGTGAACATCTGTCCCTGTGGCATTGGGGCTGTGACCTGTGCACTGCCACGCGGCCTCGGGCCCGTGAGCCTGCGTGTACACGTGTACGTGTTGGGGCATGTGTGTCCTTATATACGTGTGTGTTGTGACGGTGCCTGGGGAGCCTGACCTCAGAGGGTGCCATGGGGAGGGGCTGCAAGGTCCTGGGGCGAGGAGGCACTCCCCATGCTTCCCCCGTGGGCTGGGCTGGGCTGTTCCTGGCAGGCGGGTGCCGGGCACAGTGTGAGGGTCTGTGTGGATTCCCTTGTGCTCCTTTGCGGTTCTGGGGGCCTTCCCTTGCGTTTCGCAGGAAGGGGTGGCGGGTGGCCAGAGGTGAGGGGCCCTGAGGCCCTGCCTGTCTCCCAGCTTCCCAAAGCCCCGTCTCTCTGGGTCACCGCCCTCAGAGATTGCGGAGGACACCAGCGTTCCACCCACGGGCCATCCTAAAGGAGCCGGGCTGGGGCTCCTGGACAGAGGCCGCCTGCCCCTTTGGCTTTGGGGTTTGTTTTTCTCAGCAGCTCACCAGGTCTCTGGGGTGGGGCTTTCGGGCAGAAGGCAGAGGACGCAGCCCTTGGGAGCTGAGCTCTGGACAGCCCTCGGGGCTCAGGAGTCCTGGCTGTTCTGCACAGTTTCATGTGTTTTGTGTTTTGAGACCGTGTGTGGTCCCTCAGAGGCCGCCATGGCTGCCATGAGGTAGGAGTGGACTGGACGGCCACAGTGGCCCCCCCAGTCTTTCCCGTGCCATGCTCTTTCCAGCCGGGCCCCATCACTCACGCACACGCTGAAAGGAAGTGGCTTCCCCACCCGTCCTGGCCGGGAGTCCTGTGGCAAGGCCTTTCCCAGGGGCTGCCCTCCCAAGTCCCCCGGGCACTAACAAGGCCCCCGCGCTCTCCCCGCAGCCGGCTTCGTCCAGGCGCCGCTGTCCCAGCAGAGGTGGGTGGGGGGTAGTGTGGAACTGCACTGCGAGGCCGTGGGCAACCCGGTGCCCGAGATCCAGTGGTGGTTTGAAGGGCACGGTCCCAACGACACCTGCTCCCAGCTCTGGGACGGCGCCCGGCTGGACCGCATCCACATCCACGCCACCTACCACCAGCACGCGGCCAGCACCATCTCCATCGACACGCTTGCAGAGGAGGACACGGGCACCTACGAGTGCCGGGCCAGCAACGACCCGGACCGCAACCACCTGACCCGGGCGCCCAGGGTCAAGTGGGTCCGCGCCCAGGCAGTCGTGCTAGTCCTGGAACGTGAGTGGCGGGCACCTCCCTTCCCGCCTCCTTCATTTTCCCTCCTGTGCCGCTCACCTCCTGGCTCCTGCTCCGTAGAACCCAGACGCCTCCTCCCCTTTCCGTCCCGCTGTGCCCCATCGGGCCCACCACCTGGACAGAGGGGCCTGGACCTGAAGAGGGTGGGCTCACCGCTTGACCGCCAGTGCTGGGCAGCCTGACTTGGGGAGGGCAGGGCTCTGCCTCCAGCAGGTGGGTCCTCGTCCTCCCCTCGACCCTCCTCGTGCCGTCCGTTCCGCCGCTCCTCTCTGTTCCCCTGGGCGCCTGCCCAGCTCCCTCCCTGAGCGTCCGTACTGCAAGCCTGAGGGGCCTCCAAGCTCAGCCCAGGCTTGCAGGTCTCAGAACCTTCTGTGTCCTTCACAGCGTCTCGTTCTAAGGGATTTTCACATTTCAGTTCCTAGTGGGAATATTGCAAACTGACCAAGAACAAAGAGATTTGCTTGGTTGGGGATTGGCAGAAGAACTGGGGTGCTCCCAGCACTGCTGGAGTGCTGTCAGCCTGGGGTTGGGGGGTGTGGAGCCACCTGGGTGCCTCCTAGAGAAAGGCATGGGAGCCTTGGCCAGGGGGTGCTGTGGCTATTTTTTTTTTTTTCCTGGGGACAGATTCTTGCTCTGTTGCCCAGGTGGAGTGCAGTGGCACGATATCGGCTCAGTGCAACCTCCACCTCCTGGGTTCAAGTGATTCTCCTGCTTCAGCCTCCCAAGTAGCTGTGATTACAGGCACGAGCCAACACACCCGGCTAATTTTTTTGTACTTTCAGTAGAGACGGGGTTTCAGCATGTTGGCCAGGCTAGTCTTAAACTCCCGACCTTGTGATCCACCCACCTCAGCCTCCCAAGTGCTGGGCTGGGATTACAGGCGTGAGCCACTGCGCTGGCAGGCCTGCTCCAAGGGCCCAATGCCCTGGTCGTGGCTCAGGGACGTGAGTGGTGCCTTGTCTATCCCCACAGCTCGGTCCCAGCCTCATGTGTCTCCGGGCAGGAACATCACCAGGCGGGGCCACTCGGTTGCCAGTGCCTTAGCCCAGGGCCCGCCAGCTGCCGGCGAAGGGCGCCTTCCCGAAGGGGCCTCCTCAGCAGGCGCTTGTGGCTGTTCTCTTCCCGGAGGCGCAACCAGAAGTGCCCCTTGGGCCTCCCGTCTTCAGGGTGTCAGGGCCACGGTGTTCTCGGGAGTGAAAACAAGCCCTTCCCGGGAGGAGCCACAGGTTCCTGGGGGTCAGGCAGGCAGGCAGCCACGCCCTCCACTCTGCTGACTGTGTCTCGCCGGGCCTTCCAGCCGGCACAGTCTTCACTTCCATAGAAAACATTGGCTCAAAGACACTTCTCACCTGCTCCTTGAACGACAGCTCCACAGAGGTCTCCGGGCACCGCTGGCTGAAAGGGGGCACGGTGCTGAAGGAGGACATGCTGCCCAGCCAGAAAACGGACTTCGAGTGAGTGCCGGACTGCGGAACGCCACCACGTGCCCCTTCTCACAGCTCTCTTGCCACGAGTGGCCTGTGGTCCGTGAGAACAAAAGACTGGTTGCCAGGCTCGATCCAGGCGGAAGTTAGGGACCAGCTCTGCTCGGACCCCCAGAGGGAAACCCCCGGGAGGGGTCTGAGGGCGCCCTTGGGAGCCAGGTGGCTCCAGTAGCCCTGACAGGTGTCCCTGTTGCTCCCTTGCCAGGTCCCGGGCACAAAAGGGCGCCACACTGCCAGGTCCCGGGCACAAAAGGGCGCCACACTGCCAGATCCCGGGCACAAGAGGGCACCACACTGCCAGGTCCCGGGCACACTTGCAGGCCTCCCGGGCTCTGTGCTCCTGACACAAGAGGGCACCACACTGAGGCCTGCCCTGCTCAGCCCCCAGACGCTGTCATGGCCAGAGCCTTGTCATCATTGGAGTTGGGACGGCCCTGGGAACACAGAGCCTTTTGTTTTCAGGCTCACTGGGAAGACAGTCACAGGGTGTGGGGTGCAGAGCAGGGACCAGAGGTGTCGGGTTTGTCGTCAGGGAGAGGGGTCCTGTTTGCTGGTTCTCTCACCTGGGGGGGCTTGTCAGCCTGGCTCTGTCCCTGGGGCCATACGGGGACACCAGGAGTTTTGTTGAGGTTCAGACTTGACTGGGACAGTTTGACTTTTCCACTGTGCCGTGGTTGGGCCCCTGGAGAGCCCTGGGTCCTGGGAGGCGTCCTGCAGAGCCGGGCCTGGCTCACCCGCCTGCTGTGGTTGCAGGGTGGACTCAGACGACCGCTGGGGAGAGTACTCCTGCGTCTTCCTCCCCGAGCCCACGGGCAGGGCCGACATCCAGCTCCACGGTGAGTCCTGCAGCCAGGGGTACCGGGCGCCACCGACTGTCGGGAGAAGCTGTTGGCCTGAAGCGCCCGGCACATCCCAGAGCCCTGGCCCCCTGCTCCCTGGAGGGGAACAGGCCCTCATGCTGCGGGGGAGCCCTGCGGTTCCAGGCTTCTCTCTCTCTCTTCACCCTCCTGTCAGGCCCCCCCAGAGTGAAGGCTGTGAAGTCATCAGAACACATCAGCGAGGGGGAGACGGCCGTGCTGGCCTGCAAGTCAGAGTCCCTGCCGCCCGTCACCGACTGGGTCTGGTACAAGATAACTGACTCTGGGGACCAGGTGAGAAGCCAGGGAGGCCGGGGGTCCCGGGCCCAGCCCTCAGGACCGGGTGAGGGGCCTAGGCCCGGGGGTCCTGGGCTGAGCCCTTGTCCTTGGTCCCCCTAGGTCATCGTCAACGGCTCCCAGAGCAGGTTCTTTGTGAGTTCCTCGCAGGGCCGGTCGGAGCTACACATCGAGAACTTGAACATGGAGGCCGACCCCGGCAAGTACGGGTGCAACGGCACCAGCTCCGAGGGCACCGACCAGGCCGTGGTCACCCTCCGCGTGCGCAGCCACCTGGCCGCCCTCTGGCCCTTCCTGGGCATCGTGGCTGAGGTGCTGGTGCTGGTCACCATCATCTTCATCTATGAGAAGCGCCGGAAGCCCGAGGACGTCCTGGATGGTGAGCCGCCTGCCTCCTGCCCACACGCCAGGCTCCGGGGTGCTCCGGGGCCACTCCTGGTCAGTCCCTGCCAGCCCCACCGCTGACCCAGAGCTCGGAACCGAGGAGCCCCGGGCAGGGAGATGATAGGACCCTGGAAGGCAGTGTGGGCTGGAGCGTCCAGTCCGTCCCTGGGCAGCCGCCACTCAGTGGGCAGCGGGACCCCAGGAGGAGGAAGAGGCGGCAGCTTCACCCCACAGCCTCACCCGACCCTTACCTCCCCCTCACTTGGCTGCAAGCCAGTGTCCTCCGTGGTAAGCTGGCCCTTGCTGCTCCGCCCAACCTCATGGCAGCTGCGAAGAGCCCAAGGCCATGGCATCAGGGAGTCCTGGCCTCTGCATGATCGGGCTCAGGAACCTGAGGTCAGCCATGCTCGGCTCTGGCAGCGCCTGCGGCTCTTCTGCCCCTCGGGCTGCGTGTTCTGGGGCGAGGCCTGTGTGGGCCTGTGGTGGCGGCTCTTGGAAAGCACTGTGGGGCAGGAGTGAGGCTCATGAGGCCGTGGGGACAGCTCGCTGTTGGGGGGGACAGCTTGCCGTCGGGGGGACAGCTCGCCGTGGGGAGCACACCTGCAGGTGGGGAGGGCTGGTTTTCCCCGCACCATTCGGCCGCAGAAGATGCACACAGCCGGGGCAGTGCGCTGCCCTGTGCCACCTGGAGGTCACTGAGGGCAGGGCCAGCAGCACAGATGTCCCTGCTCGGGGGCCTGAGTGGGACCAGCGCTGACAGGCTGTTCCCTTGTCCTCTCTTTCATGGTGGCGGTCCTCCTTCAGATGACGACGCGGGCTCTGCTCCCCTGTAAGTCCCAGCTGTGGGGTTCGGGGTCCCAAGGAGCTGCCTGCTGCCCCAGGCCTTTAAAACACAAAGGCAGAGCCCCCCAGCTTCAGTATTCTGGGGTCCTGGGGGCTGGGGTGGGCAGGGGTGAGTTGGAGAGAGTGACTTGTCGGGGACACCCTCTCACCCCGCCCCTCATGCCCCAGGAAGAGCACCGGGCAGCACCTGAATGACAAAGGCAAGAAAGTCCGACAGAGGAACTCCTCCTAGCCAGGTGCGGCAGGCGGGCGGGAGCTCCTCCTCAGCCGGGGCAGTGGGCTCCTGGGTCCCGCCTGTGGGCCGCTGGGAGGTGCATCCAGTCTGAGCGCCCCTCCCTGTCCCCAGGTGGCCTGAGGACGCTCCCTGTCCCCGCGTCTGCGTCGCCGCTGGAGTCCACTCCCAGTGCTTGCAAGATTCCAAGTTCTCGCCTCTTAAAGAAAACCCACCCCATAGATTCCCATCATACGCTTTCTTCTTTTTTAAAAAAGTAGGGTTTTCTTTCTACATTCAGGATTCTGTTCCTTAGGGTTTTTCCTTTGTGAGTATTTCTCGAGAGCCCAGGAGCTGCTGTGCTGCGGCCCGCCTGTGGCTTTCCGCCTCTGGGTCTGAGTCATGGCGGGTGGGCGGCGCAGCCTTCTCCACTGGCTGCGGAAGGTCACAGGTCACACGAGGGGCCCTGCGTCCTGCCTGTCTAAAGCCAATGCTGTCTGGTTGCGCCATTTTTGCGCTTTTATGTTTAATTTTGTGAAGGCCACAGGTCTGTGTTTGACTCAGCCTCAGGGACGACTCCGACCTCTTGGCCACAGAGGACTTACCTGCCCACACTGAGGGCAACCCCGTCACGGCCTCAAGTCACCCCCAAGCCCCTTCCTTGCCTGTGCATCCGGGGCAGCTCTTGAGAGGGTTTGCTGGGGAACTGGTGCCGTGGCTGGGACTCCAGAACTGTGGAAGCCGCTCCCCAGCTCACCCCTCGAGGACAGCACCAGGACTCAGTGGGAACCCCTGTCCCACCCACCGCCACAATAAAGATCGCCCCCACCCCCACCCTCACCCTCTCCTGGCTCCTGTCTGTGCCTGACGGGGTGGGGTCGCCCGAGAGGACGTTCACCCTGGGCTCTGGTGACCGCAGCAGGGGTGGGTCCGGTGTCGGGACTTCACGTGTGAGGACGGGTCTGTTGAGACCCCAGTGGGTGTTGGGGGCCTGGGGGCATGGGCTGGACAGGGTCTGAAGCTGTCAGCTGGACTGGTAACTTGGAAGGCAGCTGGGACCGACCCCGTGCCTCAGAGCCACACAGAAGAGGGTTGGCACTGACCTGAGTCTTCTCTGAGCCTGTTATTCCTCTCGGCGTGATTTGGGCCTGACAAAGGCTGAGGCTTTCTGCTGCCTGCCCCACAGCTGCCCGCACTGACCCTTCTGGGCGGGCTGCTTGGGCAAGGTTCAGGCGTGGTCCTGGCAGCTCCTGGAGAGCAGGTGTGTGAAGCTGGTTCCTGGAGGCTGAGGGATGCCCAGCCCCTGTCCGCCCAGCACATGGAACAGACGTGGTTGCAGGGCTGGAGAACTTGGGGGACCAGGAGCTTAGAGCGTGGAGGTTGCAAGGCACAGGGCTAGTGACTGGGTGTGGAGGGAGGTTTGCAGCTGTTGTCAGCCCTGTAGGCCGAGCGTGGCACTGCGCCTTCTGCTGGTCTGAGCGGGGGTCTCAGGGTGGAGGTTAGCCGAGAGGCCAGGTAGGGGCCTAGGGAGCCTGGGTGGGTTCCCAGAGAAGCCAGGAATCGGATGGGAAGGCAGTGTGTTTCCATGTTGGGGAAATCCAGCGTTTAATGCCACAGAAGCCAAGAAACGTGACCCACGGCCTCACCTCACAGCTACGCAAAGCGGGCGTTGCCTACACACGGGAGCCCCTCCCGGCGCTGATCCTGTGGGCCAGCGGGGGACTGCGGAGCCCACATCCGGAGCTGCCCTCGGCCTGGCACCGCGCAGCTGAGGCCGGCTCAGGGTCCCTGGCAGTGACTGCCCTGCCAGTTCCACAGCTGGGCCTTCCCCGCCGCTACCACCAGGCGGCGCCACATGCCCGTCGGGAGGGCGGCAGGTCCTGGAGCCCCTCTGCCCGGGCAACCTGGCGCCCCTCCTGGGTTGAGACCACGGAGTCCCAGGCATCACCTGCTGAGTGTATGCTCAGTGACCCGCAAATAGGGATGCCCGTTCTGCTTTCATCGATTAGGCGCCTGTGGGATACCTGGAGCTGGAGGTTGCGCGTGGACAACAGGCGGAAGGGTCCAGTGGAATGGAGACTGCCAACAGGATGATGGGAAGGGGCGCGTTGGGGGGCATCGCCAGGCACGCGGCCCAGGTGGGCCCCTGACTCGGGTCTCCCCCCCCCCAACCTCCCTGCCTGGGCTCTGTCCATCTTTCTGCCGCACCCCCAGCCCCAGGCGTGGGCCCACAGTGCCTGTGGACACCTCATGCTCTGTACCGAGTGGGAAGTGTGAGAGTTGCAGGTCAGGCCAGCCTTGGGAGATGGGACGGGTTTCCCGGGGTGGCGACCGGCAGGTAGGGGGCCTGGGTCCCTGCAGGGTCATCCACCCGAGAAAGCAGCCACTCACCCATAGGTGCATCCTTCGTCTTTTTTCTTTGCACACAGAAATACAAACCTGATTCGCAAAAGTATAACCGCTCAGCATGTAGCTTTGTGCAGCTGCCCTCAGCATTTGGTGTCCATGTTCGACAGGCATCTAGTGAGCACTGGGGTGTGCAGAGATGGGGCTTGCTTGTGTGGCTGAGACTGGGATGCCACCCCCTTTCCTAAGCCTCTGTTTCCTCAGCTGTAAGCTGGGACCACAGGCGACACGCACCACTCCGCCTGGCTCACTGAGTATTTATTGAGTCAAACTGCAGATTTTCCAGGCGGGCTCAGTGCCTGCCCTGGCCTGATTTTGTCTTCCTGGTCTTAAACTGCTTTTCACTCCAAACCCCCCAAATTGTATACGCTTTCAGGGCCTCCGACCTGGACCTGTCCTGACCAAGTGGGAAATGTAGGTCCAAGGTTGGTAAATCTGGTAAACAATGCTGAGAGAGGCCACAGGGGGCGGGGAGGTGGGGAAGACCCTGGGGAGGGAACAGCAGGGTCTGGGGGTCCGGGGCCCAGTGACCCAGGCACACAAAGGCCAGACGTGGGCAGAGGAGTACAAGCTGCAGGAGGGATCAGGGCTTTCTGCCAAAGGCACTGGGAGCCGTGGGTGGTTGTAGGCCACAGACCAGTATGACTGACTGAGGAGGCAGGCCCTGGGTCTCCATGCTCCCTACACAAGTCAGGTGTCAGGTGCGGTCCCATCTCAGGGCCTTTGCACAGGCTATGCTGCCTGTCCAGAGCACGCTTCCTGCAGCTTCCTGGGCCGCACCCCCTCCTTCAGGCCTTCTCCCAGCACCTCGCCCCTCTCCCCACCCTGAGTGTTTGGACAGCGCTCACCACCTTCTGCTGGACGGTATCTTATTTGCTACTCTTACAGTTGACTGATAACCAGCTTTCTCCCCTGGCTGGCTCTGAGTCAGCCACACTCTGAATGCTCGGCTCCTGGAGCAGGTGCTTAGTAAGTTTTTGTTTGTTTTTAGACGGAGTCTGGCTGTGTCACCGAGGCTGGAGTGCAGTGGTGCCATCTTGACTCGCTCTACCTCCCAGGTTCAAGCGATTCTCCTGCCTCAGCCTCCTCCTGCATAGCTGAGATTACAGGCGTGCGCCACCATGCCTGGCTAATTTTTGTATTTTTATTAGAAACAGCATTTTGCTATGTTGGCCAGGATGGTCTCGAACTCCTGATCCACCCGCCTCGGCCTCCCAAAGTGCTGGGATTACAGGCTTTAGCCACCGTGCCCGGCCAACTTTATTATTATTGTTTTTTTTTTTTTCTGAGACGGAGTCTTGCTCTGTCACCAAGAGCTGGAGTGCAGTGGTGCGATCTCGGCTCACTGCAACGTCCACCTCCCGGATTCAAGCAGCTCTCCTGCCTCAGCCTCCCGAGTAGCTGGGACTGCAGGCGCGCACCGCACCCGGCTAATTTTTGTATTTTTAGTAGAGACGGGGTTTCACCATGTTGGCCATGCTGGTCTCGATCTTTAAATATTTTTAAAATTAAAATAAGCATGGCCAGGGGGGTGGCTCACACTTGTAATCCCAGCGCTTTGGGAGGCCGAGGCAGGTGGGTCACTTGAGGTCAGGAGTTTGAGACCAGTCCGGACCAACATGGCGAAACCCCGTCTCTAAAATTAGCCGGGCGTGGTGGCGGGCACCCGTAATCCCAGCTACTCTGGAGGCTGAGGCAGGAGAATCGCTTAGACCTGGGAGGCGGAGGCTGCAGTGAGCCGAGGTCACATCACTGCACTCCAGCCTGGGTGGGTAGCGACAGAGCGAGACTCCGTCTGAAAATTAATTAATTAACAAATGCAGAGTACTCCAGCCTGGGCAAGGGGTCAGAGTGAGTGTGCTGAGGCTAGGGAGGCTCCCTGCCCACACTGACAGGCACTGGCCTGGGTAAGCCTGTGGGCTGGAGAAGAGTCACCAGGATCTGGTGACAAGGACCCCGAGCCAGCCTCCCTCGTGACTTGCAGGTTCTGCCGGCGCCTAGAGGCGGCGTCTTTCTGCTTCTCCCACTGCCAGGCATGGGCGGTTCTCACGCCGTGCAGGTCCCGCCTCGTCCCTGCTCCCAAGCGCGAGCCCCAGGGCTCTGGCGACCTGCCCGGCCTGACATCTTCCCAGGGTGAACATAAAAGATCCCCCTTCAGCTGGAGCATGCATCTGCCTCGGGGCGGGCCACAGCCTGGCACTGCCAACTGTGCCACCAGCCCAGCCTCTCCCGCGACACCTTGGGACGAACAGCTGTCCTGCCCGCCTGTGTGGAGGTGGCCGGCATGGGGGCGCAGGGATCCCCAGGGTATGGGGCAGCCTGGCCAGGGCATGAGACACGGTCGGGCTCAGCCCATCCACTGTCAACCAGGGGCATGCTGGCCCTCCCTCAAGTACCACTGAGTGCCTCCTGTGTGCAGGAAGGGGGTCATCTCTGCCCCGGTGGCCCCGAGGTGCAGGTAGGCAGGCGGCACCCAGCACACAGGGCATCATGGCTGAGAGGACGTCAGGCCATGTGCCAGAAGGGTCCCAGGAGGATCTCAGGAGGGTGCCAGGAGAGCGCCATGAGGGTCCCAGGAGGGCACAAGGAGGGTGCCAGGAGGGTCCCAGCAGGGTGCCAGGAGGGTGCCAGGAGGATCCCAGGAGGGTCCCAGGAAGCCTCCTGTTCAGGTGGGGATGTTCAGCCTCCACTTCTTCGTGTGTGACTCTCTCTCTCCTGTCTCTCACTTGCCAACTCTCACCCGCCCCATCCCAGCTGTCTGGTGGGCTGGGTGGCTAGGGACACAGGCCTCATGTCACCTGGCACCAAGCAGCCCCCACACTCAGCCTGGCTGCCGCCCAGAAGCAGAGCCTTGGGAAGCCCCTGTCTCAGAGCCAAAGACTGGGGGCACTAGGGGCACAGCTGCACCCGAAGCTTGAGGGGTAGGGGAAGGAGGCAGCCCCGGGGCAGAGGGCTCTGGTGCCTGTGCGAAGGCACTAGCGGGCTCTGGGTCTCCCTGTGACCCCAATCTAAAGCCCAGCAGACCTAGAGGAGACCCCCGCCCGCACTGCTCCCCAGGGCACGGTTTGAGGGGTGGGCGGGAGCCCCACACCCTCGGGTGCCTCTTCTAGTTTTCCTTGTCAGTTTCCTCAAATGCAGACCAGGGAGAGGAGTGCCCGAGTTTCCCAGAACGGCCACCAAGCCAGCCTGCCCCTCCCCACGCACTCAGGGGTCCCCGTCCAGGGCCCACGGGCGACCCAGCGAGGGCTCCTGTGACCTTTGGAAACACCCTTTCATTGTGGGAGGCTTCAAACCTACGGAAAGCAAGGAGGCGCTGGCCGTGGCGGCCTCCCGTCTCCCAGGCCCGCGTGCACCCTCCCCGCGCCGGTGCCCTCGGGACAGAGGTGGAAGCCGCGGCGCGGGAGAGGCGGCCCGGGCCGGGCAGCGGGGCTCCGTGACCTTGGGCGCGTCCTTACACGTCGCGGCCTCAGTTTCCCCTCCTGGGGAGAGGCCCGCGCGGGGCTCCGAGGCCTCGGGCCGCGTGACCTTGGGGCGCCCCCGACCCCGCGGCCCGAGTTTCCCGGCACCGGGCGGA
>NW_016808172.1:19001-28942 GCF_001698545.2 Rhinopithecus bieti
AAGGCCGTGGAGCGCGAGCAGGAGCGCGTCAAGTCGGCGGGGGCCTGGATCATCCACCCGTACAGCGACTTCAGGTACCGCCTCCGGGAGGGCCGGTCGGCGCGAGGGGGCCCGGGGAGCCGGGCGCGCGGGGGCCGTCCTTGGAGCGCCTGGGGAGGGCGGGGCGGCGCGCCCGGCCGGTGACCTCGGGGCTCCTCGGTGACCTCGGGCGTGTCCAGGACCCGCCCCGGAGTGACCCCGGCGCGCGAGGCTCCGCCTCTGGGGGGCTCCCGGGGTGACCCCGGAGCGCCCCCCTCCCACGCACCCCGACATCCTCCGCCCTGCGGCGCGGCGGGTGGGGTGGGCCGCAGGGCCAGGGTCTGAGCGCCGAGGGGCGCAGAGGACGAATAGAGGGGAACGTGGGCCCCAGAGAGGCGGCGGAGCGGGAGGGAGGAGGAACGAAGGGCGCCCGGGAAGGACGCGCCCGAGGGAGGCCGGGGGAGAGGGGGTTAAGCGGCTCCCACGGCGTCCACCCGCGCCCCGCCTGCGAGGAGGCGCGTCCGGAGCCGCGGGCCTGGAAAGCGTGCGTGTCCCCAAGCTGTGTCTCCAGGAGCCGCTCCACCCGAGCCGCGGGCGGTGCGCGCATGTGGCGGTGGGTGTGTAGATGCCGCTGTGGATCCAGCCGGCTAATGCGTGGAAGGCTCGGAGCAGGGCCGGCGCGGGGCCACCGCCGCCGAGGTTTGCGGTCCTGGTTCCTGGGCTGTGCGGGCTGTGGCCGGAGAGTGAGACCGGCGCGTGTCCCCGTGGGCTGTGTGTGAAGGGGCGCGTGACGGCGGCGGGGTTCCCGGGGCGCAAGCCTGTGGCTGGGGAGGCGTGTCTCCAGGGGTGTGTCTGCGTGGTGGTCGCGGGCGTGTGTCTGCGTGGTGGTCTCGGGCGTGTGCGCCCCGGGTGGGTTTATCTTGGTGGGACGTGTGGTTCGTGTGTGTTGGGATCAGGTGGCGGGCGTGCGTTGTGCGCCCGGGGCCGGTGTGCACCGGTGGGCAGTAGCGTGAGCCGTAGGCAGGTCTCACACGCGCGACCGTGGACGACTGCGTGTGTGTTTGTCCACGAGTGGGATGTGAGGTGGGTTGTGGAGGGTGTAGGTGGAGGGTGTAGATGGGGCCCGCCGGGCCACCGAGGCCGGGCGCGGTTTCAGCACCACGGACAGCGCGCCGGGCCTGGGAAGGCTGCGGTTTTCCCGCCTGTCTCTGCTCCTCCAGGCCTGGGCGCCCCGGAACGGCCCCCATGGATCCTGGACCCCCAGAACTGGGCAGGGAGGCTGTGGGGATCTCTCTTCCCTTGACTTCTCTGCACCCCTAGTGATTGGCTGGAGAAACTGAGGCCTGGGGCACACACAGCCTGGACAGAGCCTGGAAGAAGGCCCTGGAATCCTCCTCCCACCCCAGGTCTTCCAGAGAGGAGAATACAGCTTTGACCAGAAGCCTGGATTTCGAGACAGGCCAGGGGTGGGAGGAGCCCCAAAACCCCCAGAGGGGCTGTGTCCAGCGCCCCCCACCCCGCCTCCGTGCCCCACCAGGAGAGCTTGGTCAGCATCTGGGTTCTGGCCTGTGAAATGCGGACAGTGAGCAGGAAGGACTGGATTTCCAGGGCTGCTGGTCGGCCTGGCCCCACGTCCAGGCGGGCAGTGGCACCCCCTGGCCGGAGAGGGACGTGGTGGGGAGGGAGCTGCAGAAAGCGCCCACTCCCCTTCGTCCCCTCCAGCATGACTGCCGACACAGATGGGTGCACCACAGTGCAAGGGCTGGCAGGTGGAGGCCCACGTCATCCACTCCCTCCCCTGGGCAGCTCCAGTGACCTCTGGCTGCAGAGGGGCAGTCGGTGTCCTGGGGGCAGGTGGGCTGATGGCTGATCCCGGCGCTTGGTGGGAAGGCTGGTAGGAGGAGTGAAGCCCCCTCATCCTTCCACCCGCCTTGACCACAGTCGCCTGGAGGCCTGGGCAGGCTGTGGCCCCGCTCTGCGCTCTGAGGTATTGAGGGCTCAGAGGCCCCGTGTGTGGGCGAAGTGCGGTGTCACCCAGGCAGACGAGTGTTGAAGTGGAACTGAGCAGGCAGGGAATGGGGTTAGCGGGGCCTGTCTTCAGGACTAGGGGAGCTACGGCAGTCAGATTTTAAAAAAGGATTTTGATGTTGCCAGGCTGGGTGCACGCGGCCCCTACGACCCTCCCCAGGCTTGGGACCTGTGCCCCTTTTTGACTGCCCTGAATCAGTGTGGAAAAAGACCCCCAGGAATATCTCAAAAGCTCCCTATGCCCCCGCTGGGCTAGGGGCTGTTGGAAACATCTCTGAGAATTAATTTAATAATATTAATTATTGTAAGGGCGAAGAGGGTGCTGTTGCTAACCCGTTTTAGCCAGGAGGAAAGAGAGGCCCAGAGAAGTCATTTGGTTGGAGACACACAGCTACTGAGGGCTGGATCTGGGATTCTGTCTGCACAGCACAGCCCAGGTGTCCACACTCCTGATGGGCAGGGAGCCAGCCTCTGCCTAGGTCCCAGGCAGACCGAGGGGAGGAAGAAGGCATTCTGGGGGTGCCTAGGGGTGGGTGGTGGGTGATATCTGTGTGAATATTAATTTTTAATTTTTAATTTTTTTTGAGACGGAGTCTCGCTCTATCGCCCAGGCTGGAGTGCAGTGGTGTGATCTTGGCTCACCACAACCTCCGCCTCCCGGGTTCAAGGGATTCTCCCACCTTTGCCTCCCCAGTAGCTGGGATTACAGGCGCCCGCCACCATGCCCAGCTAATTTTTGTATTTTTAGTAGAGAAGGGGTTTCACCATCTTGGCCAGGATGGTCTCAAACTCCTGACCTCAGGTGATCCTCCTGCCTCGGCCTTTCAAAGTGCTGGAATTACAGGCGTGAGCCACCGCACCCGGCCTGTGAATATTAATTTTTTGAAGCCATGTATGCAGTGGTGGGAGGGGCCTTTCTGTGTCTGCCTTTTCACATTTGCCCTTTCTCCTCACAACCTGGTGGTGTAGTAACTGTTCCTGCTGGAGCTGTATCTGCAGTGAAATTTAAGAGGAAGAAGGAGGGGCAGCTCCTGCCCCAGCCCCCAGGTCCCCGCACAGAGGCCAGCAGCGTCCCCCTCCCTTGAACTCCCCTTGTCTCTTGCCAGTGGACCTCATCCCGGGAAATTGGCCCGAGCCGCCTGGCACCAGGAAGGGGATCATTAGTGTTTGGTGATCCGGAACCGCCCCGACTCGGCTGGGCTGAGGAGGTGTGGAGGATGCAGGGGAGCCCTGGACGGGAGGAGGCGGAGGCGTTTGAGGTGGCCGGGCGGTGATGGGAATGTGTGCAGAATGGTGGCCTAGCCGAGGGAAGAGCCAGGAGCGGAGCTGGGCACGGAGCCGGGCCAGGAGGTAGCATCGTGGAGCATCTGGGGGCCGGACCCTGCTGTGGAGAGTGTTTTGGGGCAGCTCACAGCAAGCGAAGGGGCCTCTACGTTTGCAACTGACTCAGGAATCAGGCCCCAGCTGGCTTCAGGCCCAAGGCCTCCTGTGCCTGGCTGGGTGTCTTGGCTCCTCACTGGGCCCCTCTGCCTCAGTTCCCCCAAATGCAAGGTGGGGGTGGTATGAGGGAGAGGGCTGTCTCCATCACGCCCAAGTCTGCCTTGCTCCTGTGCTCGGAAGTGGCCTCTTACACGCCCCTCGTCCCAGCTCCCATATACAGCAGGCGCCACATATTTGCTGAGTTTGCTGAGGGACAGAGCGGGGTCCTGGGCAGACGTGGGTCCGGATTTCAGCTCTCAGGCTGGGCAGTTGGCCCCTTCGGAAGTGCAGTTGGTGCCAGGGCTGGGTGTCTCACGCCTGTGATCCCAGCGCTTTGGGAGGCCGAGGCAGGTGGATCACCTGAGGTAAAGAGTTTGAGAACAGCCTGGCCAACATGGTGAAACCTCGTCTCTACTAAAAATACACAAATTAGCCGGGCGTGGTGACGGGTGCCTGTAATCCCAGCTAATCGGGAGGCTGAGGCAGGAGAATCGCTTGAACCCAGGAGGCGGAGGTTACAGTGAGCCGAGACCGTGCCATGACACTCCAGCCCGGATGACAGAGTGGGACTTGGTCTCAAAAAGAAAAAAAAAAAAAAAAAAGTGCAGTTGGGTCATTCATGAAGCCTCTGGGGCTGTGGAGGTATCTAGACCAGGCCCGATGTCTGGAAGTCCCCAGAGGCGTGCCGGACGCTTCCCTGCTGTGCTCCTGGAAAAGCAGGTTCAAGGACCCAAGTTCAAGGTTTTGAGTTCCGAGGTTCAAGCTGCCGTCTTTGTAGGTGATTCCGGTTCGTGCCTGAATTGGAACAGGCGTGAAAACCAAGGAAGGAAGGGGTTTGGCCTCGTGGAGCCCCAGAGCTGCGGCAGGGTCTTCTGCGCCTCCCGGAGCAAAATTAGTTTAAAAATAAGTATAGTTCAGGCCGGGCGCGGTGGCTCAAGCCTGTAATCCCAGCACTTTGGGAGGCCGAGACGGGCGGATCACGAGGTCAGGAGATCGAGACCATCCTGGCTAACACGGTGAAACCCCGTCTCTACTAAAAAATACAAAAAAACTAGCCGGGCGAGGTGGCAGGCCCCTGTATTCCCAGCTACTCGGGAGGTTGAGGCAGGAGAATGGCGTGAACCCGGGAGGCGGAGCTTGCAGTGAGCTGAGATCTGGCCACTGCACTCCAGCCTGGGTGACAGAGCAAGACTCCGTCTCAAAAAAAAAAAAAAAGTATAGTTCATCCCTACTCCCTTCACCCCAACTGCTGCTGATTCTAAAGGCCACACAGGTCCACTTGGGAAAGCCTGAGTTGTGCAAAGGAGGGTGTCTCTGCAGGAGCAGGGCTGGGGCTGGAGGGCGTCTCTGCAGGAGGGGTCTGGGGCTGGAGGGCGTCTCGGCAGGAGAGGGGCTGGGGCTGGTGGGGACACGGAGGCCCAGGGAGGGACAGTCTGAAGGGGTTGCGTTCTCCCAGGCTTGCTGTCATCCACTCCCCGCCCCCGGTGTACCCAGGGGCTGGGCAGGCCTGGCAGGGTGGAGACGGGGGCAGATCCGAGGTTTGTGCCCTGGGAGCTCTGGGGGGCACAGGGCAGGTGTCGGGTGGAGAGAGGCTGGCAGCTTCCTGACTGCCCTCGGTCCAGCTGCAGGGCTAAGTGCCCAGTGGCCGGCCTGCAGTCTCCTGCTGCTGATTTTCAGGTCCGTGTTCCTGAGTTAGCTTCAGCTGGGGAGGCCCCGTGTGAGGGGAGACCGACGAGATGCTCCCCAAAGCCAGGTTCTGTTATGTCCCCAAGAGGACCGTCCGGGGAGGGGCTGCTCCAAGACCCACCAGGACAGGCGGCCCCCGGGCCCCGCCCCAGATGGCTGAGCGGGTCAGTGGGAGATCAGCCTGGGGGTGCAGCTCTGCAAATCCACAGTGATGAAACCGTGCATTAGGGCCTGGGAATAAACCCCCCATTATCCCGGTGAGGGGGGATGGCTCCGGGGGCGGGGTGGGGCGAGGCGAGGCGAGGGTTTCTCTGGCTCCGGTCATGGGAGGAAGGCCCAGCCTGTGCAGGATGGTGGGGTGTGCACGAACCCATATCCCAGGTGGCAGAGTTGACACCCAGGGCCTGCCCTCTGGTCTGCGTGGAGGGGTCAGGGACTGGGGTGGCCAAGACCTCCCCACTCTCTTCAGGGCCTTCCCTATGTTCCCTGCTCGAAAAAAGACATCTTTGTCCAGGCACTGTGGCTCATGCCTATAATCCTAGCACTTTGAGAGGCAGAGGCGGGAGGATTGCTTGAGCCCAGGAGTTCCAGACCAGCATGGGTAACATAGCAAGACCCCCCCCCCCCCATTCTCTACAAAAAGTGAAAAAATTAGCCAGGCGTGGTGGTGTGCACCTGTAGTTCCAGATACTCTGGAGGCTGAGGCAGGAGGATCACCTGAGCCCAGGAGGTGGAGGCTGCAGTGAGCCATGATCGGTACCACTGCACTCCGGCCTGGGCAACAGAGTAGGGCCCTGTCTCAAAAACATTAAAAAATCCCTAAAAACCCACATCTTCAAGGCCCCTTTATCAGCCCCCAACTCGCTTGGGTCAGGCCCTGCCTCACNCTACAAAAGTGAAAAAATTAGCCAGGCGTGGTGGTGTGCACCTGTAGTTCCAGATACTCTGGAGGCTGAGGCAGGAGGATCACCTGAGCCCAGGAGGTGGAGGCTGCAGTGAGCCATGATCGGTACCACTGCACTCCGGCCTGGGCAACAGAGTAGGGCCCTGTCTCAAAACATTAAAAAATCCCTAAAACCCACATCTTCAAGGCCCCTTTATCAGCCCCCAACTCGCTTGGGTCAGGCCCTGCCTCACCCCCACGCCCCACGGTTCAGCCTCACACCCAAACAGCACTGGCCGCCTCACTCCTGCCAGATGCCCCCCTGCTCCCTTTCTGGCCTCCTGGCTGCCAGCATGGGCTTCTCCAGACGTCGGTCCTTCTTTCCTTGTCACCTCTACCTCCCTGGCTCCAGCCCTCCCCGTCATGTCCGCCCACGTCCCCCCGTCCGAGTCCCCAGCCCGAGGCCGCCCACCCGCCTTGAAGGGAACCCGGGGCATCAGCCTCCACACCTGCTTCCCTTCTTCAGGCGCTGCCCTCCCCTCACCATCTCATCCACACGCCACCTCCGAGAAGCCCTCCCGCCCGCCCGGAGCTGATGGGTCCCCCAGGTCGGTCTCCCTGTGGCACCCCCCAAGGCATCCCATGTGTCTGTCTTGGGGTTGGGCCTGTGGTCATCGTGTGCCCCAGCGCCCGGCGGCACAGCTCTGTAAACGTCTGCCCCGTCTTGGGGTCACCCGGGAACCTGAGATCTACCCCCCGTAGCAGCTCCCTTTCTTAATCCCTGACACCTGCCACAGATCTGCCCGTGAGTCCACAGCTGAGAGCTCTCTCCTAATCCGCCCACCCGAGGCTCTCCCTTAATCACCGACCTCCGGCCCCTAATCCTCTCCCGGATTTGCCCCATCTGTAAATCCTTGATGGCCTCGGGCCGAGGCTGGGCTCCTGCAGGGAGGGCCCGGCTGCCCTCGCCCGTTCCCCAACCTGGGACTCAGGCTGCAGCAGGGGCTGAAGGTCCCCTGGGCCGGCCCTCCCCTGGGGTCCAAGGGGCTGAGGGTCCTGGGCCTTCCATTGCCAGGAGACCTGGGGGCCTTGTGGGGTTTGGGAGCCGGGTCAGAGGCCTCGTCTCCCGAGCTTCATCCAGTCCTAGAGAGACGGGACCCTGCAGCGGTTTTGGGAACTTCCAGGGGGAAGAACCCTGAGCTCAGGACAGGCGAGTGACGCGTGGTCTGTCTGGGTTCCCGTCCCACTGTTTCGCTTATGGCCGGAAGAGCCTCAGTTTCCCTGTCTGAACCGAGAGAGAGAGGCCGGGCGGCTGCTGGAGTTGGGCTGAGCTCACATTGGTGTCAGGTGCCGAAGGCCCCACTGAAGCCCCTGTGAGTGGGAGGGATCTGAGGCTTCCTCCAGCCCCCCAGGCGTGAGAGCTGAGGCCAGAAGGTCTCCCCGGCGACCCAGCCTCATCCCCGGCCTCTGGAGCTGGTCTCCCTCCCTGCCTGCGAGGGCCGAGCTGGACCAAGTGGCAGGAACCCCCACATTTCCGAGGAAGGGGCCCTTGTAGAGGCCTCTCTGTTACCTGTTGGGGATGGGTTTTAAGTACAGGATTTAATGGTGGTCCCTGACATTCCTGTGACAGCTGAGGGGGGCCTGTCCGTGTTCAGCACTGGGGTTGGGAAAGGAGGGCACAGGGTGCCCGGGGGCTGCTGGTGCCCGCCTGCATCCCTATGGTGGCTGGATGGGGAAGGGGCTGCCAGACGCTCCTGCACAGAGTGTGAGGGGGAGTTAGGGGGGGCTTTGGGCTTTCCTCCCGCCCCAGGTCCTCTCTCTGGGGTCCTGTCTCCTGCAGCTGGCTCCCCCTCCCCAGGGCGAGAGGCAAGAGAGTCTCCCAACGTCACTCGTTCTAGTGCTGGGCAAGGAGAGGGCTGGGGTGCACCAGCAGGGATGGGGGCGCCCTGCAGGGCTCTGGGGTCCCCTCTGCCCCAGGCCTTGGTTTCCCCTTGGTAGGGGACATGTGTGGACGCCCTTCCTCCTTCTGACCTCTGGCTGCTGACAATGAGGGTTGTGGCCCCAAGCCCTGCTTGGAGGCATTGCAGTTGGAACGGGCAGGCCCAGCCCCACGAGAGACCCTCAGGGTGGCCACCCAACCTGTGCCTTCTCCTAGGCCCCTCTGCTCCAACCCCTGTAATCCCCGGGAATTTACTGCCCTGCTGGGCGAGATGGGCTGAGGAGTCCTTTCCCTGGGACACAGCAGCAGAAGGCTCAAGACAAGAGGACAGTCCTGGGGTCTCATCCTGCAGCCCCACTTACATCAGAGGGGAGGTGTGGTCCCTGCCCCCAGCCCACCCCGAGAATAAAGGGGAGAACGTCTGTTAATTGTCACCTGGAAAGGAGGCCCTTATGTTACATGGCCGTTTAAAACCAGGTCCCCCGTGGTGGTTTCCAGGTCCCCCTTGGCGGTTTCTAGGTCCTCCTGGTGATTTCTAGGTCCCCTTGGAGCTCTCTGGAGTTTCTCCCTGCTCCTGGTGGGGGAGATTTCTAGGTCCTGTGGCCGTCTCAACTGATTTTTCTGCTTGTTTTGTCCCAAGGCTGGTGCTTGAAGGTGGGAGGCAGTTCTCAATCCAGAGGGTGAGGCTGGGACGGAGCGGCAGGGAGCCAGCGGCAGGCAGGTGGCATCCCCTCAGCCCACTCGTTGCTGGGGTGCTGGGGGTCTCGTTGAGCAGATGCGTCAGATTGGGGGCCTGAGCCCTCACGCCCTGTCTAGATTCAGGGAAAGGAAGGCCTTAAATTTCAAGTCATTTAGTCATTTGATTTCACCCTTCAAGCTTGTGAGGGGCCCTCCCCACCTCAAGATCAAGTCAGCTTTTTTTTTTTTTAGACAGAGTCTCACTCTGTCACCCAGGTTGGAGTGCAGTGGTGCAATTTTGGCTCACTGCAGCCTCGGCTTCATGGGCTCAAGGGATCCTCCTACCTCAGCCTCCCAAGTAGCTGGGGCCATAGGTGCCCGCCACCACGCTGGCTAATTTTTGTATTTTTTTGTAGAGATGGGATCTCACTGTCTTGCTCAGGCTGGACCTGAACTCCTGAATTTCTGTGATCCTTTAGTCTTGGCCTCCCAAGGTGCTGACGTTAGAGGCACGAGCCCCTCACCATCCTTTCCTTTTTCTTTTTTTTTTTTTTTTTGAGACGGAGTTTCGCTCTTGTTGCCCAGGCTGGAGTAATAGCTCACTGCACTGTCCACCTCCTGGGTTCAAGCGATTCTCCTGCCTCAGCCTCCCAAGTAGCTGGGATTACAGGCATCCACCACCAGGCCCGGCTAATTTTTTGTATTTTTAGTAGAGATGGGGTTTCACCATGTTGGTCAGGCTGGTCTCGAACTCCCGACCTCAGGTGATCCACCCACCTCGGCCTCCCAAAGTGCTGGAATTATAGACGTGAGCCACTGCGCCAGGCTTTTTTTTTTTTTTTTTTTTTTTTTTTTTTTTGAGATGGAGTCTCACTCTGTCGCCCAGGCTGGAGTGCAGTGGCCGAATCTCAGCTCACTGCAAGCTCCGCCTGCCAGGTTCGTGCCATTCTCCTGCCTCAGCCTCCTGAGTAGCTGGGACTGCAGGCGCCCGCCACCACACACACACAAATAATTTTTGTGTTTTTTGTTTTGTTTTGTTTTTTGTTTTATTGAGACGGAGTCTTGCTCTGTCGCCCAGGCTGGAGTGCAGTGGCGCGATCTCGGCTCACTGCAAGCTCCGCCTCCCGGGTTTACGCCATTCTCCTGCCTCAGCCTCCCGAGTAGCTGGGACTACAGACGCCCGCCCCATCGCCCGCCCGGCTGATTTTTTGTATATTTAGTAGAGACGGG
>NW_016808172.1:30159-35021 GCF_001698545.2 Rhinopithecus bieti
CCTTCCCTTGCCTGAGTCAGGCACGAGCAGGGCATGTGGGCTCAGACCCCACTCTGGGACCTCCCCTTCATCAAGAGCCCTTGGCCCCAGAGCCCAAAGGTTTTGTTACTTTGTTTTGTTGAGACGGAATCTCACTCTGTCACCCAGGCTGGAGTGCAGTGGCACCGTCTCGGCTCACTGCAAGCTCCGCCTCCTGGGTTCAAACAATTCTCCTGCCTCAGCCTCCCGAGTAGCTGGGACTACAGGCGCCCGCCACCATGCCCAGCTAATTTTTGTATTATTATTATTTTTTGGGATGGAGCCTCACTCTGTTGCCCAGGCTAGAGTGCCATGATGCAATCACTATAAGCTCCGACTCCCGGGTTCAAGCAATTCTCCTGCCTCAGCCTCCCGAGTAGCTGGGACTACAGGCGCCGCCACCTCGCCCGGCTAATTTATTTATTTATTTATTTATTTATTTATTTATTTATTTTTTGTATTTTTGGTAAAGATGGAGTTTCACTATGTTGGCCAGGCTGGTCTTGATCTCCTGACCTTGTGATGCGTCCACCTCAGCCTCCCAAAGTGCTGGGATTCCAGGTGTGAGCCACCGCGCCCGGCCAATTTTATTATTTATTTATTTATTTATTTAATTTATTTTTTTTTTTTTAAGAGACGGAGTCTCGCTCTGTCGCCCAGGCTGGAGTGCAGTGGCCGGATCTCAGCTCACTGCAAGCTCCGCCTCCCGGGTTCCCGCCATTCTCCTGCCTCAGCCTCTCGAGTAGCTGGGACTACAGGCGCCGCCACCTTGCCCAGCTAAATTTTTGTATTTTTAGTAGGATGGAGTTTCACCGTATTAGCCAGGATGGTCTTGATCTCCTGACCTCGTGATCCGCCCGTCTCGGCCTCCCAAAGTGCTGGGATTACAGGCTTGAGCCACCGCGCCCGGCCCACTTAACTGTTTTAAAACCTATGAATCAGTGTCCTTAAGCCCATTCATAATGTTGTACAACCGTCACCACTACCCATGTTTGTGCCTCATTCCCCCGGACAGAAACTGCACCCCGCATGTGCCACTCCTCGTCCCTCCAGCCCCCGGCCCCCAGCACCCACGCATCTCCTTCTTGTCTCTCTGGATTGGCCTGTCCTGGACATTGCATAGAAATGGGATCACACCTGTAATTCCAGCACTTTGCGAGGCCGAGGCGGAAGGATCATGAGGTCAGGGGTTTGAGACGAGCCTGACCAACATGGTGAAACCCCGTCTCTACTAAAAATATGAAAGTTAGCCGGGTGTGGTGGTGGGTACCTGTAATCCCAGCTACTCAGGAGGCTGAGGCAGGAGAATCGCTTGAACCTGGGAGGTGGAGGTTACAGCGAGCCGAGATCACGCCATTGCACTCCAGCCTGGGCGACAGAACAAGACTCCGTCTCGGAGAAAAAAAAAGAAATGGTGTCTCTCACTGAGTGTGACGTCCTCAAGGGGCATCTGCGCCGTGGCCTGGGTCAGAGCCTCGCTCCTTTTCATGGCTGAGTCGTGTTCCGTGATGGATGAGTCATGCTGTGTTTGTCTCTCTGTTGGTGATGGGCGCCTGGGCTGCCTCCACCTTTTGGCTGCTGTGATTCGAGTGTGAATCGAGCTGGTGTGAACACAGCGGAGTTGGCTTCTGTTCGCTGATCAAGCTGGTGTGGACATGGCCGAGTGGGTGTCTGTCTGCAATCGAGCTGGTGTGGACACAGTGGAGTGAGCGTCCGTCCGCAATCGAGCTGGTGTGGACACGGCCGAGTGAGCGTCCATCCGCAATCGAACTGGTGTGAACACGGCTGAGTGGGCGTCCATCCGCGTCCTGTTTTCATTTCTTCAGGTGTAATCTCGGTGTGGGGAAGTGCTGGTAATTTTATGTCTTTTTAAGGAGCCGCCTGTGTTTGCTCAGAGTGGTTCTGATTTGCATTTTCTCGATAGCGAAAGGGCCAGGCACCTGTCCATGTAGCCATTTGCTGACTCTCAATGACCTCCTGTGTGGACGCAGCTCTCACAGCACCGTGCCTGGCCCGCCATACACAGGCCCTGAACAGACAGGCCCTTTTCTGCCAGAGCTTCCTAGGGAGAGTTTTGGAATCCACCTTGGGGACTTGGACTCTGGCCGGGTGTATCCGGGAGTGGAAATGCCCTCTGGTCTCTCGTCCACGGGTATTTATCATATGGAACGTCCGAATGGTGCCAAGTCCAGCTTGGCCTGTTCCTCCCACCCTCTCGGCCTCCCCTGTGGCACCAGCCCCGACTCTGCTTGACTTCCCTCCCTCCTGCGTGGATGCCCCACTTCCTCCTCTCTCCTCCTGCGTGGACACCCCACTTCCTCCTCTCTCCTCCTGCGTGGACGCCCCACTTCCTCCTCTCCTCCTGCGTGAACGCCCCACTTCCTCCTCCTGCATGGACGCCCCATTTCCTCTTCTCTCCTCCTGCGTGGATGTCCCACTTCCTCCTCTGTCCTCCTGCATGGACGCCCCACTTCCTCCTCTCTCCTGCATGAACGCTACTTCCTCCTCTCTCCTTCTGGATGAGGTCCTACTTCCTCCTCTCTCCTGCTGCATGGACGCTGCACTTCCTCCTTTCTCCTGCTGCATGGACACCCCACTTTCTCCTCTCTCCTCCTGGATGAGGTCCCACTTCTTCCTCTTTCCTCCTGCATGGACGCCCCACTTCCTCCTCTTTCCTCCTGCGTGGATGCCCCACTTCCTCCTCTGTCCTCCTACATGGACGCCCCACTTCCTCCTCTCCTCCTGGATGAGATCCCACTTCCTCCTCTCTCCTGCATGGATGCCCCACTTCCTCCTCTTTCCTCCTGCATGGACACCCCACTTCCTTCTCTATCCTCCTGCGTGGACGCCTCACTTCCTCCTCTCTCCTCCTGCATGGACGCCTCACTTCTGCCTCCTCCTGCATGGACGCCTCACTTCCTCCTCTTTCATCCAGGATGGGGGCCTCACTTCCTCCTCTCTATTCCTCCATGAACACCCCACTTCCTCCTCTCTCCTCCTGGATGGATGCCCTACTTTCTCCTCTCTCCTGCATGGACACCCCACTTCTTCCTCTCTCCTCCTGGATGGATGCCCCACTTCCTCCTCTCTCCTCCTGTGTGGACGCCTCACTTCCTCCTCTCTCCTCCAGGATGGGTACCCCATTCCTCTTTTCTCCAACGCGGCACCCCACCTCCTCCTCTCCTCCTGTGTAGACGCCTCACTTCCTCATCTCTCCCCCTGCATGGATGCCTCACTTCCTCCTCTCCTCCAGGATGGGCACCCAATTCCTCTTTTCTCCAACGTGGACGCCCCACTTCCTCCTCTCTCCTCCTGCGTGGATGCCCCACTTCCTCCTCTCCTGCGCGGATGCCCCACTTCCTTCTTTCCTCCTGTGTGGACGCCCCACTTCCTTCTCTCCTCCTGTGTGGATGCCCCACTTCCTCCTCTCTCCTCCTGCATGGATGCCTCATTTCCTCTGGAATTGCAGCCAGTGCTGCCCTGGCTCAGCCTTCCTGTGGCCCCTGTGGAGGCTCCCACTTCTCAGTAAGGCATTTGGGGCCCTCACCTCCCGGCATGAGCTGAGCACGGTTCATTTCCCACACTGGCTTCCTGCCTTCGCTCTCCCTGTGCCCGCCGCCCTGCCTGGCCCTGCTGCTTCCTGCTGCCCCTCTGCACCCCGGCTCCTCTCTGCTCGTCCACTGTCCTGTCCTGTCTATTTTTTTCAACGCCAACCTTGTGCCAGGCACATTGTCCCTCTCTGGTCATGTGAAGCATTTAATCTATTTTGAGCCACCTCTTGGGCCTTGTGAGGTCTCCTGCATCTTCAAGGACATGGGGTCAAAGCTGGACACGGGGTCAGAGCTGGGCCTGAGGAAGGGACCTGGGCTAGGGCAGCGCAGGGGGCATTGGGCTCCCTCGGGTCTGGGCAGCCTTCCTGGAGTGGGAGCCTGGTCCCCAGGGAGGAGGGCCCAGGGCCAGTCATGGTGAAGGCACCAGCCTGAGGTGTGGGCACCCTTGCCCCCCAGGGAGGAGTGCCCAGGGCTGGTCCCACAGGTGCCTGGGGGAAGGCACCAGCCGGAGGTTTGGGTGCCCCTTGACCCCAGGGAGGAGGGCCCGGGGCTGGTCCCGCAGGCGCCTGGGGGAGGCACTGACCTGAGGGGTGGGTGCCCCTTGTCCCCAGGGAGGAGTGCCTGGGGCTGGTCCTGCAGGCACCTGGGGGGAAGACACCAGTCTGAGGTGTGGGCGCCCCTCGCCCCCCAGGGAGGCAGGCCCGGGGCTGGTCCCCCAGGCTCCTTGGAGGTGGCACTGGCCTGAGGTGTGGGTGCCCCGTGTCCCCAGTGAGGAGGGCCCGGGGCTGGTCCCACAGGCGCCCCGGGGAGGCACCAGCCTGAGGTGTGGGCACCCTTGCCCCCAGGTTCTACTGGGACTTCACCATGCTGCTGTTCATGGTGGGAAACCTCATCATCATTCCGGTGGGCATCACCTTCTTCAAGGACGAGACCACCGCCCCGTGGATCGTGTTCAATGTGGTCTCGGACACCTTCTTCCTCATGGACCTGGTGCTGAACTTCCGCACCGGCATCGTGATCGAGGACAACACGGAGATCATCCTGGACCCCGAGAAGATCAAGAAGAAGTACCTGCGCACGTGGTTCGTAGTGGACTTCGTGTCCTCCATCCCCGTGGACTACATCTTCCTCATCGTGGAGAAGGGCATCGACTCCGAGGTCTACAAGACAGCGCGCGCCCTGCGCATCGTGCGCTTCACCAAGATCCTCAGCCTCCTGCGGCTGCTGCGCCTCTCGCGTCTGATCCGCTATATTCACCAGTGGGAGGAGGTGAGGTGGGGCGGGGGGGCGGGG
>NW_016808172.1:37078-40243 GCF_001698545.2 Rhinopithecus bieti
TGTGGATTTGGGGGTGGGGCTGCAGGGTGGGGTGGGGGTCCTGGGATGTGGCCATGGATTTGGGTGGGGATCCTGGGGTGGATTCTGTGGGTTTGGAGGGCAGGGGTCCTGGGGTGGGGTCTGCAGGGTGGGGCAGGGGGCCTGAGGCAGAGCCGTGGATTTGAGGGCGGGGCCAGGAGCTCCCGCAGTGGGGGCGCACCGGACTGGGGCTCTGAGGTGGGAGCCGGCAGGGCAGCGGGTGGGGGGCTCACGGCGCCTTCCTGCAGATCTTCCACATGACCTATGACCTGGCCAGCGCGGTGATGCGTATCTGCAACCTCATCAGCATGATGCTGCTGCTCTGCCACTGGGACGGCTGCCTGCAGTTCCTGGTGCCCATGCTACAGGACTTCCCGCGCAACTGCTGGGTGTCCATCAATGGCATGGTGGTGAGCACCACGGTCCCTGATGGAGGGGGAACCCAGGCTCCCACACAGATTGGGGGACCCAGACTCCCTTATCCCCCTTACAGAGGGGGGACCCAGGCTCCCACACAGAGGGGGGACCCAGGCCCCCTTATCCCCCTTACAGAGGGGTGGACCCAACCCCTTCAGAGGTGGAGACAAGACCCCACCCTTATGGAGGAGAGGACCCAGGCCCTTACCGAGGTGGGGACCCAGGCTCCCTTACAGAGGGAGAGACACAGGCCCTTCAGAGGTGGGGACAAGACCCCCCTTACACAGGGGAGGACTCAGGCCTCTTTACAAAGGGGGACCCAGAACTGCAGCCCTGGGGTTGACCCGTTAGTGCCCCTGGGGGCTGAAACAGCCACTTGGAGCCTTTCAGGCCTGGGATCGTCCATGGAGAGAAGCCGAGTGTGACTGTGATGAGTTCTGTCACCCAGACATCTGCTTAGTGCTTTTTCCAGTGGATTTCTTTTTTAATTTACCTACATTTATTATTATTATTTGCTTATTCTTTTTGAGACTGAGTTTCACTCTGTCGCCCAGGCTGGAGTGCAGTGGCACAATCTCTGCTCACCGCAAAACCTGCGCCTCCCGGGTTCAAGCGATTCTCTCGCCTCAGCCTCCTGAGTAGCTGGGACTACAGGTGCCCGCCACCACACCTGGGTAATTTTTGTACTTTTAGTAGAGACAGGGTTTCACTATCTTGGCCATGCTGGTCTCCCTGACCTCAGGTGATCCACCTGCCTCGGCCTCCCAAAGTGCTGGGATTACAGGGGTGAGCCACAGCGCCTGGCCTAATTTACATACATTTATTTCAAAGAACAATTGAAGAACTGGGTATGGTGGTGTTCACTTGTGGTCTCAGCTCCTCAGGAGGCTGAGGGGGTGGGATCCCTTGAGCCCAGAAGTTTAGGCTGCAGTGGGCCATGATTGCACCACTGCACTCCAGCCTGGGCCACAGAGCAAGACCTGATCTCTGACAACTAAAGAACAATTTACATCATAGCCCTGAAATGGGAAAGTGGTATCACAGGCCAAAGAAACAGTAAATGGGCCGGGCACGGTGGTTCACGGCTGTAATCCCAGCACTTTGGGAGGCCGAGGCAGGTGGATCACCTGAGGTCGGGAGTCTGAGGCCAGCCTGGCCAACATGTGGAAACCCTGTCTCTACTAAAAATACAAAAATTAGCTGGGCGTGGTGGCAGACGCCTGTAACCCCAGCTACTTGAGAGGCTGAGGCAGGAGAATCGCTTGAACCTGGGAAGTGGAGGCTGCAGTGAGCCGAGATCGCGCCACTGCACTCCTGCCTGGGCTACAAGAGCGAAACTCCATCTAGGAAAAAAAAAAAGGAATAATAAATGAAGGCAGTTCCAGATACCCCTTGCTTCCTGGCTGAGATGTGCTGACTGTTAAGAAGGGTCAGTTACAGGAGCCCTTGGGCGTTACAGTCAGATTAGTGCCCCAGCGAGCCTCTGTCCCCGCCTAGGGAGTGCTGGGCCTAGCTTCTGGCTGCATATAGGACTTGGGATGTGTTTGGTTTGGATACAGAGCAGGTGGGCATCGATGGGGTCAGGAGCTACAGAGGGAAAACCCGCCAGTGCCCCTCCCCAGAGCCTGGCACAGCTGCCCGGGCTGAGGCAGCCCATTGTCTGGCTGCCGCCCGCGCATGTGGTCCCATTTCCTGAACAGAGCCCCCGCGGCCCCCCTTTCCCGGCCGGGTCAACTGAGGACTTGGTGGGACAGGACCTCCTAGGCTGGCCTGGTGTGTCTGCCCACCCTGCCCCTCTGCTCTGGCCCAGGTGCTCCCTGGAACTTTCGCCCCCCCTTGACCTCACAGATGTTCTGGTCTCAGAGGCTGCAAAATTCGGGGTCCAGACGCTTGCCCTTGAGGTCTCAGTTTCCCCAGGAGTGAAGTGGGAAGGCAGCGTCAGCCCTGGCCCTACTGCCGACTCACTGTGACAAGGGTGCAAACCATGTCATCTACCTGGGTCTCTGTTTCTCTTGGTTACCTCTGAGCATGGGGAGCTCATCACCTCCAGTGCCTGGGGGAGGGCGGGCAGTGGGCCCTTGAGGACCAGGGCCTCCCGGGGCGTGAGCACCTGCCCACCACCATCCCTCCTGCTGGCCTTGCAGAACCACTCGTGGAGCGAACTGTACTCCTTCGCGCTCTTCAAGGCCATGAGCCACATGCTGTGCATTGGGTACGGCCGGCAGGCGCCCGAGAGCATGACGGACATCTGGCTGACCATGCTTAGCATGATCGTGGGTGCCACCTGCTACGCCATGTTCATCGGCCACGCCACTGCCCTCATCCAGTCGCTGGACTCCTCGCGGCGCCAGTACCAGGAGAAGGTCTGAGGGAGGCGGGTCTGGGGTCTGATGGGGGAGGAAGGCCCGGCCCTGGGGTCTGATGGGGGAGGCGGGCCCGGCCCTGGGGTCTGAGGAGAGAGGCAGGCCCGGCCCTGGGGTCTGATGGGGAGGCGGGCCTGGCCCTGGGGTCTGATGGGGAGGCGGGCCCAGATCTGGGGTCTGATGGGGGAGGAAGGCCCGGCCCTGGGGTCTGATGGGGGAGGCGGGCCCGGCCCTGGGGTCTGAGGAGAGAGGCAGGCCCGGCCCTGGGGTCTGATGGGGGAGGCGGGCCTGGCCCTGGGGTCTGATGGGGGAGGCGGGCCCAGATCTGGGGTCTGATGGGGGAGGCGGGCCCGGCCCTGGGGTCTGA
>NW_016808172.1:40802-51874 GCF_001698545.2 Rhinopithecus bieti
GATCTGGGGTCTGACGGGGAGGCGGGCCCAGATCTGGGGTCTGACGGGGGAGGCAGACCCAACTCTGGGGTCTGAGGTGAGAGGCAGACTTGGCCCTCCACCCAGCTCCAAGTGTCATGCTCAGGGCAGAGACAGCGTGATGGGGAGGTAGGGGACCCTGCGGGTCTGTGGCTGTGATTAGGGGGAGGAACAGAAACCCTTGCAGCCAGTGGTGAGAAGCGCTGGCCCTGTGATGGGGAGGGAGGTCTGGAGCCTGGAGATGGACTTGGGGCAGGGGCTGGGGAGGGGACACAGGCTGGGCTGGAAGGGGCTGAGTTGGGGTCAGGGCAGGACAGGGTCAGTCCTTGGACACAGGAAGCCCCTGGGGCTGAAGGGGATATGGGGGAGCCTGGAGTGAGAGCAGGAGAGACAGGCATTGCCAGAAGGCTGGGCCCACCTGGGGGTCTCTAGGCCGGCTCAGGATGGGGCTGGGCTGGGGAAGGGGCCTGGCGGGTCCTGAGAGGGCTGGGGTCGCTTGAGGGCACGCCGGTGGCCGGCAGTCAGGGCCAGGCTTCAGGGACAGCAAGGCTGCCCCACTGCTCAGACGTGGTCTCTGGCCTGCAGCGTCCACCGGGCTAATCCTAGGCTTGGCCGTGGAGGGGACACAGGGGAGCTGGGAAGGGTGGAGGGAGATTAGTATTGGCCCTATGGGCGGCCCCTGGAGTTGGGCCTCATGCTCCGCTCGGTGCCTCAGTTTCCCTCTGTGAGGCGGCTGGCTGGGAGTCAAGTGCCCCCCTCTCCCCACCCCCCGAGCAGTGGCTGGCAGGATCGGCTGGGTCAGCTGGGCCCCGTGCCAGGCGCCCGGCTGTCCGGAAGCCACGGGCCTCGCACCCAAACATAAGCTGGTGCCACCACCCGCCCGTCGTCACGGGTTCCGCTGAGCTCAGGGCAGCTGCGGCCAGGCGGGGCTGGGGCGGAAGTGAAGCTGGAGCCACCGGGGGGCACCGTTCTGGGGACAGCAGGGCCTGGCACCCCTGCCCGGCACCCACGCTCCCTTCCCTGCTCGGGAGGGGCTGACCCGGTGGTTTCTAGAAAGATCACCAGGGAGGGGCCGGAGCCCCCGCAGGGTTGGAGGCCCTGGGAAGGGGGTCCTGTGTGTCAGGGTACCTGGGCCCTCTCCTCATAGAGTCAGGTGCCCACCCATTCCTCAGGGGTAGGGCTGCCAGATAAAATTCAGGGCACTAGGCCTGGCTCAGTGGCTCCTGCCTGTAATCCCAGCGCTTTGGGAGGCTGAGACAGGTGGATCACCAGAAGTCAGGAATTTAAGACTAGCCTGAGCAACATGACGAGACCTCATCCCTACAAAAAATAAAAAAAATTAGCTGGGCGTGGTGGTGCACACCTGTAATCCCTGCTATTCAGGAGGCTGAGGTGGGAGGATTGCTTGAGGCCAGAGGCTCAAAAAAAAAAAAAAATTCAGGATACATAGTTACATCTGAATTTCAGAGAAGCACCAAATAAGTTTTTTAGTATATTTCAAATATTACAAGGATATACTTGCCCTAAACATTGTTATTTTTTTCTGCAATTCAACTTTATTTATTTTGTTTGTTTGTTTTTGAGATGGAGTCTCCCTCTGTCATCCAGGCTGGAGTGCAGTGGCGCGATCTTGTCTCACTGCAGCCTCCGCCTCCTGGGTTCAAGAGATTCTCCTGCCTCAGCCTTCCGAATAGCTGGGACTACAGGCACCTGCCACCACGCCTGGCTGATTTTTGTATTTTTAGTAAAGATGAGGTTTTACCATGTTGGTCAGGCTGGTCTTGAACTCCTGACCTCAAGTGATCCACCCACCTCCTCCTCCCAAAGTGCTGGGATTACAGGCGTGAGCCCCCGCGCCCAGCCTGCAATTCAACTTTAAATGGAGATCCTGGCCGGGTGCGGTGGTTCAAGCCTGTAATCCCAGCACTTTGGGAGGCCGAGACGGGCGGATCACGAGGTCAGGAGATCGAGACCATCCTGGCTAACATGGTGAAACCCCATCTCTACTAAAAAATACAAAAAACTAGCCGGGTGAGGTGGCGGGCACCTGTAGTCCCAGCTACTCGGGAGGCTGAGGCAGGAGAATGGCGTGAACCCAGGAGGCGGAGCTTGCAGTGAGCTGAGATCCGGCCACTGCACTCCAGCCTGGGCGACAGAGCAAGACTCCGTCTCAAAAAATAAATAAATAAATAAATAAATAAACAAATGGAGATCCTGAACTTTATCTGCCCACCCTGCCCCTGATAATTAATTTAATATTATTTTAGAATTATTATTTAGGATATCAATATCAATTATTCAGAGTGTTAAGAATGAATTGACTTGGCCAGGCGAGGTGGTTCACACCTATAATCCCAGCACTTTGGGAGGCCGAGGAGCCCAGGAGTTAAAGACCAGCCTGGGCAACATGGCGAGACCTCATCCCCACAAAAAATCAAAGAATCAGCCAGGCGTGGTGGTGCACACCTGTAGTCCCTGCTACTCAGGAGGCTGAGGTGGGAGGCTCGCTTGAGCCCAGGGGTGGAGGCTGTGGTGAGCTGTGATCGTGCCACTGCCCTCCAGGCTGGGCAACAGAGCGAGACTCTCTCAGAAAAAAAAAAAAAAATTGAGTTTATCATTGAAACGAATTCAACTCTGATTTAAATAGAAGCATGTTTATTTGCTGTTATTGAATCTGGCGGCCCCTGTGTGGCGGAGGCCTGTCTCCCCGCTGCGGGCCAGGTCTGTTTCTGACCCAGCACTGACCCCCAACAGTACAAGCAGGTGTGAAGGCCTGTCTCCCCGCTGCAGGCCGGGGGCGGTGTCTGACCCAGCCTCACCTCCCCACAGTACAAGCAGGTGCCCGTGTCCCCACTGCAGGCCGGGGGTGGTGTCTGACCCAGCCTCGCCTCCTCCCCACGGTACAAGTAGGTGCCCGTGTGCCCACTGCAGGCCGGGGGTGGTGTCTGACCCAGCCTCGCCTCCTCCCCACGGTACAAGTAGGTGCCCGTGTGCCCACTGCAGGCCGGGGGCGGTGTCTGACCCAGCCTCACCTCCCCACGGTACAAGCAGGTGCCTATGTGCCCGCTGCAGGCCGGGGGTGGTGTCTGACCCAGCCTCACCTCCTCCCCACAGTACAAGCAGGTGGAGCAGTACATGTCCTTCCACAAGCTGCCGGCCGACTTCCGCCAGAAGATCCACGACTACTACGAGCACCGTTACCAGGGCAAGATGTTTGACGAGGACAGCATCCTGGGCGAGCTCAACGGACCCCTGCGGGAGGTGAGGCGGGCGCCGGGCAGGCGGGAGGCAGCCTCGGGCACAGGGCCGGCCTCCCTCTCCTGGTGCCCAGGAGCCGGTCCCTGAAGGAGGCGCAGAACCTCAGCTGCAGCAGGAGGGACTCGAGCTAGACCTGTACTCGCATCCCCCCCGCCGTGAGCCTCTGCACCCCCGGGACCCCGCCACCCCGCCTTGCTTCCTGACGCCCCCTTAACAGAGGTGGGGGGGTCTGTGCCCGACAGGGTGGGGCAGAAGCAGGGCAGGGTGGGGAGGGAGGAGCCTCAGAGGCCGCTGAGCACCAGGGCCTGGGACCACTCAGGCTGATGAGGGGGTTTAACTCCCAGCTGTTTCTGTAGCCTGGGTGACCCTGGGCAAGTTTCCTGGGTCTGCGGGAACAAATACCCACAGTCTGAGTGGCTAGAACAGCAGAGATTCAGCCTCCCACGGTCCTGGAGGCCAGAAGCCCAAAATCAAGGCGTGGGCCGGCCGCGCTACCCCCGGAGCCCCCGGGGAGGATCCTTCCTGCCTCTTCCGGCGTCTGGGGCTCCGGGCGCCCTCGCCTTGCAGATGCATCTCCCTGATCTCCGCCTCCATCTGCTCACAGCCCTCTCCCCTGTGCGTCTCTGTCTCTTCTTGTAAATCCATCCTACAACGTTGGATCGGGGCCCACCCGGTTCCTCGTGGCCTCTCCTTAACTGGGTCACGTCTGCAAAGACCCTATTTCCACATGAAACCGGGGTCGGGATATCAGCCTGTCTTTCTGGGAGATGTAGGTCAACCCACAACACCCATCAAGCAGTTGTTGAGCGCCGACTGCATGCCCTGCTCTGTGCTTGAAGGCCCTACCCTCAGGAAGCAGGGCCTAGGGAAAGCGGCTGCGATCACCCAGGCAGCAGAGAGCAGCTCTGGGAAGCAGGGAGGGATGAGGACGGGGAGGCAACATCAGAGCACGGCCGCATGTGAGCCAGGCAAGGTGTCCCGGGGGGAGCACCTGGCTTGGGCAGAGGCCCTGAGGAGGGGCTGGGGGAGCTGGGCGAGGAGGCGGACAAGACAGGCCTGACCCTTGGGACCGTGGGCCCCGGGAATGCTTCTGGGGGGCATTTACACGCATTGCCTCCCAGGAGGCATACACTGCGGTTCGCTTCGCTGAAAATGCTTAATTGCATTTGATGACTGATTTTTCATTCATTCATTTATAGAGACATAACTCACAGACCACAAAACGCATCAAATGCAGTGGCTTTTAGTATTAACAGAGTGATGCACCCAACGCCACAACCAACTCCAGAACGTTCTCAAAAAGGAGACCTAGGCTGTCAGCCGCCAGCCCGGCTCCCTGTCCCCAGCCCTTGGCAACCTGCAGTACTTGGTCATTTTTTAGGTGCCTAGGAGTTGCAAAGTCAAATCTTTAAACCTACATATGTCCAGGCGCGGTGGCTCATGCCTGTAATCCCAGCACTTTGGGAGGCCGAGGTGGGCGGATCACCTGAGGTCGGGAGTTCGAGACCAGCCTGGCCAACATGGTAAAACCCCGTCTCTCTACTAAAAATACAAAATTAGCTGGGCGTGGTAGTGCATGCCTGTAATCCCAGCTACTCAGGAGGCTGAGGCAGGAGAATCGTTTGAACCCAGGAGGCAGAGGTTGCAGAGAGCCAAGGTCACGCCACTGCACTGCAGCCTGGGCAACAGAGAGAGACTCGGTCTCAAAAAAACAAAAACAACTGTATATATTCAGAGAAGCCTGGCTCCATCCTGTCCCTGTCCCTCTACCCAGTTTCCTGCGTTGGACACTTCCACTTTAGTGTTTTGTTTTGTTTTTTTTTTTAGAAACGGAGTCGAGTCTCATTCTGTTGCCCAGGCTGGAGTGCAGTGGTGCAGTCTCGGCTCACTGCAACCTCCACCTCCCAGGTTCAAGTGATTCTCCCACCTCAGCCTCCTGAGTAGCTGGTATTACAGGGGAGTGTCACCACGCCCGGTTAATTTTTGTATTTTTAGTAGAGATGGGGTTTCACCATGTTGGCCAGGCTGGTCTCGAACTCCCAACCTCAGGTGATTCGCCTGCCTCAGCCTCCCAAAGTGCTGGGATTACAGGTGTGAGCCACTGCACTCGACCAATTTTTTTTTATTAGAGTCTCGTTCTGTCACCCAAGCTGGAGTGCAGTGGCGCAATCTTGGCTGATGGCGACCTCCACCTCCTGGGTTCAAACTCGAACTCCCAACCTCAGGTGATTCTCCTGCCTCAGCCTCCTGAGTAGCTGAGATTACAGGCATGTACCACCCCATCTGGCTAATTTTTGTATTTTTAGTAGAGGCGGGGTTTCACGGTGTTAGCCAGGATGGTCTCGATCTCCTGATCTCGTGATTCACCTGCCTCAGCCTCCCAAAGTGCTGGGATTACAGATGTGAGTCACTGCACCGGGCCTGGGCCTTTTTTTTTTCTTTTCTTGAGATGAGTCTCACTCTGTCACCAGGCTGGAGTGCAATGGCGTGATCTCGGCTCACTGCAACCTCCGCCTCATGGGTTCAAGCAATTCTCTGCCTCAGCCTCCCGAGTGGCTGGGACTACAGGCGGCCCGCCACATGCCCGGCTAATTTTTTTTTTTTTTTTTTTTTTTTTTGTATTTTTAGTAGAGACAGAGTTTCACCACCATCTTGGCAGATTTCTGGTCTTGACTCCTGGACCTTGTGGTCCACCCGTATAGCTGCCAAAGTGTGGATTCCAGGCATGAGCCACCGCGCCGGCTTTATATTTATTTTGAGATAGTCTTTGCTCTGTCCACCCAGGATGGAGGTGCAGTGGCATGATCTTTTGTTCATTGAAATCTGCTCTCCCTGGGTCAAGCGATTCCTGTCTCAGCCTCCTAGTAGTGAGATATGGCGTGGCCACCACACCCAGCTAATTTTTGTGTTTTTAGTAGAGATGGGGTTTTACCATATTGGGTCAGGTTGGTCTTAACACTCTTGATCTCAAGTGACTGCCTGGCCTCAGCCTCCCAAGTGCCAGGATTACAGTCATGAAAGCCACCATTCCTGGGCCTATTTGAGTGCAGTGGCCGGATCTCATGCTCACTGGCATAAGGCTCGGCCTCCGGGTTGACGCCTTTTCTGCCTCAGCTCCTGAGTAGCTGGGACTAACGCAGGTGGCCCGCCAACCTCGGCCCGGTAGTTTTTCGTATTTTTTTGAGTACAGACGGGGTTTCACCGTGTTAGCCAGGATGGTCTCGATCTTCCTGACCTAGTGATCCGCCCGTCTCAGCTCCCAAAGTGCTGGATTTACGGATGAGCCACTGCGCCCGGCCTTTTTTTTTTTTTTTTTTTTTTTTGAGACAGGAGGTCTTGCTCACTTGTCGCCCAGGCTGGAGGGCAAGTGGCGTGATCTTGGGCCTAACTGGGCAAGCTTCCGTCCTTCTGGTCACACCATTCTCCTGGCCTCAGCTTCCGAGTAGGCTGGGACTGCAGGCGCCCACCACCCACGCCCAGCGATTTTTTGTATTTTTAGTAGAGAGGCACCGTGTTTTCCAGGATGGTCTCAATCTCCTGACCTCGTGATCCGCCCATCTCGGCCTCCCAAAGTGCTGGGATTACAGGCGTGAGCTACCACACCCGGCCACTATTTTTCTTTTTAAGACAAAACAAACACACGCAGATACCCACTGCCCTGTGTCCTCCTGGCTGGGGCACCTGGCGCCTCCTCTCTGCTTCTGGTCTTTTGTGAGGTGATCTCCACATGGATGCTAAACCAGGGCCCGGGTGTCCAGATTCCTTCTGAGGGCTTGCACCATTCTGCAGGCTCAGCAGCCGCGAGGGTCACCTGGGCCTGGCTGAGGAAGGCGCAATCTCCCTGGGTTAGAAATGGCAGCTGTTGCCGGGCGCAGTGGGTCACACCTGTAATTCCAGCACTTTGGGGCGCTGAGGCGGGCGGATCACCTGAGGTCAGGAGTTCAAGACCAGCCTGGCCAACATGGTGAAACCCCATCTCAACTAAAAATGCAAAAAGTAGCCGGGCGTGGTGGCGAGTGCCTGTAATCCCAGCTACTCGGGAGGCTGAGGCAGGAGAATCGCTTGAACCCAAGAGGTGGAGCTTGCAGTGACCCGAAATTGTGCCATTGCACTCCAGCCTGGGCGACAGAGCGAGACTTCATCTCAAAAAAGAAAAAAAAGCTGGGCGTGGTGGTAGGCACCTGTAGTGCCAGCTGCTTGGGAGGCTGAGGCAGGAGAATGGCGCGAACCCGGGAGGCGGAGGTTGCAATGAGCCGAGATGGCACCACTGCACTCCAGCCTGGGTGACAGAGCAAGACTCCGTCTCAAAAAAAAAGTATCAGTGCCCACGTCATAAGGGCACAGCTCGATAGCTGGTTCCTAAAGTGAACATGGAGCAAAGGTGGAACACTGCGGTCCTTAGAAGCTGCCTTGCTAAGGGGAACTCGCCCTTAACACCATCTATTCATCTCAAGGCCCTTGCTTTTTATGTTGATTTTTCAAAAATCACCTAATAGTTTGACCAAATACTGTAGCTCTCCCGATTGTGTGTGTGCGTGTGTGTGAGACAGAGATGGAGTCTTGCTCTGTCGCCCAGGCTCTTGGCTCGCTGTAACCTCCGCCTCCCGGGTTCAAGAGACTCTCCTGCCTCAGCCTCCTACGTAGCTGGAATTACAGGCATGCGCCACCACACCCAGCTAATTTTTTGTATTTTTAGTAGAAATGGGGTTTCGCCATGTTGGCCAGGCTGGTCTCAAACTCCTGACCTCAGGCGATCCACCCACCTTGGCCTCCCAGAGTGCTGGGATTACAGGTGTGAGCCACTGTGCCCGGCCTTTTTTTTTTCCTTTTGTTTTTTTTTTTTTTAGAGTCAGGGTCTTGTTCTGTCACCCAGGCTGCAGTGCAGTGGTGTGGGGATCACGGCTCACTGCAACCTCCACTTCCTGGGGTCAAGTCATCTGCATGCTCAGCCTCCTGAGTAGCTGAGAGTAGGTGCCCCACCACCACACCTGGCTTTTTTTTTTTTTTGGTAGAGACGGGGGGTCTTACTATGTTGCCCAGGCTGGTCTAGAACTCCTGGGCTCAAGCGATCCTCCTGCCTCAGCCTCCGACAATGCTGGGGTCACAGGCGTGAGCCTCCCCTCCCCGGCCTCCTTTCCAGTGCTTATGTCTACAGTTGCCCCTCCTGGTCCGATTGGATTGGCAGATGTCGCCAATACGATGTCAAATAGCGAGGAGCAGGGAGGGTTTTTGCTTTCTCCGGTCCTTGACGGCGGCAGCTCGGTCCGCCTGCGGGGCTGAGCCCGTCTCTCAGGCAAGGAAATTGGGGCCTGAGAGGTGAGCCGGTCCCAGAGGCAGGGCAAGAGGGAAGCGGGAGTGGGGTTTGCAGCGGACCCAGCCCTGCCTCCCCCCTGCAGGAGATCGTCAACTTCAACTGCCGGAAGCTGGTGGCCTCCATGCCGCTGTTCGCCAACGCTGACCCCAACTTCGTCACGGCCATGCTGACCAAGCTCAAGTTCGAGGTCTTCCAGCCGGGTGACTACATCATCCGCGAAGGCACCATCGGGAAGAAGATGTACTTCATCCAGCACGGCGTGGTCAGCGTGCTCACCAAGGGCAACAAGGAGATGAAGCTGTCCGACGGCTCCTACTTCGGGGGTGCGCTGGAGCGGGGCGCGCCTGGTGGGGAGGGGGCGCGCGCCCCCCGCGGTGTGCAGAGCCGGGGGGCTGCGGGCTGCGGGCTGGGCTGGGGCAGGCACCGGGGAGAGCCTGGGTGGGAAGCGCCCACGCTGGCCAAGGTGCAGAGGCCGGGCCGTGCGCCTGGGTGGGGAGGGCCGCGGTGCCCGCCCCGTCCAACGGCCCTGCCTGCCACGTGCAGAGATCTGCCTGCTCACCCGGGGCCGGCGCACGGCGAGCGTGCGGGCCGACACCTACTGCCGCCTCTATTCGCTGAGCGTGGACAACTTCAACGAGGTGCTGGAGGAGTACCCCATGATGCGGCGCGCCTTCGAGACGGTGGCCATCGACCGCCTGGACCGCATCGGTGAGCAGGCCGGGGGCGTGGCCGGGGCAGGAGGGGTGTGGCTGAGGCCTGGGGGCGTGGCTGGGGCAGGAGGGGTGTGGCTGAGGCCTGGGGCGTGGCTGAGGCCTGGGGCGTGGCTGGGGCAGGAGGGGTGTGGCTGAGGGTCGGGGGCGTGGCCGGGGCAGGAGGGGTGTGGCTGATACCTCGGAGGCGTGGCCAAGAGCCAGGGACGTGGCTTCGACGGTGGCAAGGGGGAACGGGTGTGGCTGTGGCATCAGGGGAATGACTGGGGCAGCGGCGTGGCCAAGGCAGCAGGGGTGTGGCTCGGGCGGGGGCAGTGGCTGGCCACTCCTGGGACCCTTTTGGGTCTACAGGCTGATTTTCTGACCTATTGCCCTATTTTGGCCAGGGGCAGCCTGTTTCCCAAGGAAGGGAATACACAGGGTGTTTTCGGTTGTGCTGAATGCTCGGTGAGCCCCTGCTGTGTGCTAGAGGGGCAAGGGGCAGACCCGTCGGCCCACTCAGACTCCCAGGGAGGCTTATGGACTGGTGATCAAATCACACACGACTGGGCTGTGTGCCAGCAGGGGAGGTGGGGCCGGTGGGTTTCCCTGAGTTGGGAATGCAGAGTGGAGACCAGGGTAAGGGATGCCACGTGGAAAGGGGGAGGAAGGTGTGTTCCTGGAGTGGACACAGCACGTTCCAAGGCCCCAAGGCCACGTGGAAAGGAGGCCTAGAGTCCAGAGAGCCAGGGAGGCCTGGAGGAGGTCGGGGAGGAAGGGGGAGCCAGACACACAGGGCCCAGTGGGTGGCAGGGAGAGTTTTGACTAAATCAGGAGCATCAGGGAGCCATAGAGGGTTCTAGGTGGGCAGAGGACCTGGTCAGATTGTATCCGCCAAGGCAGCCCGTGTCCAGGAGGGAGACGGTGACTTGGTCTCTGAGGGGGCAGTCTCCGGGGCAGGGAGGGGCAGAGCCCTGATGACTGGATGTAGGCGCGAGGGAGATCGCGGCTCGTGCTGCTGTTTGTGGGAATGGGAATGAACACCGTGGCTGAAACGCAGGACAGGTGCGATGGAGTGGTGTCAGGGAGCTCCCCAGTGTACAGTAGGAAGCACTCCACAACTTGCTTTATACAGTGAGTACGCAACACATTCCTGAATATCAGGTGTTTAGGTTATACCTTCTGTATGCAGCAGGCGCTGAGCACAGGCTGTTTACAGGCAGGTGTTCTCGGTATGCCTGTGGCACACTGGAGGCACTCATTACATAATCAGCACATACAGATGGTACACATGCATACTTGCTGTACAGTGATACCCGCTCCATGTACACAGCAGGCATTAAATACCTGCTTGCTGCCGGGTGTGGTGGCTCACACCTGTAATCCCAGCACTTTGGGAGGCCAAGGCAGGCGGATCATGAGGTCAGGATCATGATCCTGAGGTCATCCTAACACGGTGAAACCCCGTCTCTACTAAAAATACAAAAAATTAGCCGGGCGAGGTGGCGGGCGCCTGTAGTCCCAGCTACTCGGGAGGCTGAGGCAGGAGAATGGCGTGAACCGTGGAGGCGGAGCTTGCAGTGAACTGATACGGCGCCACTGCACTCCAGCCTGGACGACAGAGCGAGACTGTCTCTCCAAAAAAAAAAACAAAACACCTGCTTTCTGTATGCAGGTGCTTCATGCATGCTCGTTGTGCATAGCAGGTGCCTGTATACAGCAGGTACTCAATATCCATACTGTAGGCAAGAGAGGCTACATGTGTGCTTATTGTATACAGTAGGTATTACCTA
>NW_016808172.1:53188-58202 GCF_001698545.2 Rhinopithecus bieti
CCCCAGGACTCCGCGCGCTCGCGCCTCTCGTCCAACTTGTGACCCTCGCCAACCGCCCCGCGGGCCCAGGTGGGCCGGGGGCGGGGCCGTCATCCAGACCAAAGCCATGCCATTGCGCTGCCCCGGCCGCCCGCCCGCCCAGAAGCCATAGACAAGACGTAGGTAGCCGTAGTCGGACGGACGGGCCGGGCCGGTGGGGCAGCCCCCTCCGTGCCCCTGGCCGTCCCCCCTCATCGCCCTGCGCCCACCCCATCGCCCCTGCCCCGGCGGCGGCCTCGCGTGCGAGGGGCTCCCTTCACCTCGGTGCCTCAGTTCCCCCAGCTGTAAAATAGGGACGGGGCGGCCCAGTGGCCGAGAGGAGCCGGCTCTGGAGCCCCCCCGCCCCCTGCCCTCCAGGTGGCCCGCCGTCCGATGAGGATTGTTTTTTAAGTGCAATACTTGGCCCGCCAGCTTCCCGCTGCCCCCATCGCGCTCACGCAATAACCGGCCCGGCCCCCCTCCACGCGCGTCCGGCGGTGACCTCCGGGAGCAGCACCCCGGCTCCCTCCAGCACCGGCACCGAGGGGCGGGCCTGGCTGCGCAGGGCGCGGGGGCGAGGCTGGGGTCCCGCCGCCGTGATGAATGTACTGAAGAGCCGAGGCAGCAGTGCCCCACCGTGGCCCCACGCCCCATTAACCCCCCACACTCCCATTCCGCGCAATAAACGACAGCATTGGCGCCCACCCTCGCCACGTATGATTGCTCGGGACGCACAGGGCGCGCACCCTCACTGAAAAAAGTTTCTGGAGGTGGCAAAAGAGCTTTATTTACACACTGGCACAAGGCCCGCCGGGTGTCAGCTGAAAAAGTAGGTGGAATGCTTCACCCGCTCCAGGTCGAAGGCCCCTGCGGAGTGAGCAGAGCGGACAGCGTGGGTGGCACGAAGGCCCCGCCCTGGCCCGCAGTTAGAGGCGCCCTTGCGCGGCTGTCCGCCCGCCTACCTGGCTTGGGTACTGCCTGCAGTGTCGCCTTCAGCTGGCTGGCCTCCCAGCACCGGGAGAGCTTCTGGGGTCTGGGGCTGGAAGCAGGGTGGGGTGAGGCTGAGGCCAGGTTTTGGGGGTGGGGGGGTGTCCAGGTAGGGTAGTTAGGGTCAGGGAGTGCCTTACTCAGGGCAGAACCGCCGGACCAGGAACCTGGACAGGTCCTCCAGGATGGGCTCACTGTGCAAGCGGACAAACTGCTCCCGGCACACCTGGGCAGGAGAGAGAACCCCCGTGGGTGATCAGGCAGGGTCTGGGCACCACCCTACCCAATGCCCCGGTGTGCCGGGCCCCACCCATGGATGGACTAAGGCTCAGACGGGGGCACCTGGTTCATGACGGTGACATCAGCTGCGTGGGTCCAGTAACAGTCATGCACAGAGACGAAGGTCAGGCCCTTCCTGCGGGCAGAGCAGAAGTCTCCTGAAGGGAAGGGAGCCCACAGGGCCGCCCCGCGACGAGCATCTGGCCCTGTGCTCGGCCCTGTGCTCAGCCCTCTCCACTCAAGGTCCAGGGAAGCCCACCCTCCTCCAGGCTCGCCCCACCCCTTGCCCAAACATCCTGGGTTTGGCCTCAGCACAGGCCGAGGAAATGTTCTCAGAAGCCTCCTTGCCCCACACCTGCTGCCCCCCAGGCTGCTGTGGGAGCCTCAGCCCCGAGGGCAGCTGCGTTGTCCCCTCCTGCCAGGGCCACCACCCCACGTCCTGGGCGTTCCTAGCTCCTGTGGCCAATAGATGCTGCTGGAACGATCTCCACAAGCCCCAGATCTAACCACACACTACGGTGCTCACCAAGAAATGCCCACCAGGAAGGGGCAGAGCCCATGCTTGGCTCTCCCCGTCAGGCCACAGCGGGGGCGGGAGCTGACAGGACCACCTTCACATTCGGGGAACAGAGGCCCCACAAACACAGCAGATCCACTCTGCCCAGACCCTGCACCCAGCACTGTCCCTTCCTGGACCCTGCTTTGCCAGCTGTGCCCTGGTAGCCATAACAGAGGACCCTGGGAGGCGAGCAGCACCCCTGCCGCCCGGAGATGCCCACCTGTAGCAGTGCAGGGCAGTGAGCATCATATGCGAGGAGTCCAGCGAGTGGATGAAGTTCGGTGGGAAGCCATTCTTCTGCTTACGCGTGTTGGGCTTCCTAGGAACAGGCAGGTGCCGGGTGGGGGCCAGAATGCACTCCCAACCCAGGGACGCCCCTAACTGGCCACTGTCTCCACTGTGGCTGCTCCCCCGGCCAGCCCCCCAGCCCAGGCCCCCCACTCACTGGCTGATGTCTCCGTTGTGAGTGTAGGTGATGCTCTGAATCCCACCTCCTACTTGCTAAAAAGGGAAGGAGCTGGTGAGTCCCACCTGAGGCCCACCACAGTGGTGGTACACTGGGATGGGTGTACACTGGGATGGGAGTACACTGGGACAGTATGGGGTGATACACTGGGATGGGGGTACACTGGGACGGTAGTACACTGAGATGGGATGGGGTGATACACTGGGGCGTGGTACACTGGGACGGGGCACACTGCGATGGGATGGGGCAATACACTGGGATGGGGGTAAACTTGGGTTGGGGTGATACACTGGGACGGGGGTACACTGGGACAGGGGTACACTGGAATGCGGCAGGGTGGTACACTGGGACAGGGGCACACTGGGACAGGGGTATACTGGGATGGTGGTATACTGGGATGGGACGGGGTGGTACACTGGGACGGGTACACTGGGATGGACACCCTGGAACGGGGATACACTGGGATGGGACGGGGTGGTACAGGGGTACACTGGATGGGATGGGGTGGTACAATGGGATGGGGGTACACTGGCATGGGTACATTGAGACAGGATACACTGGGACGGTGGTATACTGGGACGGAATGGGATGGTACACCGGGACGGACACACTGGGACGGGACGGGGTGGTAAACTGTGATGGGTTACATTGGGACGGGGATATGCTAGGACGAGGGTACACTGGGATGGTGGTATACTGGGACAGGATGGGGTGATACACTGGAATGGGGGTACACTGGGACTGGATGGGGAGTTACACTGACCTTGACCTTGAGCTCCAGGCGGTAGGGCTGGATGATGGGGATACCCAGGGGTGTGACCCACTCCACCACGGAGCCCATGTGGGAGATGAGGCGGGCGCTCTCGGTCAGCCAGTGCTGCAGGACACAGGCCGTCTCAGGGCTGGGGGCTCAAGCCAGGGCTCCCATCCACTTGCTCAGAGAGCCCTGGCCGAGCGGGGACAGGACAGGACGTACCTGGATGGCCCGGGTCCCCGAGAACATCTCCTGTAGACTCTTGAAGACCTGGCGGACAAGGTAGTGGGAGGCCTCCCACACGAACTCCTGCAGAAGACGGGCGGCAGGTGCAAGTCCTCAGGGGCTGGCCCGTTCGCGCACTATCCCCCCATTTCAGAGCAACTGAGGCCCAGGGCCTGGGGGGGATGGGGCCTGACACTCCCAGTCGGCGAGAGATGCCCAAGCCCTAGCAGGCAGGCAGTGGTCTAGGGGAACAGCTGGGTCTTCTGCTGGGAGGCTGGGTCTGTGGCAAAACCGTCCGACTTTTAAATGGCAGTGAAACCAACGTGTTCAAAGTGCTACAGGCCTGGCGCACCTGGGGAAAGTCGGTCAGCTCCCGGAGGCGCTTCTCAATCTGCAGACGCCCGCCATAGCGGGTGACCCCGTACACCACAGTCATCACCGTCTGCTTTACCACCTTGCGGGTGATGAAGCCTTCCAGCATCTGTGCCACCTGCGTGCCCCGCTGGGCGTCCTGCCTACGGAACACCTCCACCTGCACCACGGGAGGGCAGGTGCACGAGTCAGCCCTGCCAGCAGCCCAGGGGCCACCAAGCACCCATGAAGCCCTTGAACGACATCTGCCCGGGAAGCCCCCGCCCCAGCCCCACCACATCCTCAGGATAGGTCAAGGTGAGGGCGCCTGGGGCCGAGACTCAGGGCCCACACTGCCCCCACACCCAGATGCCCCGGGCAGCAGGTAACAGGGCACACCCCACCTGCGCAGCCACGCCGCTGTACACATCCTGCGGCACATCCGAGGGCTCCAGGTTGACAGAGGCGGCGCCCACGCTGTCGCGGCCCAGGGCAGCATAATGCTGTAGGCCGTTGCAAGAGCCGTCCTGAGGGAGGGGCCGCAAACGGGAGATGGAGACTCAGAGGCAGAGATGTGTGGGGCCCCAAACTACCCCCCAGGTCGAGCCATTTCTAAGGCTGTGCACGCCCAGCCAAGTGCACCTGAGCCCTGCACGCTCCCAGGAAAGGCCAGGAGCCACGGCTCCTGGACCCTCTAGGGCCACCTCCAAAAGACACCACAAGAGAAGGTGAAATCTCACACCCTCAAGTCGAGCCCCAGACCAAGTGCACACGGCATGGCCTCAGGGGCCCACCCTGCTGGCTCACCTGATGGACCGGGAGGTGGGAGACGTAGGCCGCAGGGTCGGAGGAACGCACGGCATTCGCCACCTCCATACAGCAGGCCAGCGTCTGCCAGGGTTCCTCAGCGCCCATCCACCACTTCCGGCCCTGCGGGGACAGCGGGTGTGGCGGGCAATGAGGCACGGGCGGACTTCCTGAGCCCGCTGAGGGGGGGGTGTGGTGCAGGGAGGTGGGAACAGAGAGAGGAGACGAACATGCCTGACAGTGAACACGGGACCCATGTGGGTGAGAAACGGGGCACTGACTGGATGAGTCCTTTACAGCCACAGATGGAAGGTGAGGGCTGCGGGTGGACGGGGCTGAGACAAGCGTGCCTGGAGGCACCAGGGGAGGGGGGGGACGCGGGGGCACCTGGGGAGAGAGCGCGGGGACGCCCAAGGGAGAAGAGAGCGCAGGGGATGTGGGGGCGCCTAGGGAGGAGCAGCGGGGCGAAGGACGGGGACTAGGGGTCGCCAGAGGAGGAGGAGGGAGCATGGGGAGGAAGGAGCGCGAGGGATGCGGGAGAGCCTGGGGAGGAGGGAGAGCGGGGCAG
>NW_016808172.1:58661-84210 GCF_001698545.2 Rhinopithecus bieti
AGGGCGGGGGCGCCCGGGGAGGAGGGCGGGCTGGGGACACGGGAGCGCAGGGGAAGGAGGGAAGGAGAAAACGAGAGGACCTGGGGAGGAGGGCGGGCAGGTGACGCGGGGGCAACAGAGGAGGAGAAAGGCCGGGAGGCGCGGGGCGCAGGGGGAGGGGGGAGAGGGAGGACGAGGGCATCTGGGGAGGAGGGTGGGCAGGGGACCCAGGGTCGCAGAGGCCCTGCCCCTACCGTCATGGGCTGGTCCGCCGAATCCAGAATATCATCCATCACCTCCTCCGCGAAGGCCAGGCGCTTCCGCAGCGGTTCGCGCTTCTTGAACCCGGTAAGGTTGACCAGGTGGATCTTGAGCCAGTCCAGGCCGTGCGGGCCGAGTGGGCGGCCCTGGGCGAACTCCAGCAGGGCCCGCGCCACGTCGCTGCCCAGGTGGTTGAAGTGCGGGGGGCATGGGTAGGTGCGGCCGCGAAAGTCCATGTTGTGCGGCAGCCAGAAGACGCGGTCCCGCAGGTGCTGCGCCAGCGAGAAGCGGTACAGCGCTTCTGCCCGCAGGCTGTGCATCTCACGGGCCACCTTCTGGCAGCGCGCCAGCTCACGGTGCAGCTCAGCCTTGCGGGCGGGCGCGGCACTGTGCGGCAGGTGGGCCTCCGCCGGCTGGGGAGCCTCGGAGGGCGGGGCCGGCACGCCTAGCTCGGGGCAGCCCTTGGCCTGGAAGAGCTGCAGCACCAGGTCCAGCACGCGCCCGTTGACTCGCCAGGCGCAGTTGCCCAGTTGGGTGAGAGCGTCCAGCGCGCCGTGCAGCGCGGTGGGCGGGCAGGTTTCCAGCAGCTCCTGGTGCTGCGTGGCGCCTTCCACCGTGCGCATCAGCTTGGTGGGGCTGAGCAAAAAGCCGCCCGTGTGCGGGGAGGTCCAGGGCAGCGGGGGACACAGCATGGGCACGTCCACCGCCTCGAAGGTCAGCGTGGGCTCCGCGGCCGTCTCCCGCAGCTGCACGTAGGCCGGGTGCGGCTTCAGGACGCCGATCTGCTGTGCGACAGGCAGATGGGTCAGGGCCCCCGCTGCCGGTGACTTCCTACCGCCGCCCTTTAAACTCGGTGAGAGAGACCGGCTCCCTGACCACCAAGAAACCAGTGTGGCCTCCCACGAACAGAAGCCACCTCTAGAAACGCCGGACAGCTGCGCGGACACCCATGGTGTGTCCCGAGTCCTGGGAGGTACTGATGGCTGCGCTGAGATCAAGGCACCACCCAGAGGCGCCAACCCCATGGGGTCCCTTGTCCCCCCAGCAGGATGCCCCCCAGCTCAGGAGGACACTGCTGTCTGGCACCTGCTGGACGTTGCGGAAGGAATACACATGGTAGAGCACGGGAACAAGCCGGGAGGAGCCATGCGGGTTGTTCAGGCTGGACGGCATCTGCGTAGCCTGCACCAGCATCTCCGCCAGCTGCTTGCCCAGCTCCATCTGCACTGGCAGGGGCCAGGGCTGCTCCCGCAGGGCCTCGGGCGCCCCCAGCACCTCCCAGTACTGCCGCGGCAGGCAGGGGTTGGGCACCTGTGGGACAGGGCGGTCAGGGAGCTGGACATCGGGACCTCCGACCCGACGCCCCACCGCCCTTGCCTGCTCCCCCGGTGGGGCCCTGTCAGAGGCTGACGCTTGGGGGCAAACCCGGCTGCCCCAGAGAGGGAGAGCCCCCACCCACCACTGGCCCCGGCCTCACCTTGGTGTCAGAGGCCAGCAGATGCAGGTACTTCCTGTAGTACGTCTCAAGCGCCTGCACCTGACCACTGAGCTGCTGCCTCTGCACCACGTGCCGGCTGAAAGTGCGTGCACTCAGCTCCCGGGCCAGGGTGGTGAAGGACTCGCCCGGGGCGGGCAGCCCCTGCAGGACCTGGAGAAGGAGGCCGTGAGTGCCCGCCCGCCCCGCCCGGGGACCCGGCCGCGAACAGGAAGACGCACCTCCAGAAGCATCCGCGCCACCTCGCGCTCGTCCAGCAGGCACAGGAAGGGGTACAGTGAGAACCGGCCCTTGTGCACCTCGTCCTCCAGGCGGTTCTTGGTCTCCTGCAGCACCCGGCACAGCGCTTTCTCCCAGTGGTCCCGCAGGGTCTGCAGGGTATTCCGCTGCGAGGGACGAAGGGCCTGGTGAGCCCCATGGCAGCTGGCGGGACCCAGGCTCACAGGACGGGGGTCACCACAGCTCCCTGCGGAGACCTCGTGGCCCTCAAGGCCCCTGCTGTGTGTTCCGGGTAGCTCCCCACCCCGGCCTGCGCTTCGGTGCACCTGAGGCAGCCAAGAGCACAAGCCCAGCCGCAGAGTGCGCAGAACCACAGGCCGGGACCCAGCCTCAGGAGCCCACAAGTTCCCCTGAGCGGCAGCCAGGCTGAGACCCTAGGCCCTGCATGCCCAGACCAGGGCATGAGCAATTCAACCGCATGCACTGAGCTCAGCCCCCGCGGCGTCACCACCCCGCCTCAGCTCCTACCGCGTGCATGACCTCCTTGCTTGGCAATGCGGGCTTCTCCACAGACACCACGCACACCTTGCTGGCCAGCTCCACGCAAAGCTGCTTCTCAAAGAGGGACTGCAGGGTCTTCAGGGGCAAGTGCAGCTTTGGGTAGGACACCGGCCCATCCTGCAGGGATGGGGGTAGTGAGGTCGGGGGCTCAGCCGGAGGGAGATCTGCCCTCCCAAGACCCCGAGAAGGCACGGGTGCGCGCGTTTCTGCGCCTCCTGCACATTGCTGACCGCCATCGCTGGCGGGGAAAAGCGGGCTGCAGGTAAAGTCAGTGCCAGTGTTCAAACCAGAGGCCTTGGCCCCTCCTGACCTCGGGCCCTCTAGATGGGACAGTGGGCATCGTCGTGGGGTGGGGGACGGTGGTGCTGGGAGCCGGCAGAGCCTGGGGAGACCATTCACTGCGCCCCCAGATGTTTGCTGTTTTCTCCTCAAACTTGGAACTGTGTGAATGTGACCCATCCAGAAATAGATGAATTAAATATAACTAAAGCCCAGCACTTTGAGAATCAAAGGCTTAGGTCCACACAAAAGCTTGTACACAAACGTTCACAGCCGCATGACTCATAGTAGTCAAGAAGTAGAAACAGCCCAAGCGTCCATCAACGGACGAACAGACCAGCACGGCGCGGCCATCCACGCACCCGAGCATGACTCAGCCCTGACCCGGGCCGCCTCGCGGATGCACCGTGAGGACGTCACGCTCAGTGGGAGATGCCAAACATAAAGACCACGCAGTGTGCAGTCCCATTTCCATGGAATGTCCAGGGCAGACTCATCCACAGAGATGAGGCGGGGATGGGGAGCGACACGGGATGGAGATGAGGCTTCCTTCTGGGGTGATGTAACATTCTGGAATTAGACAACTGTGAATATACTAAAATCGCTGAATTACACCTTTAAGAGGGTTTTATGGCAGGTGAATTACACCTCAGTAAAAGACAAGCACACTGCGTGCACCTGGCAGCCCCATTCGAACGTGCTGCTCTCGCCTGTCACCCCACCCTGCCTCTGGAGTGCCCGACCACCTCATCCGCCCAGAGCCCACACCCTTAGGGCCAAGACCCTCCCAGCTCTGGCTCCTTCAGTCTTCTTGGAGGAGGAAAGGAAGAATCCAGGGCCCGGCCCAGGTGAGCCCTGGGCACCAGGGAGGCCCACTGGTCTGAGCTGAGGCTCCAGAGACCCCCTCAGGGCAGCTATGAGGACTGAAGTCCATCTGCTGGACCCCACGTGGGCTCACCTTGGCATACACATCCCTGAGCAGCTTCGAGGTGTTGACCGCGGGCGGCGGCTGCCGCGGGAGGCTGAAGGTGGGTTTCACCTTGTGCACAGCCTTCAGCACAGTGGCCTGCTCCTCCTCAGACAGGGGCACGGCGGTGAACAGTGCCTGCAGCTTCAGCCCCTCCTGGCTCATCTGTTCCAGACACCTGCGGGGCAGCAGGCCTGCCTGAGGGATGGGCCAGCCCCATGCTGGGCTTCCACAGAGCCTGGGGCACCTCGTGGCCACCTCCTGCTAGCCTGCAGTCCTCAGGGCAGCTGTCAGGCCGTCCATGGGTCCCCAGCCCCCAGCCCAGGCACTGTCCCAGATCTTAAGACCCTGGCAGGAACGTGGTGGGGGGTGGGGGGTGGGAGGTAGGGGTGGGGCCCTCTCGACACCACCTACCTTTCAATGGTCCCGGCATCCTGGTCCTGCCTCCCCAAGCACTGGAGGGCGGCCGCGTAGGACAGCAGGTCTGGGGTGAGGCCAGCATCCTTCACCATCAACAACACATACACCAGCTCCTTGAAGGCCCCCTGGGAGACCAAGCCAGGGTGAGGGTCTGGGGGGATGGCCCCTCTGCATTCCCCCCTGCTCCCTGGAGACCCCTTCTCTGTAGCCACCAGCTCAGCAGGCGACAGGGTGACCAAGCAGGAGTGGCCAGCTGGGCAGACAGACGCGTCCCTCTGGGTTCTCACACAGGCTCTACCTGCAGAGGCGGCCGCATGGCCTGCCAGGTGGGACTGTGGGAGGCGCACGTTCCTGTGGGAGGAGGCTTGTCAGTATTTTTAAATTTTCGTATTTTGAGAACACAAATGTGCCCAGTTTTGGGGTTCTGAAATTGATCCTTTCCAGGTCAGCCAACCTCAAGGTATGCCAACTGCATAATCTTTTCGAAGGACTTGGCTTCACTGCTCTCTACCGCTTCTGCCTTCCGTTTCATTTATTTTTCATTTTTGTAACCTCATTTGCTTGCTTTAGGTTTAGTGAGAAATTCTTTTTCTAGTTTCCTAAGGTAAAAGGTAAAGTATTTCGTCTGAGATGTTTCACCTTTTTTTTTTTTCCCCAAGACGGAGTCTTGCTCTGTTGCCCAGGCTGGAGTGCAGTGGCATGATCTCGGCTCACTGCAACCTCTGCCTCCTGGGTTCACATCATTCTCCTGCCTCAGTCTCCTGAGTAGCTGGGATTACAGGCACGCACCACCACGCCAGTTAATTTTTTGTATTTTCAGTAGATGCAGGGTTTCGCCATGCTAGCCAGGCTGGTCTTGAACTCCTAACACCATGATCCACCAGCCTCAACCTCCCAAAGTACTGGGATTACAGGCATGAACCACCACGCTGGGCCATCACCTTTCTTAATGTAGGCATTTTATGGCTATAAATTACCTCTGAACACTGCATCCCAGAACTTCTGGTACATGATGTTTTCATTTTCATTATTTCCAAGTGTTTTCAAATTTCATACTTTACTTCTTTGGAATTTTTTTTTTTTTTTGAGATGCAGTCTCCCTCTGTTGCAATCTTGGCTCACTGAAAGCTCCACCTCCTGGGTTCAAGCGATTCTCCTGCCTCAGCCTCCCAAGTAGCTGGGATTACAGGCATGCACCGTCACATCCAGCTAATTATTTTGTATTTTTAGTAGAGATGGGGTTTCACCCTGTTGGCCAGGCTGGTCCCAAACTCCTGACCTCCAGGGATCCACCTGCCTTGGCCTCCCAAAGTCCTGGGATTACAGGCGTGAGCCACCGCGCCCAGCCCAATTTTTTTTTTTTCTTGGGAGAGAGGGGTGTCTTGCTCTGTTGCGCAGGCTGGTCTCAAACTCCTGGGCTCAAGCAATCCTCCTACCTCGGCCTCCCAAAGTGCTGGGATTACAGGCATGAGCCACCACGCCTGGCCATGTATCCTAAAATTTCCCTTGCAATTTCTTTTTTTTTTAAATCTAATTTTTGGCCAGACACAGTGGCTCATGCCTGTAATCCCAGCAATTTGGGAGGCCAAGGCGGGTGGATCACGAGTTCAGGAGCTTAAGACCAGCCAGGCCAACATAGTGAAACCCCATCTCTACTAAAAATACAAAAAAAAAAAAAATTAGCTGGGTGTGGGGGCACATGCCTGTAATCCCAGCTACTTGGGAGCCTGAGGCAGGAGAATCAATGGAACGTGGAAGGCGGAAGTTGCAGAGAGCTGGGGTCTCGCCACTGCACTCCAGCCTGGGTGACAGAGACTTCGCTGTCGACACAGACTTGGAGGTTCTTTTTTTTTTTTTCTTCTTGAGACGGAGTCTCGCTCTGTCTCCCGGGCTGGAGTGCAGTGGCCAGATCTCAGCTCACTGCAAGCTCCGCCTCCCGGGTTCACGCCATTCTCCTGCCTCAGCCTCCCAAGTAGCTGGGACTACAGGCGCCCGCCACCTCGCCCGGCTAGTTTTTGTATATTTTAGGAGAGACGGGGTGTCACTGTGTTAGCCAGGATGGTCTCGATCTCCTGACCTCGTGATCCGCCCGCCTCGGCCTCCCAAAGCGCTGGGATTACAGGCTTGAGCCACCGCGCCCAGCCTGGCTCTCTCTTTAAAAAATAAAAAATCTAATTTTTTTTCTTGTATTCGTTTTTCGTGAGATCCCTGCTCTGAGCAATTTCTTCTTTGACTCAGTGGCTGCTTAAGAGCGGTCTTCAACTGTAAAAGACTATTCCAAAGGGTAAAAAATTCCCTTGCATCCTCCCACGCCATAGTCCTGCAGTTTTAACACATGCTGTGACACGAGGTGGCCACACACCAGACACATGAATTTCGGGGCATTTTTTTTTTTTTTTTTGAGACGGAGTCTCACTCTGTGGCCCAGGCTAGAGTGCAGTGGCGCCATCTCAGCTCACTGTGAGCTCTGCCTCCCGGGTTCACGCCATTCTCCTGCCTCAGCCTCCCGAGCAGCTGGGACTACAGGCACCCGCCACCACGCCCGGCTAATTTTTTGTATTTTAGTAGAGACAGGGTTTCACTGTGTTAGCCAGGATGGTCTCGATCTCCTGACCTTGTGATCCGCCCGCCTCGGCCTCCCAAACTGCTGGGATTACAGGCGTGAGCCACCACACCCAGGTAGTGTTGGGGCAGCTTCTAAATGACTTCCATGTGTGTGGCCAGTAGACCTCACTGGCCACACACAGTCCTTAAATTAAAATATTTAGTTCTTCCCTTTCACCAGCTTCAAGTGCTCAGTAGCTACACACAGCTGTTGGCAGACGTGGAAAATTCCCAATATCATAGGAAGTTCTACTGGATGGTGCTGGTTAGAGTATGTGGCTGGGTGCGGTCACTCATGCCTGTAATCCTAGCTCTTTGGGAGGCTGAGGCAGGCGGGTTACCTGAGGTCAGGAGTTTGAGACCAGCTTGGCCAATATGGCAAAAGCCCATCTCTACTAAAAATACAAACATTGGCCAGGCATGGTCATGAGTCCCTGTAATCCCAGCTACTCAGGAGGCTGGGGCAGGGAGAATTCTTGAACCCGGGAGGCAGAGGCTGCAGTGAGTCGAGATCATGGCACTGCACCCTACCTAGCCTGGGCAACAGAGAGAATCCACTCAAAAAAAAAAAAAAAAAAAAAAAAAAATAAAAGTAATGCCTTAGCCTGGCAAACATGGTGAAACCCCACTGCTACTAAAAAATAAAAATGAAAAACATTATCCGGGGTGGTGGCGCACCTGTAATCCCAGCTACTCAGGAGGCTGAGCTCACAGCTGAGCAACACCCAGGACTGCCGGCTACCCCTGAACACCGGGAGAGGCAGGAGGGGCCCTGCTAGAGTCTCTAGACTTCGGGTCTGCAGACACTTGAATTTCAGACTTCTGGGCCAGTGCCGCGAGTGCGTTTCTGCTATGCCAGTCGCCATGTTTGTGACACCTCATCACAGCTCCAGGCTGACCACAAAAGCGCTGTTACAGTGTGGGCTCTCTGTTGAGGGAATTCAGGGGGCTTGTGACCTTGGAGGGGAAAATACACGACCCTCTGCCTCAGCCTTCCTGGAGTTTAGTACCCCTACAGCAACGTGAATGAGGCAGCAAGGCACCTCGACCTTGTGGTGAGGACGCTGCAGACTTCGCTGCAAGAGTGGCTCCAGCGGATCCTGAATTTCGCTGTTTTGATGAATTAATAAAGAAGCGTATCAAGTTCTCTACCATGAATTGCTCTTAATGCTGTGATAACTGTATTTTAACATAACAGTATCCCATGTTTACCCAAATATTAAGCCAAACTTTTACTGCTGTTTCTCAAATTAGGGTTGAAGGACCACGGGGTGGAAGAAAGCTGGGAATGTGTGCTCCCTTGAAGCGTGTATAAACACCACCCTCCAAAACAACCAAGGGGTCCAAGGAGAAACTCCGGCTGGGCACGGCGGCTCATGCCTGTAATCCCAGCACTTTGGGAGGCCAAGGCAGGCAGATCACGAGGTCAGGAGTTCGAGACCAGTCTGGTCAACATGGTGAAGCCCCATCTCCACTAAAAATACAAAAAATAGGTCGGGCGCGGTGGCTCAAGCCTGTAATCCCAGCACTTTGGGAGGCCGAGACGGGTGGATCACGAGGTTAGGAGATCGAGACCATCCTGGCTAACACAGTGACACCCCGTCTCTACTAAAAAATACAAAAAACTAGCCGCGTGGTGGCGGGCGCCTGTAGTCCCAGCTACTCCGGAGGCTGAGGCAGGAGAATGGCGTAAACCCGGGAGGCGGAGCTTGCAGTGAGCTGAGATCCGGCCACTGCACTCCAGCCTAGGCGACAGAGCGAGACTCTGTCTCAAAAAAAAAAAAAAAAATACAAAAAATAGCCGGGCGTGTAATTCCAGCTACTCAGGAGGCTGAGGCAAGAAAATACTTGAACCCAGGAGGTAGAGGCAGCCATGAGCCGACATCACGCCACTGCACTCCAGCCTGGTGACAGGAGACTCCATCTCTAAGTAAGTAAGTAAGTAAATAAATAAATAAATGGCAAGAGGAGTTGGAAAACATCCCAGATGAACCACAAGGAAGACATTGGTGGGATCCAGCTAAAGCCGTGCTCACAGGTGGTGAGCACCCACGTTTCACACAGAAGGATCTCAGCACAGTCACCCGACCTTCCACCTCAGGAAACCAGAGAAAGCAGCAAAGTCAATCCCAACATCAAAGTCTCATCCTGACCAGGGCTCTGCAGGCTGCCCACCGATGAGGCCAAAAGCACCCCTGCCCAGACGGGTTCACGGGCCCTGAGAAAGACCGGGAGAAAATGCCAAAGACATTAGCAGAATTTCTCCCTACTTTTTTGGTCATTTTCAAAATTTGAGAATCACATGTGATTTGTATTTGAAAAGCCTGAAAGAATTATTAAAATAAAAAACAAAGGACTTGAACCTGAGAGCTAAGAGATAAAAGTCCAGTCTAAATGAGGGCAAGTTCCCGTCTGCAACGACCAGGGCAGGTGTCCCGGCTCCCAGCTGCACTCACCTGCCGCGCCCAGCCAAGCATGACGGTGTTGTACATGTCCAGAGTGAGCAGCTTCTGCTTCTGCCGCTGGCTGTGGTGGGTGACCAGCAAGTGGTGGGCGAGGGGCAGGTGGTCGGTGAGCAGGCAGCACTTGAAGAAGGCCAGGAGCTTCTGCTGCTGACCTGAAAGCTGGGCCTGCGTGGATGGGGCCCGCCCCACGTCGAGGCTCAGCTTCCGAGGGGCCTCCTGCAGCACCCGGGGCAGCTGTTCCTCCCAGGAGCTCTTGGGGCCAGGAACGTGGCCAGCTGTTTGCTCAGGAGCCGGGGCTTCACCTGCAGGTGCTTGGGCAGCACCTTGAACTCCCCACTCTGGACTTGCATCTGCAGGTTCGCCTTCAACTGCTGTATGTGCATCCGCTGGACCTGCTTTTCCTTCTCCAGTCTCTGTGTCCAGCCGCTACAGGGCACTGGGCTGGCACCCTTGGCCCCGTCTGGACCTTCCTGGGTGGCTGGAGGCCACCATCTCCACTGCCACGTTCTGGGAGCCGCGCCACATCCACCCTGTTCACCACCACCTCAGACACGCTCTCAGCCTGCAGCTGCCGCACCCGCGCCTGGAGCACTGTGAGAGGCAGAGGGGAGGACGTCAGAGGGAGCCCCATTCAAGCACCCATCTCTCTGGACCCCGAGCCGGGCCAGGAGGTGCAGGTGGCTGAGCTCACTGGGACCCAAGGCATGAATTCCTCGTATGTCCCAACAACGCCGTAAGGTCTGCCCCTCCTTTCCAGACACACGCACCTCCCCACCCGAGCCCCGAGCCCCGAGCCCCACAAAACTCAGCAGCCCAAACAAGTTCCCACCTAGACCCGCTGCACCGCGTCTTCCCGGTCCCAGGCCACTCCAACCCTCCAGGTTCTCCCTGGTCACTGGCCACTCCGACCCTCCAGGTTCTCCCTGGTCACGGGCCACTCCGACCCTCCAGGTGCCCAGGCCAAGAACCCCGGGGTCTCTGACAACTCCCTCTGTCCATCTCTCAGTACCTCCTCCGGGCTTGCCTCCAGAATCTATCCAGGTCGCCCCTCGCCTCCCCAGCCTCCCCTGCCCCTCCCACTCAGTCTACCTCAGGGCCTCCGCACAGGCTCCTGGGACCCCGAGCCACCCACTCCCTGGCTCAACCGTGGCCTGCAAGTTTGCACCCTGCCTCAGCAAGACCCCCCAGCTGGTGGAGCTGCCACACACACACTCCTAGGCTCCCATGGTCTAAGCTGGTGGATGCTGAGTTAGTAAACACTGAGCCACTGCTTCCAGGGAGAACAGGGTTCCTGTTCGTGCTGCCTCAGGTTGCACTTTTGCCAACCAATCAGTGCCTAAATGTTTTGTGTCTAAGGAAGCCTTATTGGAAATCTATCGCTGCCTGGGCGTGGGGCTCACGTCGGTCATCCCAGAACTTTGTGAGGCCAAGGCAGAAAGATCACCTAAGGTCAGGAGCTCGAGACCAGCCTGGCCAACATGGTGAAACCCCGTCTCTACTAGAAATCCAAAAAATTAGCTGGGCATGGTGACGTGTCTACAGTACCAGCTACTTGGGACGCCGAAGCAGGAGAATTGCTTGAGCCTGGGAGGCAGACGTTGCAGTGAGACAAGATCACACCATTGCACTCCAGCCTGGGCAACGGAGTGAGATTCCATCTTAAAAGGCCGGGCGCGGTGGCTCAAGCCTGTAATCCCAGCACTTTGGGAGGCTGAGACAGGTTGATCTCACAAGGTCAGGAGATTGAGACCATCCTGGCTAATACCGTGAAACCCCGTCTCTACTAAAAAAATACAAAAAACTAGCCGGGCGAGGTGGCGGGCGCCTGTAGTCCCAGCTACTCGGGAGGCTGAGGCAGGAGAATGGCGTGAACCCGGGAGGCAGAGCTTGCAGTGAGCTGAGATCCGGCCACTGCACTCCAGCCTAGGCGACAGAGCGAGACTCTGTCTCAAAAAAAAAAAAAAAAATACAAAAAATAGCCGGGCGTGTAATTCCAGCTACTCAGGAGGCTGAGGCAAGAAAATACTTGAACCCAGGAGGTAGAGGCAGCCATGAGCCGACATCACGCCACTGCACTCCAGCCTGGTGACAGGAGACTCCATCTCTAAGTAAGTAAGTAAGTAAATAAATAAATAAATGGCAAGAGGAGTTGGAAAACATCCCAGATGAACCACAAGGAAGACATTGGTGGGATCCAGCTAAAGCCGTGCTCACAGGTGGTGAGCACCCACGTTTCACACAGAAGGATCTCAGCACAGTCACCCGACCTTCCACCTCAGGAAACCAGAGAAAGCAGCAAAGTCAATCCCAACATCAAAGTCTCATCCTGACCAGGGCTCTGCAGGCTGCCCACCGATGAGGCCAAAAGCACCCCCTGCCCAGACGGGTTCACGGGCCCTGAGAAAGACCGGGAGAAAATGCCAAAGACATTAGCAGAATTTCTCCCTACTTTTTTGGTCATTTTCAAAATTTGAGAATCACATGTGATTTGTATTTGAAAAGCCTGAAAGAATTATTAAAATAAAAAACAAAGGACTTGAACCTGAGAGCTAAGAGATAAAAGTCCAGTCTAAATGAGGGCAAGTTCCCGTCTGCAACGACCAGGGCAGGTGTCCCGGCTCCCAGCTGCACTCACCTGCCGCGCCCAGCCAAGCATGACGGTGTTGTACATGTCCAGAGTGAGCAGCTTCTGCTTCTGCCGCTGGCTGTGGTGGGTGACCAGCAAGTGGTGGGCGAGGGGCAGGTGGTCGGTGAGCAGGCAGCACTTGAAGAAGGCCAGGAGCTTCTGCTGCTGACCTGAAAGCTGGGCCTGCGTGGATGGGGCCCGCCCCACGTCGAGGCTCAGCTTCCGAGGGGCCTCCTGCAGCACCCGGGGCAGCTGTTCCTCCCAGGAGCTCTTGGGGGCCAGGAACGTGGCCAGCTGTTTGCTCAGGAGCCGGGGCTTCACCTGCAGGTGCTTGGGCAGCACCTTGAACTCCCCACTCTGGACTTGCATCTGCAGGTTCGCCTTCAACTGCTGTATGTGCATCCGCTGGACCTGCTTTTCCTTCTCCAGTCTCTGTGTCCAGCCGCTACAGGGCACTGGGCTGGCACCCTTGGCCCCCGTCTGGACCTTCCTGGGTGGCTGGAGGCCACCATCTCCACTGCCACGTTCTGGGAGCCGCGCCACATCCACCCTGTTCACCACCACCTCAGACACGCTCTCAGCCTGCAGCTGCCGCACCCGCGCCTGGAGCACTGTGAGAGGCAGAGGGGGAGGACGTCAGAGGGAGCCCCCATTCAAGCACCCATCTCTCTGGACCCCGAGCCGGGCCAGGAGGTGCAGGTGGCTGAGCTCACTGGGACCCAAGGCATGAATTCCTCGTATGTCCCAACAACGCCGTAAGGTCTGCCCCCTCCTTTCCAGACACACGCACCTCCCCACCCGAGCCCCGAGCCCCGAGCCCCACAAAACTCAGCAGCCCAAACAAGTTCCCACCTAGACCCGCTGCACCGCGTCTTCCCGGTCCCAGGCCACTCCAACCCTCCAGGTTCTCCCTGGTCACTGGCCACTCCGACCCTCCAGGTTCTCCCTGGTCACGGGCCACTCCGACCCTCCAGGTGCCCAGGCCAAGAACCCCGGGGTCTCTGACAACTCCCTCTGTCCATCTCTCAGTACCTCCTCCGGGCTTGCCTCCAGAATCTATCCAGGTCGCCCCTCGCCTCCCCAGCCTCCCCTGCCCCTCCCACTCAGTCTACCTCAGGGCCTCCGCACAGGCTCCTGGGACCCCGAGCCACCCACTCCCTGGCTCAACCGTGGCCTGCAAGTTTGCACCCTGCCTCAGCAAGACCCCCCAGCTGGTGGAGCTGCCACACACACACTCCTAGGCTCCCATGGTCTAAGCTGGTGGATGCTGAGTTAGTAAACACTGAGCCACTGCTTCCAGGGAGAACAGGGTTCCTGTTCGTGCTGCCTCAGGTTGCACTTTTGCCAACCAATCAGTGCCTAAATGTTTTGTGTCTAAGGAAGCCTTATTGGAAATCTATCGCTGCCTGGGCGTGGGGCTCACGTCGGTCATCCCAGAACTTTGTGAGGCCAAGGCAGAAAGATCACCTAAGGTCAGGAGCTCGAGACCAGCCTGGCCAACATGGTGAAACCCCGTCTCTACTAGAAATCCAAAAAATTAGCTGGGCATGGTGACGTGTCTACAGTACCAGCTACTTGGGACGCCGAAGCAGGAGAATTGCTTGAGCCTGGGAGGCAGACGTTGCAGTGAGACAAGATCACACCATTGCACTCCAGCCTGGGCAACGGAGTGAGATTCCATCTTAAAAGGCCGGGCGCGGTGGCTCAAGCCTGTAATCCCAGCACTTTGGGAGGCTGAGACAGGTTGATCTCACAAGGTCAGGAGATTGAGACCATCCTGGCTAATACCGTGAAACCCCGTCTCTACTAAAAAAATACAAAAAACTAGCCGGGCGAGGTGGCGGGCGCCTGTAGTCCCAGCTACTCGGGAGGCTGAGGCAGGAGAATGGCGTGAACCCGGGAGGCAGAGCTTGCAGTGAGCTGAGATCCGGCCACTGCACTCCAGCCTGGGCGACAGAGCGAGACTCCGTCTCAAAAAAAAAAAAAAAAAAAAAAAAAAAGATGGTTGAAATAGGCCAGGCATAGGGCCACGCACCTGTGGTCCCAGCTACTCCGGAGGCTGAGGTGAAAGAGTCACCGGAGCCTAAGAGTTCCTGGCTGCTGTGGGCCGTGATCAGGCCACCGTGCTGCAGCCTGAGAGACAGAACAGGACGCTGTCTCAAAAAAAAAAAAAAAAAAAAAAAAAAAAAAAAAAAAAAAAAAACAACAGGCAGCCAGGTGCAGCGGCTCACACCTATAATCCCAGCACTTTGGGAGGCTGAGGTGGGCGGATCACAAGGTCAGGAGATCAAGACCATCCTGACCCACATGGTGAAACCCCATCTCTACTAAAAATACAAAAAATTAGCCGGCCTTGGTGGTGCACGCCTATAGTTCCAGCTACTCAGGAGGTTGAGGCAGGAGAACTGCTTGAACTCAGGAGGCAAAGGCTGCAGTGAGCCAAGATCGCACCACTGCACTCCCGCCTGGCAAGAGAGTGAGACTCCGCCACAAGAAAAAAAAAAAGATTACTGAAATAAAAAGACAAGTGTGGCGTCCGCCTTCAGTGTGCACCAAAACTCAGGAGATACTTTTAGTATTAACAGGTGAGAGGTTTTTTTTATCTTTTTTGAGATGGAGTTTCTCTCTTGTTGCCCAGGCCGGAGTGCAATGGCACGATCTCGGCTCACCGCAACCTCTACCTCCCAGGTTCAAACGATTCTCCTGCCTCGGTCTCCCAAGCAGCTGGGATTACAGGCGTGCATCACCATGCCTGGCTAATTTTGTATTTTTATTTTTTTTGAGACAGAACCTTGACCTGTCGTCCAGGCTTGAGTGCAGTGGTGCGATCTCTGCTCACTACCACCGCCTCCTGGGTTCAAGTAATGCTCCTGTTTCAGCCTGCCCAGTAGCTGGGATTACAGTAGCTGGATTACGTCCACCACCACGCCCAGCTGATTTTTATATTTTTAGTACAGACGGGGTTTCACCATATTGGCCAGGCTGGTCTTGAACTCCTGACCTCTTGATCCGCCCACCTTGGCCTCTCAAAGGGCTGGGATTACATGTGTGAGCCACCACACCTGGCCAGGTTCCTTCCCTTTATAAAGGCTCTCCCGTCTCTCCGTTCCCGGATGGCTGATGGATGCAGACAGGATGTGGGGCAGGAGCAGCGGTGGGAAGCAAGCACAGAGAAGCTCGCACCACCCACCGACACCACCAGCCAGGACCTGCCACCGCTGGAGCCTGGGCTGTCCCTCCCAAGTTTCGCAGTCATCCAGTCTCCATTAGGCGCCCACCCCCCAGAGCCAAGCCAGGCAACGAGTCAGTTCAGGGTTCACGTCCTGGCTCTGCACATGTGGCCTTGGGGGTTTCTCCAGACATAATATTGAGCCTCACTGTGTCCCTGGAAAGTGGGAGGACCTGGTGGGGTTCTGGGGAGGGGAAATTACGAAAGCTCCAGGAAGGAGCCTGCTAGGCAAGGACAGGGCCCACGAGCGGCGCAAGAAACGTTCCAGTAACGCCGTCGGGGCCCGAGAGATGGAGACCACCCTCAACCTGCCTCAGAATCTGAGCCTCCGCCTTTTCTCCCGGCAGCAGGGGGCGGACTCTCCTCTCCCGGGCCGCCATGGAGGTCGCGCTTACCCTCCAGCAGCTCCACGTGGCCCCAGTCCTTCCTGCGGTCTTGGTCTTGCTCCTGGGGGCTGGCGGACGAGCTTCTGCTGGGGCCGCAGACGCCACCGAGGGTCCCTGCGGGAGAGACGAGGGCGGTTGAAGGGGGCCGGGCGTGTGGGCGGGGCCGTCCGCAAGGGCCGATGCCGCAGGGGCGAAGGGCAAAAGAGCCCTAAACGCAGCGGAAACTGAGCACGGGCTTAAGTTGGAAAAAAAACTGAGCGCGCGAAGGTGGAAGGGGCCCCGCCGCGGTGAACACGGGCGCGGAACCGCGGAGAGGGCTCCCCGCACTCGAGGTGCAGCAGGTCAAGGGTTAAGAGCCCTAAACCCCACACCTGGGGTCAGGAGGCTCCATAAGAAACCAGGAGTCAAAGGTCAGAGTACACTGAGGAGCCTCCGTCGGAACAGCGGGCAAGGGCGAGTGGAAAGCGGGGCCGGGTCGGCGGGCTCCGCACACGCAGCCGCAAACGGGCAAAGGTCAAAGCGCCAAAGGCCCCAGCGCCAAAGGCCCCGGCCGCGCGTGGGGGAGCGCGAGCCGCGGCGTGGCCCCCGGGCTGCCTGGCCGTCTTCCTTCGCGTTACCTTCTTTGGCGAGGAGCACCGGGCGGCCGCAAGGCGGCAGGACTCGTCTGAGCCCCGCCGCGCCGCGGCCCCAGCAAAGTACCGACATCACGCACGCCACTCCGGTCGCCGCCGCCGCCGCCACCCCCCTCCCCTCACCCGACTAGCGCCTGCGCAAGCATCCGCGCTGCCTGCCGGGAGTTGTAGTTTCATGGTCGACAGCGGCTGCGAAGGGACACTCCAGCCGGAAGTGCACTGTCGGAACTACAACTCCCAGGATGCAGTGGGACCCATAGTCGCGAAGGCATGCGCCGATGGAACGCTCTGATTGGCTTCTCCCGCTGTTTTCAAAGAGGGGGTGGGACAGAGTTGTTGCCGTGGCAACTGGGGGACTCGCAGGCTGTCTTCCCGAGGAGGAACCTCAAACCCGGACATTTTTTCTCTTTTTCTTTTTTGTTTTTTTTTTTGGACGCGTTGTCACCCAGGTTGGAGTGCAGTGGCGAGGTCATAGCTCAGTGCAGATTCGAACTACTGGGGTACACAGATCCTCGCCCCTCGGCTGGGATTGCAGACCACGCCACCGTGCCCGGCTTTTTTTTTTTTTTCCAAGGAATACTCTCATCTCATAATGAGGACAGCATCTGCAATTTAGAGATTCCTGTCTGCAACCTTCATTGTTCCAACGACAACTTTTGGGTAAGAGCTAATAGGATGCCCTCTATCGTGGAAGAAGCTGAGGCTCAGAGAGGGTCAAGTTGCTGGAATACACCGCACGCGCGACCTCAGGGAGGCTGGAAGGAGAGAAAGCCCCAGTCCAGGAGACTGCCAGCCTCCGGCGTCAGTTTACCCTCCAGTCTCCAAGCCCTCAGGGGCAGGGGCGGAATGGAGCCGCAGGCTTGGATTCGCCTAAGTGGGGCGAGGTCAAGGGAATGAAATAAACCCCGGAGCCTGGAGCCTGCCGTGGTCTCCGCGTGATCCTGCCTAGAGGAGCAGGGCGGGAGCTTTAGCATCGAACCTGGAAGGCGTGCCCACCTGTGTCGTTCAGCTGGGGCAGCAGGCCAGAGTGGGGAGTGCCTGCTCTGGGGCAGCAGGCTTGCGAAGGGTGAGAATAGGAATATCTGGGGGTAACTGTGTTCCAGGCTGATGTCACAGTTGCAAAGGGGAGCTGGTTTGGTGGCTCAGGCCTGTCATCCCAGCACTTTGGGAGGCCGAGGCAGGTGGATCACCTAAGGTCAGGAGTTCGAGACCAGCCCGGCAAATATGCAAACATGCCTGGCAACAGAGCAAAACCCCATCTGTAGTAAAAATACAAAAATTATCCAGGTGTGGTGACAGGCACCTGTAATCCCAGCTACTCGGGAGGCTGAGGCAGGAGAATCGCTTGAACCCGGGAGGCGGAGGTTGCAGTGAGCTAAGATCTCACCACTGCACTCCAGCCTGGGTGACAGAGCGAGACTCTGTCTCAAAAACAAAGTGCAAAGGGAGGCCAGTTCACTGCCTCAGGCCTGTAATCCCAGCGCTTTGGGAGGCTGAGGCAGGAGGATCGCCAGAGCCCAGGAGTTCCAGACAAGCCTGGGAAACTGAGATAGTGAGACCTGGTTTCTACCAAAGGAAAAAAAAAAAAAAATTAGCCAGGCATGGTGGTGCACACCTGTGGTCCCAGCTACTCGGGAGGCTGAGGCAGGAGGATTGCTTGAGCCCAGGAGGTTGACAGTGCAGTGAGCCGAGATGGTGCCACTGCACTCCAGCCTGGGTGACAGAGCAGGACCCTGTCTCAAAACAAAACAAGTGTAAAGGCCCCAAGGCAGGAACAAGTGTGGACAGAGGAGCAATTTGAACAGAGTGGGGCTGGGGAGAGGGAGCAAAGATATAGCTGGGGCTCAGGTTGGGGCCTGACCACACTGGGACTCAGGGGCCTCAGCTCAAACTGTCCCCATTTCCCAAACCCCTAGCACTTCAATTTCCCCATCAGCCCAGAACGAGGACTGGGCCTCACTCTGGAAGGGCCCGGCAGCCTCCTTACACACATTCCAGACGCTGCTGCCCACGCCTGCCTGGGCGCACTGATGCCACCGGCTGGGAATGTTTTCGACACACAGCAGCATCCTCCCTCACCTGCCTCAGTCCGCCCCAGCAGGCTGTGACTTCAGACCTCACTCACTACTGGGGTCACCTGCCTGGCCCTGAATCAGCCAGGCCTAGTGTCCCAAGACCTACAGACGCCCCCTGCACCCCTGCAGGAAACCAAGACTTCTGAACTATTTCACCATTCCTTTTGCGTTAGTCTTTTCTTCTATTTGATGAGACATCAGACCCCCTAAACCAGTGTTTCCCCAGGAGCCAGGTTCCCGAATCTTAGCACCAAGAAAGTTACCCTCAGCTGCACGTGGTAGCTCACACCTGTGATCTCAGCATTTTGGGAGGCCGAGGCAGGCGGATCACGTGAGGTCAGGAGTTTGAGACCAGCCTGGCCAACATGGTGAAACCCCATCTTTACTAAAAATACAAAAAGTAGCTAGGTGTGGTGACCTGTGCCTGCAATCCCAGCTACTCAAGAGGCCAAGGCAGGAAAATCACTTGAACCTGAGAGGTGGAGGTTGCAGTGAGCCAAGATCGCACAACTACAGTCCAGCCTTGGGCAATGTAGCCAAACCCCATCTCTACAAATAATACAAAAAAATTTTGTTGGGTGTGGTGGTGCCTGCCTGTGGCCCCAGCTACTTGGGAGGCTGAGATGGGAAGATGCAGAATTGCTTAAACCGTGAGGCGGAGGTTGCAGTGAGCTGTGACTGAGCCACTGCCCTCCAGCCTGGGTGACAACATGAGACCCTGTCTCAAAAAAAAAAAAAAACCTAATCTGGTTTTCAGATAAGACAACAGTTTCTGAAACAGGTCCTTGCCCAAATTCCAGCCTGGCAACTCTGCAGCCATCGCCCCCGCCCCGCCATTTATTTTAACTACATCTGTCTCCACCACCCATGTATTAAATAAATACAATATTGGCCAGGCGTGGTAGCTCACGCCTGTAATCCCAGCACTTTGGGGAGGCTGAGGCCGGCGGATCCCCTGAGGTCAGGAGTTCGAGACCAGCCTGGCCAACATGGTGAAACCTCATCTCTACCAAAAATTCAAAAATTAGCCGGGCATGGTGGCGAGCACCTGTTAATCCCAGTGACTGGGGAGGCTGAGGTAGGAGAAATGCTTGAATCCAGGAGTTGGAGGTTTCAGTAAGCTGAGATCTCACCACTGCACTCCAGCCTGAATGACAGAGCTGAGACTCAATCTCAAAAATAAATTAATAAATACAATATTAATGTTTTGCTTGCTTAAGTTTTACAAAGAGACAATATCACCATCAAAAGTGGGAAACCGTATGTCTGGCCGGGTGCGGTGGCTCATGCCTGTAATCCCAGCACTATGGGAGGCCGAGGTGGGCAGATCACCTGAGGCCTGGAGTTCGAGGCCAGCCTGGTCAACATGGTGAAACCTTCGTCTCAAATAAAAACACAAAAGTTAGCCAGGCATGATGGGCACCTGTAATCCCAGCTACTCAGGAGGCTGAGGCAGGAGAATCACTTGAACCCGGGAAGCAGAGGCTGCAGTGAGCCGAGATTATGGCACTGCACTCCAGCCTGGGCAACAGAGTGAGACTCTGTCTAAAAAACACAAAACAAAACAAAACCCGGCCGGGCGCGGTGGCTCAAGCCTGGTAATCCCAGCACTTTGGGAGGCCGAGACGGGCAGATCACGAGGTCAGGAGATCGAGACCATCCTGGCTAACATGGTGAAACCCCGTCTCTACTAAAAAATACAAAAAACTAGCCAGGCGAAGTGGCAGGTGCCTGTAGTCCCAGCTACTCGGGAGGCTGAGGCAGGAGAAAGGCGTAAACCCAGGAGGCGGAGCTTGCAGTGAGCTGAGATCCGGCCACTGCACTCCAGCCTGGGCGACAGAGCGAGACTCCGTCTCAAAAAAAAAAAAACAAAACAAAACCCAACCAAACCCCAGAAAGTGGAGAATCACTAGACGGAAGGGTATGGTCGCAGGCCCCTGTGACGAATGATCACAAACTTGGTGCCTTAAAGCAACGTTCATTTCTTCCATTTCTGGAAATGAAAAATCCAAAATCAGGACCACAGGCTGAAGTCAAGGTGTGTGGAGGCCTCGCTCCCTCCAGAGGTCCCCGGGCTCCTTCCTGCCTCTCCCAGCTTCTGAAGGCTCCAGGCGTCCTGGGCTCGTGGCCGCATCGCTCCCATCGCGTCTCTGTGGTCGCACTGCAGCCGCCTCGTCTGCCTGTGTGAAATCTCCTCCTGCCTCTCTATTGTGACCGCGTTTAGGACACTCCAGGACAATCATCTGCATATCGTTCAGATCTTCATGGCGTCTTTTGAGACTCTTTTTCCAAATAAGGCAATGTCACAGGTTCTGGGGATCAGGGTGTGGACTTACCTTTGGGCCAACCACAGAGGCCACAAAGAGGAAAAGACCGCTGAATACAAAGCATCCGCCAGCCCAGCCCTGATGGGTGTTTGTTGTTGCTGTTGAGACAACGTCTCCCTCTGTTACCCAGGCTGGAGGGCAGTGGCGCGATCTCGGCTCACTGCAGCCTCCACCTCCTGGGTTCAAGTCCTGCCTCAGCCTCCCGAGTAGCTGGGATTACTGGCATGAAAAGGAGCGAGGCTCTGACCTGGCCACAGCATGGATGCACCTGGAGGACGTCATGCTCAGTGAGAGACGCCAGACACAGAAGGACACATAGCGTGTGATCCACTTTATATGACGTGTCCACGACAGGCCCATCCACAGAGGCAGGAAGGGGATGTGTGGGTGCCAGGGGCTGGCAGAGGGAATGGGGAGTGACGGCTACTGGGGCTTCTTCTTGCGGTGATGGAAGTTTCTGGAACTAGACAGTGGTGGTGGTTGCCCAACTCTGTCAGGTACTAAAATGACTGAACTGGCCAGGCACGGTGGCTCATGCCTGCAATCCCAGCACTTTGGGAGGCAGAAGCAGGTAGATCACGTGGTCAGGAGTTGGAGCCCAGCCTGGCCAACATGGTAAAACCCCATCTCTACTAAAAATACAAAAATTAGCCGGGCGTGGTGGCGGGCACCTGTAATCCCAGCTACTCGGGAGGCTGAGGCAGGAGAAACGCTTGAACCCAGGAGGCGGAGCTTGCAGTGAGCCAAGATCTTGCCACTGCACTCCAGCCTGGGCAACAGAGTGAGAATCCGTCTCAAAAAAAATAAATAAATAAATAAAAATAAAATAAAATCACTGAAATGTACAGTGTAAGTGGTGAATTGTGTGGTGTGTGACTGAAGTTTCCAAGATGTCATTAAAGAAACTCAGACGCCTGGGGTGGGGCCAGCCTCCCAGCTGTGTGTCCCATCCCCCATCCTTTCTCACAGGGCCTCTGATCACCCTTCTGCGGTGGGGGCAGACACTCTAGGAAGGGAAGACCTAGGTTTCTGCTGGCGAGAAGGCGGAGGACATTTCTTCAGTGTCTGGTGCTGTGCCCTCTGCCCAGCGTGTTCCGTGGAGGGTCTCACTGTCTTCCTCCAGACGTCTCTCTACTGGCCCATTTGACAGAGGTAGAACCGAAGCTTGGGGAGGTGAAGCGAGACTTGCAGGGCCCCTGGGGTGCTGGCCACAGGGCTCTACTGTGGGAAGCTAGGCCAGGCTGGACCTCAGCCATGGGGACCCCTGGCCCCATCTCAGTAGTGGGCCCCTGAGACTGTGGCACCTGCTACACCCTCTGTGTGACCCACCTAAGCCAGGAAGAGAGGGTCAGGAGATGCCTGAGCCACCAGGAAGGCATCCCGGCGTCCAGCCGGACCGGTTATCCCTCCAGAGGGCTCCCTGGCTGGATAGGCCGGTCACCATGTCTTCACCCTGGTGCTATTTAAAAGTGCGTGCCACCTGGGGCTGTGGCCACAGAACCAGGACAGGGCTGCTGAGAGCTGTGTCCCCACAGCGGAGGTCGCTGTCCCTCTCAGGCCTCGGTTTCCCCACCTGTCAATGCCTCCACTTGGCTGTGGGTCTGTGAGGGTCACTGTGCTCACCTTTTGGGACCCAGGGCATGAGGCAGGCCAAGGAGGAGTGGGGGCCAGCCGCCTTGCTGGGTGGTTCCCCGTGGGACCTGGGGTGTGGCTCAAGGGAGAGCAGGTGTGGGTGTGAACGGGACCGCCCCATTCCTGCCGACTTCGATGTGCCCCGCCGGCCGGCCACCCACAGGTCTACGTGGCTATCTTCCCTCCTGCCCACCTACCTGCCCAAACACACGTCACCAGCCGTCACCTACACACCCACCCACGCATCCCCACACCCTTGTGGGCCTGGCTTTTGGGAAATTACAATCTGGGGGGAGAGCAGTCCCACCAGGGCATGCCCGGAGCCTGGCTGGCGGGGCTGACGCATGCGGCAGGACCTCCCGTGTCCATCTCTGCCCCCCAGCATCTCCACCTCTGCCCGTCTCTCTCTGTCTCACTTGTCTCTCCCTGTGTCTCTTGACTGCCACCGTCTCTCTGTCTGTCTCCCTCTGGGTCTCTGCGGCCCGCGTCTCACACTCCCGCCCCCGCAGCCCGAGGTCCTAGCCCGCCCGGGGACTCGGCTGACTCACGGACACGCCCCGCGAGACAAACACACGCGCGGAGGCCGAGAACGGAGTCCTGCACAGCAGCGCGCTGTGCACCTGACCCCCGCCGCCGAGACGTCCCCATTGGCCGGCGCCCTAAGCCCGGCCCTCGCCCCGAGGCGCACCCATTAGCCGGCGCCTAGCCGCCCCGCCCCGAGGCGCACCATTGGCCGGCGCTAGCCCGGCCCGCCCCGAGGCGCCCCATCGGCCGCGCGCGAAGGCAGCGCCGCGGACGCGGAGCGAAGAGCGCGCGGCAAACGGGCGCCGGTATGCGCACGCGCTGTGGCTGGGCCTGGCCTGGCTGCTGCTGGCGCAGGCCGCCGGGACGCCGAGGGAAACAGCCGAAGTGCGCCGCAGAGAACGCGCAGCTACCCGCACCTGGAGGGCGACGTGCGCTGGCGGCGCCTTTTCTCCTCCACTCACTTCTTCCTGCGCGTGGACCCCGGCGGCCGCGTGCAGGGCACTCGCTGGCGCCACGGCCAGGACAGTGAGTGCGGGGCGGCGGGGCCCGCGCGGGGGGCGGCGAGTGATGGCGGCGCGGCCGCCGTTATCACGGTGACCTGCGCCCGCAGAGGAGTCCCGGAGGCTCCTCCGTGCAGCCTCGGCCTCAGTTTCCCCCGACTGTGCGATGGGTGCAGCCCTCTTGCTGGGAGGGTTGAACTGTTAAAACGAAGACTGCAGCAGGGGACCCGGCTCAGGGGCAAAGAAGGGTCCGTGTGGAACAGCCCTGTGGGTGGGGTCACCCATCTGCAGGTGGGAAACTGAGGCTCCAGAGGGGCTGGGGCAGGCCCAGCTGCATGGCAGAAGGTGGGGGTTGACCGCCGGACTACTGACATCACAAAACCGAGTCAGGGCTGCCTGAGTCGGGGCCCCTCTGCTTCTTCCTAGACACCCCATCTGGCAGGTGAGGCCAAGGAGGGAATGGGGCCTGCCCAGGGTCCCACTGACAGGGGTGGCAGAGCTGGGTCCCCACAGGGCCCAGGACCTCACGGAGCGGGCGTCTCCATCCCCAGGGCCTGCCCAGCACACGGTAGGCCCTCAGCGTTTGTGGACTTTCAGGAGCAAGAGGAGAGGCCGGGCACAGCAGGGGATGTGGGGGTAACCTGGAGGCCAGGGAGTCGGTGTCCCCGCCGGGCAGGGGGCGCTGGGGAGGGGGCCTGGGCTGCTGGCTGCCACCTGAATCACTACCATTAGGGCAGATAATCATCCCTGCCCTTCCCAGCGCTTTCATCTGGGCGCCAAGGCCCTCATTAGGCTGCACGCGACGAGGGCGGACGGGGGACCGGCTGGGCCGGTCCCTCTGTGGCGGGCATGGCCAGGCGGGGCGGCCTCGGGCCGGGGCACAGGCCTGGCTCTACTGCGTGACCTGGGACAGTCGCTACCTCTCTGTGAGCCTTGGTTTCCCTAGCTGGACAGTGATGGGGGTGAGGGCTAGCCGAGGGCTCTCCTGCCCTTCATGCATTCGCTGGTCACTAGTCGGTCACCTTGTGGGTGCTGTGCTCAGCACGGGGGACCCAGTGGTAACAGAGATGCCCACCCTCCCAGGGCTCCCAGAGCAGAGGCGTGCAGCAGTTACACACAGGAATAAGGGCAGGTGGGTGCGCAGAACAGTGAACAGCAGTGTTGGGAGCCGCCTTGCCAGGGGAGGGGAGGCGCAGGGCGAGGAAGGGGCCAGGGGAGATGGTGACACAGACACCCCAGAACTCAAAGCCTCAAAGACGTTCCCGTGTGCCCTGGAAGGTCGGGCCTAGAGGCTGCCCCAAGGAGCTTGTACTTTGACAGGGAGCTGGCCGGGCACACGGGGAACTGTGCACCCGGCCGAGGAAGCGGCAGGCACCCAGGCCGGGGTGGGCAAGTGTGGGTGAGGAGTGGCGGCCGGGCCCAAGGTCCTTGCTGGACAAGACACTTTGGCTCAGGGTGGGGCAGGGTGAGCCCTGGGCCACCCACAGATGACGGGGTCCAAATCTGGCTCTGCCACGCCCTGGCCTCAGCTGGTCCCTCTGCCACGTGGGCTGCTGAGTGGGTTTGGTAGGACAGCTGGCATACAGTCGGCGCTCAAGCATGTCTGTGGTGTCCCACTCCAGGCCACTGCCAGTGTGGCCTCCAGTCTGGAGCTCTGAGTCCCAGTGACTGTGCGCGGGCCGAGCCGCCGAGCTGTGAGGGCCGGGGCTGGGGCTCCCTGGGGCGGTGCTAGTCGCTGGCTCATTTATGGTCATCAGCGGCCCAGATGGGCCCTGCCCACTCTGACTCCCACATCCCAGGAACCCTCTCCCAACCTTCCTCGTTGGTGTTCCTGCCCCTGGCGTCCCCCTGGGTGTCTGGGACCTCCCCCCCAACACACACACACGGATGCTGTCCTCGGGCTGAGTTGCAGGGACAGCGCTGACCTGGCCTGGTGGACTCTCCCATGGGTTCTCGTCGATCCCTGCACTCCCTCCAGCTCGAGGGGGCCGTCCTGCTTCTCGTTCCCTCCGCCTGCTCCTTGCTCCTCCTTCACATGCTGGGGGGCTCCTGGTGTCAGTCATGGCCTTGGGGGGATCCTGGGTGTCCATCGTGGTCCTGGGGGGGCTCCCGAGTGTCTGTCATGGTCAGGAGGGGACTTGTGGTCTGGGGCGGGGGGCTCCTGGTGTCTGTCATGGTCCTGGGGGGGCTCTTGGTGTCTGTTGTGGTCAGGAGGGGACTCGTGGTCCTGGGGGGTCTTCCTGGTGTCTGTCGTGGTCCTGAGGGTCCTGGACGAAGCACGGTGGACAGCAGCGGTGCTGGGGGTGAGCCAGTGCCAGCGTGAGCGGCTGTGAGCCAGCAAGGCCCTCCCCCGACCCCCGCCTCCCC
>NW_016808172.1:84741-103845 GCF_001698545.2 Rhinopithecus bieti
GGGCGTCGTGGTCATCAAAGCAGTGTCCTCAGGCTTCTACGTGGCCATGGACCGCCGGGGCCGCCTCTACGGGTCGGTGAGTGCCGGGCAGGGCCGGGCGGCACGGGCGGGGTGGGGGGGTCGGCCGGCCTCACCCCCACCCGCAGCGGCTCTACACTGTGGACTGCAGGTTCCGGGAGCGCATCGAAGAGAACGGACACAACACCTACGCCTCCCAGCGCTGGCACCGCCACGGCCAGCCCATGTTCCTGGCACTGGACAGGAGGGGGGGGCCCCGGCCAGGCGGCCGGACGCGGCGGTACCACCTGTCCGCCCACTTCCTGCCCGTCCTGGTCTCCTGAGGCCCCGAGAGGCCGGCGGCTCCCCAAGGTGCCCAGGCTGGTGGCGAGGGCCCAGCCATGCTTGTTCTTCCCCTTGCTGGCCCCGTAAGCGCTGAGTGCCCACGGCGTGTGGACGCTGGGGACACAGCACAGGAGCCCCCAGCCTGAGGGGACGGCGGCCACCAAGCAGATCCAATCCTGAGTTGGCGACCTCGAGGACCCAACAGGGCACCTCCCGGGCTGAAGGATGCGGACGTCGAAAGGTTGAGGGGGATGTCCCAGGCAGGGCCCTGCAGAGGCAAGGGCTCAGGGTCGGCAGCACGTTGGGGGGCGGGCCAGGAGAGGAGAGGAGGGGAGGGGCTACGAGGAAGGGGCTGGGGAGACGGTGACAGACGTCGCAGAACACCAGCCTCGAAGTCGGTCCCGTCCCGGGAATCTGCAAATGCACCGCCTTGTGAGGACAAAGGCACCTGCAGGTGGGACGGAGATGGGGGAGCATCCGGGGTGGGGGGTCCAGGGCCCCAGTGTCCTCACAGGGTCCTCACGACAGGAGGCGAGAGGGTGACAGCCAGAGAGAGACGGGGACGGGCTGCACTGTGGAAGGGGAGGAAGGGCCCCAAGCCGAGGGATGCGGGATGTGGGTGCCTCCAGGTGCTGGGGAAGGCAGGGAACGGGTCCCCACTGGAGCCCCCGGGAGGGACCGGCCCTGCCCCACCTTGATAGTAGCCCAGTGGGACCCATTTTGGACTCTGGCCTCCAGAACCGCCAAAAAATAAATGTCGTCTTTTAAGCCTGCAAGTTTGTGATCCTTGGTTACAGCAGACGTTGGAAATATGCACACGGTGTCAGAAACTGTTCATGACAAAATAAGCCTCAGGGCTCCTCACATCCCCCGGGAAGGGCAGAGGCTGAGGGCAGGAGCCGTGCTGGGTGCAGGGCAGGCCTGGGGCTTCATGCCGCTGTCCTGCGGGACGTGGGGAGGGCTGCTTGCCGGGGCGGGGGCGTCCCCACCTGTGCCCAGCACCCTCCTGACATCCTGAATCCGCTGGGCCTTCTGCCTGCAGCGCTGGGAGTCAAACTCCAGCCAGAGAAAAGGGCAGAGCCGAGAGCCCAGGTCCACCCCAGCCCCGCAGCCTCGAGCCAGGCAGTGACACCCTGGGACCATCTCCCCTTCTGTATGTGGGGTGACAGCACCATTGCCCTGGTGAAAGGGACAGTCCCCGGGCACGGCCAGGGCTCCACCCCCAGCCGCCGCCTTCCACATAAATCCAGGAAAACTGGGCTGGGGCACTTGCTGGGAGGCACTGAGCAGCCTGACAGGGAAAACCCTTCTGGGAAAGGAGGGTCGTGCCCGGCCCGAGAGGCTCTACGCACCCTGCAGAGAAGGGGGCCCTGCCCTAGGGGACACCAGGTGGCCTCTGGGGACACTTTTGGCTGGCATGGAGCAGGTGGAGGCCAGAGCTGCGCCCAGGATGACCCCAGGTTGTCAGCATTGGGAGATCTGCACACATTGACCAGCTCAGAGGGCATTGCCACTTGAGTTCTGTTGCCGGGGGCCACACGGGTCCACGGCTGAAATAAAACTTGCTGGCACCCCACGCAGAAACCTAACGTGTGCCTCAGAAAAACAGGTCAGCAGGCCGGGCGCGGTGGCTCACGCCTGTAATCCCAGCACTTTGGGAGGCCGAGGCAGGCAGGTCATGAGGTCAGGAGATCAAGACCGTCTGGATCAACACGGTGAAACCCCGTCTCTACTAAAATACAAAAAATTAGCTGGGTGTAGTGGCACGTGCCTATAATTCCAGCTACTTGAGAGGCTGAGGCAGGGGAATCGCTTGAACCCGGGAGGCGGAGGTTGCAGTGAGCTGAGATGGTGCTGCTGCGCTCCAGCCTGGGCGACAGAGCGAGGCTCCGTCTCAAAAAAAAGAAACAGGTCAGCAGTTGTTTCTAAAACGGAGCGTGGAACGAGCGTGCAGCCTGGCACGTCCCGGGGCAGTGAAATCCCGGTTCACACAGAGGCCTCAGCAGCTCATTCACAAGCCCAAGCCTGGGTGCCCCGGTGTCCTCAGGCAGTGAGGTGGGGGCTGCACGACAGAGAGAGGCGACCTGGGGGCACAGAACCAGCGACTGTCCAGGAAATCGCCAGCAGTGAAAATCAGCCAACTCCAAACTGTTGCAAACTGTGCTTCCGCTTACGAAGCACTCCTGAGAGGCAGGGCGGATGGGGAGAGGGTAGCTGCAGGTGCCAGGAGCCCGCGGACGCAGGGGAGCAGGCCTTACCAGTCCCACCTCCTGTCGTGCAGCAGGCTCCTGGGGTGGGGAGGGCACCAGGGCGGCCACTTCTTACCACTGTCTGATCTGTGAGCACTGCGGCCTCACAGCCCTCACCAGGGTGCCAGTGTCCTCAGGGCCCAGCGCCCCGAGGCGCATGCCTGAGTGGGGCGACCTGATTGGTCCTGCTCCTCCGGCCACCCCGGCCACCCCACGGGAGGGAGTCCCAGCCTCACAGGCAGGCACACGCTCGGCAGCATCTCTGACAACGGCCGTCCAGTTCCGAGTCCCCAGGCCTCGCAACCGCAAGCCTCACCTGCCCAGGCCTCCCCTCCAGCTCCAACTCCAACTCCCGAGGACCACCACGGACACACAGAACCCAAGCCTCGTCTCGACGAACGCCTCCTGACTCAAAACTCCATCTTCCAACACGAAAACGGCTCGAAGCTCCACCTTCCCAACAGGAAAACGGCTCCAAGCTCTGTCTTTCCAACAGGAAAACGGCTCAGCCAGGGGACTGTGACCCAGAGCAGGCGGCCTGGTCTGTCGCACAGACTTGGGGCCTAAAACACAGTTGTTCTCTTAGTCTGGAGATCAAGGACGATCCAAGGTGACCTCCCCACCTCGGTGGCCTCCACGCAACCTTGTCTTCGGGTGCCGGGTACGTTACCTCGTGAGGTGCCGAGTCCGCGGGTCCCGGAGTTGGGATGTGCACACCCTCAGGGTTGGCACTCTGCCCCTCTGCCCTGGCGGCCACAGTCATGAAAGTCCCAACGCTTCTCTAGGCTCCACGGCCCCAGAGGACGGCCACCAGGAGGGCTCACCACGGCGCTGCGGTAGCAGAAGTCCAGCAAGTGCCCTGGGCATGGTCAGAACAGGTGGGATCCGAGTTACCTGGCCAAGGGGGCTGACGCAGACACGCCGCGGGACACGGTGAAGAGGGCGGTGCGGAGCGGAGGGCGGGAGTCTTTGGAGAACAGGTGGGGGCGTGGGGCATGCACCTCCCGCTTGCAGGAGCCATCCGCAGTGGAAGGACACGGGTGGTCCTGCTGGAGCCTCCTCTCTGTTATCGTCTCCACCGTCTGATTCTTCGGTCTCAGGATTCTGGATCCTCAGCAACTGAGATGAACCCACCGTCCCGGCCCCCAGCCCACAGGTCCCCAGACCTTGCCAGCTGTGCCCCAGCTGGCTGCACCCGAGGCCAGGCATCCAGCCACCTTGAGCAGTGGGGTCTGGCTCCTCAGAGGGGCCAAGAACCCACGTGGCTGAGGTGGAAGACTGAGGTGCGACCGAGGGGTGAGGTGGAGGTGCTGGGCCCTGGTGCTTTAATGCTGGTGTTTCTGGTTTTAAATTTCACAACCTGGTGACACCGCCACCCTACCTCGCCAGCAGCCCTCCTGGGCTTAACCTCGGGAGAGCGGGCTTGCTAGCAGGTCCTGGGCGCCAGGCCCTGCAGGAGGCACAGACCCCTGGGGACAGGACCGGCTATGCAGAGCCCAGCCAGACTCCCAGCTTGGCCCTTTCCCGACACACGGGCGCAGAAGGAAAGCCACAGCACCAGCTTCTCTTTGTAAGTAGTGTATTTTAAATAGCTTTCAAGATACACATATTTTTTCCTTTAAAAAAGTCTGTTGGAGCAATTTTGTTCTTGAATTTTGCTGGTCATCCTCATGGTCCCGAGCCCCCGAACTCCGGGTCATGGAGGCGGCCGAGGGGAGGCCGGGGGCCCACGCGGCCTGTCCTGGCGGCACCTGCAGCACTGTGGGGCAGCTGTGCCCCGTCTTTTGCCACAAATCATGCATGGCCGCCATGTGAGCTAAAACGTCCATTTATTTCAAAGCAGTAATAATTTAAAATTATAAAAATCTTTCCACCGCTGAACGTTTAGAGGGTGAGGTTAGACAGAGGATGGGGAGGCTGGGGACGCCCCACAGGGGAACATGTGGCCCACGCCTTCCCAAGCCACGGGGCCAGTGGGCCGGGCCCGGACCCTGCCCTGGAACAGGCAGGACCTGCAGCGCTGACCAGCCAAGCGTGGCTCTGCCGGGGCACCCAGTCTGCGGGTGCTGTGTGGCGCTGGCTGCGGGGGGGGAAGGACCCGTGCTTTCCCGGCGGCCGACGCAGGCTCACGAGTTGCCTGTGGCATTCTCGTTGCTGGGCGAGCTGGAGGAGGAGGAGGACGACGAGGAGGAGAAGCTCACCCCAGTGAGGCCCGGGGGGTTCGTGGCCGTGTTCTGTCCCGTGAGGCTTTTTCGGCAGACGGGGCAGCTGTCGTGCTTTGTGGGGACACAGGCGGGGACGGGAGAAGGGGCAGGTTAGAGGCGGGAGGGCCGCAGTNGGAGGGCCGCAGTTGGGGGGCGGGTGGGCAGGGCACTCACCTGCTCCAGCCAGGGCACGATGCAGCCGTCGTGGAACAGGTGGTTGCAGGGCAGCTGCCGCACACGCTCACCCAGCGCGTAGTCGTCCTTGCACACAGGACACTCAAGCCCGGAGCCTGCGGGAGTGTGCGGCTGCGGTCACAGCGGGCACAGGGGGCCTGCCGAGCCTTCAAGGGCGAGCTTCTCCACTGCCTCAGTCAGAGGCCACCCCTGAGCCCAGCGAAGGGAGAAAAGCCATGTGTGTGCCCCTGCAGGCCGCCAGAGGGAACCTGGACAGAACCCTCTCCTCCCAGCCGACCTTCAGGAAAACGCCGGAGGCCGGGCGCAGTGGCTCAAGCCTGTCATCCCAGCACTATGGGGAGTCGAGGTGGGAGGATCACCTGAGGTCAGGAGTTCGAGACCTGCCTGGCCAATATGGTGAAACCCCATCTCTACTGAAAATACAAATATTAGCCAGGCGTGGTGGCGAGTGCCTATAATCCCAGCTACTTGGGAGGCTGAGCTCTCATACCTACGTGCTCCTCGGTGACGGGGACGGTGGGGAGGGCCTGGATTTTCTCTTTATCTGCCGGTGGGGGGCCCGTGTTTTCAAACTGATTGAGGAGCTGAAAGACAAGAGGCGAGAGTGCCGGGAGCTCCTCGGGGGCCCGGCCCGGGGCTCTGAAACGCGAGGCTGCAGGACCTGCAAAAGCACCGAGGCCGCATTTGTCCTGGGCCCTGGGCCCTTTGGAGCCCGCCCCGGGTCGGAGGTCACTGCGGAGCCCACGTGGTTCCCCCTGCTCCTGGGTCCCCTGACGGCAGAATGGGGTGGGCCGCGCTCCGGCTCGTGGGCTGCTGTGAGGGTCGGGTCCTGCCAGTGACAAAATACTCCAAGGGCTCCTCAGCAAGGCTGAGATGGGCGGTGCCTGGAAGCAGGCCGGGGCGCGACCTCTTGGGAGAGGGACTGCGTGGCCTCCTGAGCACGGGACTGTGGCTGCGGGTGAACCCTCCGCGCGGTTCTGCTACAACGTTCCGCGTGAACACAGGAGAACCCCCAAGGGTGCCAAGACTCAGAAATGGCAGGAGGAAGGCCGGAGCTGCCCTCTGTGCCTGCCAGAGCGCGGAGGCTGCGCCGGCATCCCCCTTGAACTTTGTGGGCTTCCCGGGTCTGGGCAGTGGGGCAGCTCCCAGGGACAGGCAGCCCAGCCCACCCCCAGCAGGCACTCGGGGCCGTGGCCACGCTGTACCTGTGTGATGATGGCGTCCAGGCCGTTGGCCCCCCAGGCGTAGTCCATAGGGTTTGAGTGCAGGACTCCCCTGGAGGTGGAAGGTGGGGTTCGAGTGGCTGATGGGCAGTTGGGGCAGGTGCGTCTACCCACCCCACTCACCAGGGACCCAGGCTGGGGATGGGGACAGACACCCCCACCTACTCACCAGGGACCCAGGCTGGGGATGGTGGCGGGCGTGATGATGCCATTGACAAGCTGCTGGATGATCCTGGAACAGAGGGGACCAGTCATGGGGTGAGGCCGCCCCACGCACAGGGAGGCGCCAGGCCTGCCAGGTCCATGGTGAGCACCAAGGGCTGGACCAGCATCAACTTCTAAATTAGCTTCTATTTGTTTACTATGAATCAGGGTCTCACTCTGATGCCCAGGCAAGAGAGCAGCAGCTCAATCTTGGCTCACTGCAGCCCCGACCTGCTGGGGTTAGGTGATCCTCCCGCCTCAGCCTCCCAAGTAGCTGGGACCACAGGAGAACTCCACCACTCTCAGCTATTTTTTTTTTTTTTTTCAGATGGAGTTTCGCTCTTGTTGCCCAGGCTGGAGTGCAGTGGCGCAGTTTCGGCTCATTACCACCTCTGCCTCCCGGGTTCAAGTGATTCTCCTGCCTCAGCCTCCTGAGTAGCTGGGATTACAGGCATGTGCCACCGCGCCCGGCTAATTTTTGTATTCTTAGTAGAGATGGAGTTTCATCATATTGATCAGACTGGTCTCAAACTCCTGACCTCAGTGATCTGCCTGCTCAGCCTCCCAAAATGCTGGGCTTACAGATGTGAGCCACCACGCCCGGCCTCCACTAGTTTTTTAAAATTAGAGACGGGACCTCTCTATGTTGCTCAGACTGATCTTTTTTTTTTTTTTTTTTTTTTTTTTTTTTTTTTTTTTTTTTTTTTGAGATGGAGTCTTGCTCTGTCGCCCAGGGGCTGGAGGTGCAGGTGAGCCGGATTCTCGGCTCACTGGCAAGTCCGCCTCCCGGGTTTACGCCATTCTCCTGGCCTCCGCATCCCGAATAGGCTTGGGTATAGGCGCCTGCCACCTCGCCCGGCTAGTTTTTTTTTGTATTTTTTAGTGGAGACGGGGTTTCACCATGTTAAGCCAGGATGGTCTCGATCTTCCCAACCCTCGTGATCCGCCTGTCTCGGCCCTCCCAAAGTGCTGGGATTACAGGTTGAGCCACCGCGGCCCGGCATCAGGCTGATCTTAAACTCCTGTCTCAAGGATCCTCCCTCTCGACTCCCAGAGCACTGGGATTACAGCACTAGCCACCATGCCTTGGGCAAATTAGCCACTTTTAAAGATTGGACATTTCCAGCAGGTGACACACAACATAGAAAGATCAACCACGAAGAGTGGGGGGAGGCCCAGGCTCTGTTCCCACCAGGGAGCGGGGCCCAGGGAAGGGGCTGCCCAGGCTCTGGTTGGGGCCCAAGGGTAGGAGGTGATGATTACGCATGTGAACAGCAGTCCCCAGGAATGTTGTGGGCCTGGCAGGCACGCTGCGGCCCTGCTCTGCGGTCAATCCACACGCCCTGGAAACCAGCACACTTCTGTCTCGAAGGGGCTGTGTGGGCTCCGCTCCCAGTGGGTCACAGACCGAGGCTCTTCAGAGAGGTGGGGGTCACAGGGGGCTGGAGCCGCCTGGGCTGGGTGGCCTCTCCAGAAGCCTTCGGATTGATGCTACGCTTCCGTGGAACATGTGCTGCTGAATTCTAAAGGGCACCAGAACTTCCGACCTCATGGCGTGGGGGCCCTTTGCGGCCACCCCCGGGGCCCCCTCACCCTTCCAGGCGTGGGGGACGGCCTTCGTGCCGGCCGGTGCCGCCGTTGTGGTGGAGGCGGCGCGGCTGCCGGGCGCCCGTACCGGTGCCGGGAGGATGTCTCTCTCCCGCCTGGTCTCAGGGTTCCCTGGCCTTCGTCAGCCTGCGCCCCAGGAGGGGAAGTTGGGGATCTCGGAAGCTGTCATCGAAGATGCCGAAAGCAAACTGTCCGTAGGCCCTGCGGCAGCGTGAACAGGTGCTGAATCCAACGTGCTGAGGGAGAGGAGGGGGCGTAACCTGGGGGGCCTCAGGGCCCGTGCAGGAAGAGGAGGGGGCGTTGACCTCTGGGCTCAGGGCCAGTGCAGGGGAGAGGAGGGGGTGTTGACCTCAGGGCTCAGGGCCAGGTGGCAAGGGAGAGGAGGGGCATGGACCTCAGGGCTCAGGCCGGTGCAGGGGAGAGGAGGGGGCGTGACCTCGGGGCTCAGGCCCGTGCAGTCTGCTGGGGGCACTAGGGCACAAAGACAAAAAAGAAAGCAAGACAGGCCCTGTTGGGTGCCGGGTGGGAGGGAGGTGGGAACTGGGCAGAGTCTGCCTGGCTGGTGTGAGAGGCCTTGACGAAGTCTCACTTTCATCTGCCCCAACTGAGCAGCGTGGGCCACCCCAAGCCCTGGCCCGGTCCCTGGAGGGACGAATTTCCTCTGCCATGCGAGCAGGGAGAGCCCAGGGAGGCAAGGTGGGGACAGGCTGGTGCTCGGGGCCCCGAGCAAGGCTGACAGGATCAGGAAGCACGAGGGGCGGGCAGCTCACCTCCAATGGTGGCCGGCTCTGGTCCGTGGGGGCTGTGGAGGGAGCAGAACCATTTTCTGTGCTCCTGGGAAGACAGTGAGTGTCAGCAGCGCTGGCTGCCCCGTGTCCCCATGCGCCAGGCTCCCTCCCCTCAAAAGTCCGTGTTGGGAGAGCGGCATTGTCCTCAGCACTGCTTCCCACCTGCCACCGCCCCAGCATTTGGCACCATAAGCCGCTGCTTCTTCCCTCGCCAGTAAACCACAGGTTTCTCTGGAAACCAGTGCAGACACCAACAACCTCCTGAGTGTGAGGATGTGGGGGGCCCCCGTGGCCCCTTCCCCGGAGGGCCTGGGTCACCAGATCGGTTGCCAAGGCTGAGGGAGGTGAGCGGCTGCACAGGTGGCCGGCACTCCCCTCCAGCCCCGGCCATCACAGAAGAGAATGGCACGCTGCTGCCTGCACAGAGGACAGGGCTCCCAGAGCCACGGACGGAGGGCCTGCCAGCCACACACTCGGCGGGGCTAGACACCAGCACAGCCCCCACCCCTACGGCAGCTGAGGCCCGGCTGGCTCTCCCAGCCTCTTGAATGGCGGGCTGCATTACCTGGTCTCTTCCGGAAGCTCCTCGATGAAACCAGACTCGCATCTTGGACAGATATAATCCTGCAGGACAGAATAGGAGGCCGGGTCACGGCGACGCCAGGCATGACCTGCAAAAACCTCTCAGGGGTGAGGTCAGAGGGACTCCGGACCCAGTGGTCTCTGGCTGGCCAGGGCGGCTCCCAACCCATGGTCCTGGAGGGCAGCCGAGGGGACCTGGCCTCTGCCGGCCACCCGCTGACCCTTTGGTGGTTCCCGGCGATCTGATGCGCCACCGTGACGGGCATCACCAGCGCCTGGGCACCTACTCACACAGGTGGCACCGCTCAGAGGGGTGCCCCGATATCCCTTTTCCAGAACGCTCTGGCAACCCTGCACACAGCCCGTTCCCCTGGCTAGGGGGAGGCCACGTCCACACTGGCCACACCCCTGCAAGACCCCATTCCCAGGTCCCCCTAGAGCCAAGGACATGCGAGGCCAACACGGTGATGTCCCAGAGGAGAAATGAGGACCCTGCCTGGGGACAGCCGCGTGTGAGCCCCAAACCCACGTTCATGGTTCCCCTGCACCAGCCTCAAGCCACAGCCCTGCCGAGGATGGATGCCATCCCCTGTGGAGCTCACACTGCAAAGGGATCCCCAGGGCTGGAAGGGCCTGCTGGAGGAACTGGCTCACGGGGCAGACCCCTCATGGCTGGCTGGGCCCCGGTGATGGTGGAGTGGGCCGAGCATTCGTGGGCCTGGGCTGGAAAGTGTGTGGGGCCTCCTGGCCTCATGAGCAGCTGGGCAGATGCCGACGCAGCTTCTCGCACAGCCTGCAGAACTGGACACTGGAAGCCAAATCACCCTCTCTCTAAACGATCCTGCGGTCTCAAGTGCTCCATTGCAGCGACGTGAAAATGGCCTCACATGGCACACGTCATCACGGAAAGGGCCGAGGGGGTCCCGAGATCACCCCCAGGTGACACCGACAAAAACAGGGAGACGAGGCTCCCACGGTGCGTGGGGTACTGCTGTGAGGGGAGCCAAGGCAGACCCCAGGCTCTGGGGATGCAGGTTCCAGAGGGGCTGTTCAGTCCCAGCGGGGCAGGGGCTGGGACCTGGTCAGCTGTGGTCCCCTCTCCAGCAAGCAAGATCCTGGCCTCACCCGCTGACTCTGGGAAGAAACGGGGGTCTGGCGGGCAGTGCTCAAGGGGAAGACGGATAGCTGGGCCCCTGCCCACACCATGCGGTGCCCGCCTCAGCTGCTCCTGCCACTGAAGCACATGCTGGGTGGGGAGGGACTAAGGCCAGAGCAAGCGAAGGATGCCAGATGCACGCAAACCCACCATGAGGGCAGAGTGAAGACACACCATCTACAAATATAAAAAAAGTGCTGCCGGCTCCTGGTAAGGCCAGCAAGCAACACACGCTTTTCAGCCCAGGCCCCACGAATGCTCCACACACTCCACCATCACCGGGGCGCAGTGGCTCAGGCCTGTAATCCCGGCACTATGGGAGGCCGAGGCGGGCACATCACCTGAAATCAGGAGTTGGAGACCAGCCTGGCCAACATGGTGAAACCCTGTCTCTACTAAAAATACAAAAATAGGCCAGGCATGGTGGCAGGTGCCTGTAATCCCAGCTACTCGGGAGGCTGAGGCAGGAGAATGGCGTGAACCTGGGAGGCAGAGCTTGCAATGAGCCGAGATCGCGGCCACTGCACTCCAGCCTGGGCGACAGAGCAAGACTCCGTCTCAAAAAAAAAAAAAAAGGCCGGGCGCGGTGGCTCAAGCCTGTAATCCCAGCACTTTGGGAGGCCGAGTGGATCACCTGGAGTGAGAGGGCTGGGTCGTAGGTTGAGTGGGAGTCCCATCTGGGGGACTTCTGAGTGATTCGGGTGGATCACCTGAGGCCAGGAGTTCAAGACCAGCGTGGCCAACATGGAGAAACCCCGTCTCTACTAAAAATACAAAAATTAGCCAGGTGTGGTGGCAGGCATCTGTAATCCCAGCTACTCAGGAGGCTGAGGCAGGAGAATCGCTTGAACCCAGGAGGCAGAGGCTGCAGTGAGCCAAGATCGCGCCATTGCATTCCAGCCTGGGCGACAAAGCAAGACTTCATCTCAGAAACAACAACAAAAAAAAAGTGCTTATAACTCAAAAAAAAAAAGAAAACAAAACAAAACAAAAAAAAGACAGCCCAGGCCAGGTGCAGCAGCCCATGCCTGTGATCCCAGCACTTTGGGAGGCCGAGGCGGGCGGATCACGAGGTCAGGAGCTCGAGACCAGCCTGGCCAACGTGGCCAAACCCCATCTCTACAAAAACCAAATTATCTGGGTGTGCTGGGGCAGATCTGTAACTGCAGCTACTAGGGAGGGGGAGGCAGGCAGGAGGGGGAGGCAGGATGGCTTGAGTCCAGGAGGTCGAGACTGCAGTGAGCTATGGTCCCACCATGGCACTAGCCTGAGTGACAGAGCCAGACCCTGTCTCTAGAAAAAAAAGAAAGAAAAAGAGAAACAGACAACCCAGCTGAAAACGCGCAAACGACCTGCACAGGACACGCCTCCAAAATGCGCACCAGGAAACGCAGCCGGCCAGCCCCAGCGAGACGCCACTTCCCAGGGCCAGCGAGGACGAGATGCGAGACCCCATCCAGGCCTGCTGGGAGCCCAGAAGTCCCCCAGATGGAACGACCCCAGGACCTGCGAGCCAGTCCTCTCCCTCCAGGCACACACCCGAGAGAAACGAAGACACCTGCCCACAAACGTTCACGTGGCCAGAACGAGCAGGTGAGTGTTCGCCATCGTCGCCAGCAGGTGGAAGCAGCTCCAGGGCCCACCGGAACCTCAGAGCACCACTCAAGCACGGAAAGGAGCGAGGCCCAGACCAGGCCACGGGGGTGGGGATGCATCTGGAGGACACGATGTCCAGTGAGAGACGCCAGACACAGAAAGCCACACAGCGTGTGAGCCCGTGTCTATGAAATGTCCAGGACAGGCCGAGCCGCAGACAGTACCGGCGCCTGGGGGAGGGCACGGGGAGTGGCGGCTGACGGGGACTAGGTGGGCTTCTTTTTGAGGCCATGAGAATGCTCTGGAATTAGACTGTGGTGGTGGCTGCACAGCTTTATGAACATACCACAACGTTTCACTGGGTGGGTTGTAGGGTGTGTGAAAACACGGAGATGAAGCTATTAAAATAAATGGGCCAGGCGCCTGTGGTCCCAGCTGCTTGGGAGGCTGAGGTGGCAGGATCTCTTGAACCCGGGAGGTGGAGGCTGCAGTCAGCCAAGATTGTAGCAACAGAGTGAGGCGGCGTCTCAAAAAACAAGGGGGGGCTGGGTGCGGTGGCTCACACCTGTAATCCTAGCACTTTGGGAGGCCAAAGTGGGCAGATCACTTGAGGTCAGGAGTTTGAGACCAGCCAACATGGTGAAAACCCGTCTGGTGAAAATACAGAAATTAGCCGGGCGCGGTGGTGGCGCTGGTAATCCCAGCTGCTCGGGGGCTGGCACAGCACTCAGCCGCTCTGGTCCCAATGTGCTGAGCTCAGCCCCTCTGCATCACCTGGCTCTCTATCAGGCTCCTGGGTTCCCATCTCAGTCCAGGGCAAAACGCACAGAAAGTTCCCACCACCCACACTGCGGGCTCACGACAGCCCAACCTGGCCACACACACACTCGTCTGCCCCAGCCCTGGCCTCCTCTTGGCCCCCCGCTGTCCTGCCCGTAGCGGCCGTGGGACCTGGTGCCACAGCACTGTCCAGAACCCTCTCCCTGCAGCACCCACTCAGGAGTCAGGGCCTGTGCATGTCAGCCCTGCTGCTGGAATGCCCACCCCAGGTGGTTCAAAGGTCACCTCTCTGCTCCAAGCCTCCGCCCTGTCATGGAGGACAGCCTCAACACTCACTCGTATCTGAAATCCGGCTGCCAAGGGCTGTGACCCAGCTCCTGGGTGTTGTCAGAGCTCTGGGCTATCCCTCAGGACCCTGGCCAGCCCCTCCAGGGCCACCGAAGGCCAGAACCGAGGCCCTGGTCACGAAGGCAAGTCACAGGTGGATCCCAGATATCCAGGGTAGAGGCCGAGCCTCTACTCTCAGGTGGTGGGAGGGGCTGGACCTGGGGGTCTCCAGCCACCCTCCTCCTCCAAGGGCACAGCTGAGAGGTCGCTTGGTCTCATATTAAATCGCAGCAGCCACAGGTAGAAATGCCTGGGTAAGGGGGCCTGGTAGAGGCACTGCCCCACCTTCTCCGGGGGCGGCCTGCACTGGGGGCCCCCACAGAGGCCCCACTGGAGCCTCTGGTCCTAGCAGAGGATGGTGAATCTGCTCACCTCTCCCTTGGAGGACAGGTGCAGGAGGTAAGATCACTCCCCCCGCCCCCCCCCGTCATCACCATAGCAACAGCTGGCCAGGCAGCAAGGGCGGAAGAGAGCCTGCCAGTGCCCGGCCCCACCCGTGCACCCCTAGGGGTGCGATGGCCTCATCTCCGGGTGGGATCTGGCAGGGCAGCAGGGGCCCTTCATCCACAGGGCCTGCACCGGGCACATGTCCTGAGGGCCCAGGGCCAGGCACGTGGAGGGGAGTGGGCTGGGGACCTGCAGGCCCCAGATGACTGACTGCCTGGAGACAGTGACTCGGCCTCAGGGCCCTCAGGGAGCTGTGCGCATCAGGAGACCCCAGGGAGGAAGCAGCCCTCGGCCTCGGTGGGAGCCCCGTGCGGGCTACTGTTTTCCTAAAGGGTGCCCAAAGCTTCCCGGCTCATCGACAGTGTGTGGGCCCCGCAGCCCCAGAGGCACGGGCACGTGTGGCGCCTGCACCCCCTTCTTCCCGCCCTCAGCAGCTGCCACCACATCCCACATTCACACTGTCTGTCCCTGGGCCCCACGCACCACGCACTCCTGGGACAAGCTGGGCGGACAAGGAGTGAGCAAAGCCGCTGCCTAGACCTGCTGGGGCCCCGCCTCACACCCCAGCGGGTGCCTCGGCCCAGACCCCGAACTCTGCCTTCTCCTTCCCAGGTGGATTCAGGCACCGCCACTAGGGACCAGAACCCCACACGTGCCCATCTGTCCCGGTGCCAGGGGTGCTGCAGCTCTCCTGAGGCTCAGGAAGGTCCTCATGGTGGCAGAGTTCTGAGTGGGAGGAAATTCGGCACCAGCAGTTGCCTGAGGCAGACCCCTGCACCAGCCGGCCGAACAGAGAGGTCAGCTGACATCCACAGGTTCCCTGGGTATTGCTGGTGCCCGATCACAACGCCAGGCTCCATGCTCACAGGGTGCTGCAGGGAGCCCATTCCAGAGAACCCAGCTGTGCGGAGTTGCTCCAGGGTGCCGGCCGGACGCCCGTGAGGCAGGGCAGGCTGTTACTGCCACAGCATCTGGCACAACCACAGACACACAGAGCCAGCAGCGGCCAGAGACAGACGCCGCACAGCCTGGGCAGACTCGGGTCAGGGCTGCTCAGGAGGCTGGGGAGGGCCAGGCCGCTGCAGGGATGAGGAGAAGACAGGGTGGGCTGAGGGGGCAGCTGGGCTGAGGGGGCAGCTGGGGAGACTTCCTGCCCCGCACCATCGGTGACACTGGCCGCAGCAGCCCTCACTTTCCCGGTGGCTCCCCGCCCACGCCGCCTCTTCCCCACGACCGTGGGCAGCAGGGTCCAGCACCCCCACTGTCCTCTCACCACCACTCGGGGACACTGCAGAGGCCCTCAGGGGTGGGGGGGTCAGCAGGCAGAGCTGAGACCACCCTAGGAACCACCCAGAGACAGGGAGCTCAGGGACAGGGATGGCATCCAGGGCCACCTCCCTGTGCCCGCCTGGGTCCCGGGGGCTCAGTGCCCTCAGCAGGTCCCTGCCCACCGGATGTTCTCGCCCACACCCTACTATCACAGCACCGCACTCAGCACCTCCTCAGCAGGGTCGAGTCTGGGTCTGAGCAGCCGCCAGCAGCCTGAGCCCCAGCTGGCCTGTCTGGTTCCTGCCGCCACACGCCCCACTCCGGCTGAGGCTTCCTTTCCTTAGACACCCAGACGCTCTCGTCACTGCCTTTTTTTTTTTTTCTTCTTCCCCAAAGGAGTCTTACTCTGTTGCCCAAGCTGGAGTGCAGTGGCACGATCTCAGCTCACTACATCCTCCGCCTTCCAGGTTCAAGCAATTCTCCTGTCTCAGCCCCCTGAGTAGCTAGGATTATAGGTGCCCGCCACCACACCTGGCCAATTTTTTATATTTGTGTTTTTATTTTTTTGAGACGGAGTCTCGCTCTGTCGCCCAGGCTGGAGTGCAGTGGCAGGATCTCAGCTCACTGCAAGCTCCGCCTCCCGGGTTCACGCCACTCTCCTGCTTCAGCCTCCTGAGTGGCTGGGACTACAGGCGCCCACCACCTCGCCTGGCTAATTTTTTGTATTTTTAGTAGAGACAGGGTTTCACCGTGTTAGCCAGGATGGTCTCGATCTCCTGACCTCGTGATCCACCCATCTCGGCCTCCCAAAGTGCTGGGATTACAGGCGTGAGCCACCGTGCCCGGCCAATTTTTTGTATTTTTAGTAGGGATGGGGTTTCACCATGTTGGCCAAGGCTGATCTCAACTCCTGACCTCAGGTAATCCATCCACCTCAGCCTCCCGAAGCACTAGGACCACAGGCGTGCGCCGCTGTGCCTGGCCTCGTCACCGCCTTCCGTGGGAGCAACTGTCGCCCCTGTGCTGTTGCCTGAGCCTCCGACTGCAAGTGTGGCTCCCCGCTCAGGGCACCCTCACAAGTCACCAGGAGAGCAGCCAGGTGCCGGCCACTCTGCACACACGTGCCCACCGGATGCCATGGGGAGCGAGTCGTACCACCAAACCCACTTTGCAGGTGAGGAGACTGAGGCCAGCGCTGTCCAGTGGAGAGTGGCCCAGTTGCGTGGGGGCCTCCAGCCTGATTCCAGAGCCAAGTAAGGCAACGCAGGCCTGGACAGCCGAGCTGCTGGCGGGAAGCCCTCGTGGGCAGGCAACCACAGGCCCACGGCAGCCAGTCCCCTCTGCTCAGAGGCAGCAGGAGTGTCCTGGACAGCCAGCTCAGGTGTCTACAGCAGGCAGACTGCCGCCTCAGACCTCAGCTGCTGCGCAAGCTCCCCATAAGCAGAGACGCCCTGTTTCGAGGGCGCTGGCTGTGGCTGGGGACTTTCCCCATGACCAGATTCGGAGCAGCCCTCCCTCCTTCCCGCCCCAGAACCAGGTGTGCCCATTTCCCAGCACAGAAAACTCATTTTTGAGACAGCATCTTGCTCGTCACCCAGGCTGGAGTGCAGTGGCACCATCACGGCTCACCGCAGCCTCCACCTGCCAGGTTCAAGCGCTCCTCCCACCTCAGCCCCCGCCCGGAGCTGGGACTCCAGGCACGCAGCAACACACCCCACTAATTATTTTAGTCTTCTGTAGAGACAGGGTCTTGCCATGTACAGAGAAGTTCTGACGCTACCACGCTGTCTAAGGGCATCTTGTTGCGTCCTGCTCCAAAGGCACAAGCAGGTGCCCTCTGGAGCACCTGTGGGGTGGAGACGGGCAGTCCCCGGCAGCCCTCCCTGTAGTTATTTGCTGTTAAGGAATTTACCAACGTCCATGATTAAATATTTGTCAATCACTGTTCCATGCTGGCTCCCTGGCCAGCCTGTAAAGTCTGTGAGGGCAAAGACCACAACTACCTGTCACCACTGAGTTCCTGTGACTACAGGAAAGCCTCGCCAGGCCCAGTGACAGTCAGAGGAGGTCAGGGTCCTCCCTGTCCTAGGCCACCAGTCCTGTGCAGGCTCCAGGAGCAGCTAAGTGTGCAGCCAGGTCAGAGCAGCGTCAGCCCCGCCCCCACCCCCCCGCCACAGCCACCACTTCGGGCTTCCCAGGGGCCTCCCAGGGCCTGTCCCAGGGCTCACAGCGGCTGCGAGGGGCTGCCCTGCAACTCACCCAGGCAGGCAGGCTGTCAGGCAACCAGCCCCTCCTGTCACGGCCAGTGGGGACAGGAAGCGGGAAGACGCAGGAGCGAGACCCCTGGGAGACAGAGGAGCAAGGCAAGGCTCAGTCTCAGCTCCCCAGCCTTCACCCCACATCCGAGATTTCACTTTATTTGTTCCTCCTGCTGGGGAGGGGAAGCCCGGTGGCTTCAGTAGAGGAAACCACACCTCTCTCTCCACTTCTGGGCCTGGCACCGCTGTCCCGCCATGCCCCAACTCTAGCACTCGTTCCTCCTCTGTGACCCACAGACAGGCGGCTTCTCCTGACTCCCTCCCGCCCCTTCCTGGGTCTCTGCACTGCTTGTTGAGGGCTTGGGTTCCTCTCAGGGGTCAAAGCGTAGCAACAGCCAGGCAGTAAGGCACACAGAGAGCACAGTAAATCCTCAATGCCTGCAGTCTCTTCCCCTGGGCACAGGGTGGGGAGTCCAGACCCCTCCACTTCCTGCAGCTGCTCCCCTCAAGCTGGTCAAGTGGCTCCGGACTGAGCCAACTCTGCCACTTTCCTGCTGAGCCACCACGGGCCTCAGTTTCCTCATCTATCAAGCAGGCGTGGCTCGACTAAATCACCACTTCCCACGTCAGCCTGGGGAAGGGGAACAGTGGTTAAAAATGCAGACCACCGCCGGGCACGGTGGCTCACACCTGTAATCCCAGGGCTTTGGGAAGCTGAGCCAGGAGGATCGCTTGAGCCCAGGAGTTCAAGACCAGCCTGGGCAACACAGGGAAACCCCGTTCCTAAAAATAATATTAAAAATACAGACTGCTGAGCCCATACCACACCGACTGACTCCGAAACCCCGGAAAAGGGGCCTGGAAATGGCATCTCCGACTAGCACAGCTCCCACCTCCCCCAAGGTGACATCAGGGCCGCGTGGAAAACACAGCCCTGAACTAGCAGGAAGTAGCACTCGGAACGCCCAGGCCCAGGGTCCTCCCGGGCGAGGGGTGGCTGTAAACACCTCGAGGAGGGGTGGGCTGCCCGGCCAACCCCGGGAGGGAAAGAACGCAGGCTCCGGTCACAAAGCCTTATCGGCGGGCCGCGCTCGAACCCCGGGACGGTGCCTGGAGCCTTCTGGGCCTGAACCTGCCTCCAAGGCGGCGGCCAGGGCTCCACAAGGCGAACGTGCAGCGAGGCGCCGGCGCCCCAGACCACGCGCTCGGCGGGGGTCCCTTGGCGTTATTCTCAGGGTCCGAGCCCCTCCTCCAGGCCCCGACAGGCCCGGCCCCTGCCCCGCGCCGCGCCACCGAGCAATACCCTCTCTGCTCGCCAAGCCTCAGTTTCTCCGTTTGCAAAACCTGGCTCACCGGACTCGGAGGTCCCACCTGGAATCCTCACGGCCTCTCGGGTTGGGAACGCCGCGAATGTGGGCTCACCCAGCCCCGATCCCGCTGCGCCGCTCCGGCCAGGCCCCGCCTCCCGCCCAGGCCTCAGTTTCCCGCATGGGCAGGACGGGGTTCGCGCCCGCACCGCCCGGGCTCCCCGCGGATCCAGCCTGGGCCGGCGCTGCCCCGAGCCTCAGTTTCCCTATCTTGGCCAGCTCGCGCAAGGAGCAGGCGCAAGCGACCCCCACCCCGGCCCCGGCCTCGGCCTCGCCTCAGGCCTGCGGCACAGACCCTGTCGCCCGTAGCCCTGGCCCGGGCCTCACCGGCAGGCGCGGGACGATCTCCACGGAGCAGCAGTGGCAGAAGTACCGTCCGGGCTGCGGCGACGCCTCGGCCATGGCCGCCGCCGCCTACTCCGCGCCGCCCGCCCCCCGCGCGGCGCCCG
>NW_016808172.1:105914-110012 GCF_001698545.2 Rhinopithecus bieti
AACGGGGGTGGAGCTTCCGACGGGGGCGGGGCCAAGCCCAGTCGGCGGAAGAGGCGAGGAGCGGGGCCTGCGCGAGGTGGGGCCGAGGCCCTCCTCGTCTCCCGAAGCTGCCAGGGTCCTCGTGTCCCTCAGTGCTTCCCTACCTCATCGCCTTCTCCCCTCATGGTACTTCAGCCGACTGTCCCCACTCTTCCTGGGGCTCGCCAGGCGCCCTCTCCCCGCCCCTCCCGGTGCAGCGCTCCCCAACCCCACGTGGCTCTCTTCCAGGTCTTTGCTCAAATGTCAGCTTACAAGGTCTCCTCTGCTGCCCTCCTGCCCCGTGGCACTGTCAGGTCAGCTGCGCAGCGAAGGGATTTTTGGACCCACAGCAGCGCCTGACACACAGCAGGCATTCCGTCAGCGCTGCGGAATACAGACAGGGGCTCAGGGCGCTGCCAGGGCCTCGCTGGGACCCTGGGGTCAGACAGAGGCTGAGGTCTGTGGCTTGTGGCCTTGTTTGCAAGATGCTCCGCAGGCTGACGGCCCAGGAGCCTCCCGGGTGCAGAGAGGGCAGGAAACCTAACCCCCCTCCCAAATGTAATCAGTAGACACGGTATCAACACCCAGCGCAGGCCAGGATCATTTCTGAGGTTAGTTCTGGCCCAATCATGCATGTATTTCTTTTCTTTTCTTTTCTTTTCTTTTTTTTTTTGAGACAGAGTCTCACTCTGTCACCCAGGCTGGAGTGCAATGGCACAGTCTCGGCTCACTGCAACCTCCACCTCCTGGGTTCAAGCGATTCTCCCGCCTCCCCCACCCAAGTAGCTGGGACTAAAGGTGCGCGCCATCACACCGGCTAACTTTTGTATTTTTAGTAGAAATGGGGTTTCATTATATTTAGCCAGGCTGGTCTCGAACTCCTGACCTCGTGATCCGCCCACCTCGGCCTCCCAAAGTGCTGGGATTACAGGCGTGAGCCACCGCACCCAGCCTCATGCATGTATTTCTTTATTCACTCAACACTCATTGAGCACCTACTGCATACCAGACCCTATGCTGAACGCACGCAGAGACCCCCAGCCCCATGAGATTGGACCGGAGTATGGGACTCAGGGGTGACCCCAGCTCTGCCTCGGGAGAGAGAAAGGGCTTCCGAGGGGAAAGACATTGGAACCAGGGCTTTGAGGGATGAACAGGATTTGATTGGAGTTGGACATCCTGCAAAATGAGGCATTGGAGCCAGACTGTTGAGGAATTAAGAGTTGGAGCCCGTGCATTGAAGGGTTTTTTGTTTGTTTGTTTTATTTTTGTTTGTTTGTTTGTTTGTTTTTTAGAGATGGAGTCTTGCTCTGTCGCCCAGGCTGGAGAGCAATGGCACGATCTCGGCTCACAGCAACCTCCGCCTCCCAGGTTCAAGTGATTCTCCTGCCTAAGCTTCCCAAGTAGCTGGGATTACAGGCTGGGCACCACCACGCCCGGCTAATTTTTGTGTTTTTAGTAAAGACGGGATTTGGCCATGTTGGCCAGGCTGACCTCAAACTCCTGACCTCAGGTGATCCACCCGTCTCAGCCTCCCAAAGTGCTGGCATTACAGGCTTGAGTCACTAAGCCCGTCCTGCATTTAGGGTTTTGAATGTCCGAGGTTGGGGACAGGGGCTTGAGCCACCTTCCTGTCCGTCTTTTCAGCAGCGCGAATCCAGTCATTCCTGCTCTGACCACCAGAGAGCGCACGGGCCCTGTCCCTGGGAATCCAGGAAAACCCCAGGCCGGGGAGGGGCAAGGCTTGCAGATTCAACACCAGGCCTCCCAGACCCAGCCCCTGCACCAGCCTTCGCGCTGCAGAAGTGTAGAAGGAGTAACAGGCCTGGTTCAAAACAACACCAAACCACAAACTGGCTGTGTGTCCCTGGGCAAATGGCTTAACCTCTCTGAGCAGGCGGCAGAACCTGAAGGTTTTCCGTTGGCTTGGGGCAGACGTGAGGACCCCTTGCACCTCCTCAGCCCTCCCTGTGCTCTGCTGCCTGCCCTGAGTCACCTGCCTCTTGCTGACCCCTCCCCAGCCTCACTGGCCTCCTTGGGTGGGTTGAGCAGTTTCCCACCTCGGGGCCTTGCAAGGCCATTCCCTCTGCTGGTAGTGTCCTTCCCCAAGTCCCCTCTCCTGCCCCTGCTTTTTTTTTTTTTTTTTTTTTTTTGAGATGGAGCCCAGGCTGGAGTGCAGTGGCATGATCTCAGCTCACTGCAACCTCCGCCTCCTGGGTTTAAGGGATTCTCCTGCCTCAGCCTCCCGAGTAGCTGGGATTACAGGCATGTGCCACCACGCCCAGCTAATTTTGTATTTTTAGTAGAGACAGGGTTTCGCCGTGTTAGCCAGGCTGATCTCGAACTCCTAACCTCAGGTGACCCACCCACCTTGGCCTCCCAAAGTGCTGGGATTACAGGCGTGAGCCACCGCAACCAGCCCATCTGTGGGTTATTAATGGCGTCTCCCCGTATGTGAGGCCAATGCCCAGCGCACAGTAGGTGTTCAGTAGATTCCCAAATGCATGAACAGTTGGCAAGTGTCTACTGTGTGCTGGGCCCAGGCAGGTGCTGGAAACACAGTGGGAATGAGAAGGAACGTAGGGATTTTGTATCAAACTAAGCAGGGTGAAGTGGCTCACGCCTGAGACCAGGAGTTGAAGACCAGCCTGAGCAACAGAGTGAGACCCTGTCTCTACACAAATAGGATTAGGCTGGGCACAGTGGCCCACGCCTGTAATCCCAGCACCTTGGGAGGCTGAAGTGGGAGGATTGCTTGAGCTCAGGAGTTGAAGACCAGCCTGGGCAACACGGTGAAACTATGTCTCTACTAAAAATAAAAAAATTAGCCAGGTGTGGTGACGGGCACCTGTAATCCCAGTTACTCAGGAGGCTGAGGCAGGAGGATCACTTGACTGGGAGGCAGAGGTTGCAGTGAGCCGAGATTGCACCACTGCACTCCACCCTGGGCCACAGATGGAGACCCCATCTTTTTTGTTTTGTTTTGTTTTATTTTGTTTTGTTTGAGATGGAGTCTTGCTCTGCCGCCCAGGCTGGAGCGCAGTGGTGTGATCTCAGTTCACTGCAACCTCTGCCTCCCGGGATCAAGTGATTCTCCTGCCTCAGCCTCCTGAGTAGCTGGGACTACAGGCACCCGCCACGACGCCCGGCAAATTTTTCTATTTTTAGTAGAGACAGGGTTTCTCCATGTTGGTCAGGTTGGTCTTGAACTCCCGACCTCAGGTGATCTGCCCGCCTCAGCCTCCCATAAGTGCTGGGATTACAGGTGTGAGCCACCGTGCCCAGCGGAGACCCCATCTTTAAAAACAAAACAGAACAGAGGGCTCAGCACGTGCCAGGCCTGAAGTTTTTTTTGTTTTTTGTTTTTTGTTTTTTTTTTTGAGACGGAGTCTCGCTCTGTCGCCCAAACTGGAGTAAAGCGGCCGGATCTCAGCTCACTGCAAGCTCCGCCTCCCGGGTTCACGCCATTCTCCTGCCTCAGCCTCCCGAGTAGCTGGGACTACAGGCGCCCGCCACCTCGCCCGGCTAGTTTTTTGTATTTTTTAGTAGAGACGGGGTTTCACCGTGTTAGCCAGGATGGTCTCGATCTCCTGACCTCGTGATCCGCCCGTCTCGGCCTCCCAAAGTGCTGGGATTACAGGCTTGAGCCACCGCGCCTGCAGGCCTGAAGTTTAATTCTCACAAAAGCTCCACGTCATGGACACAATTTAACGGACAACACACAGCACACCCAGGCCCCTCGGCCCCACCTGCCGGCCACCCGGCCCCCGATCACACCCAGGCCCCTCAGCCCCCCCGCCCGCCACCCGGCCCCCGATCACACCCAGGCCCCTCAGCCCCTCCTGCCGGCCACCCGGCCCCCGATCACACCCAGGCCCCTCGGCCCCTCCTGCCGGCCACCCGGCCCCCGATCACACCCAGGCCCCTCGGCCCCTCCTGCCTGCCACCCGGCCCCCGATCAGACCCAGGCCCCTCGGCCCTCCTCCTGCCGGCCACCCGGCCCCCGATCACACCCAGGCCCCTCGGCCCCTCCTGCCGGCCACCCGGCCCCCGATCACACCCAGGCCCCTCGGCCCCNNC
>NW_016808172.1:114329-122764 GCF_001698545.2 Rhinopithecus bieti
AAAAAAAAAAAAAAAAATAGCCAGGTGTGGTGGTGCCCGCATGTGCTCAGGAGGCTGAGGCATGAAAATCACTTGAACCCAGGAGCACAGGTTGCAGTGAGCTGAGATTGCACCACTGCACTCCAGCCTGGGAGACAGAGTGAGTTAGACTCCATCTCAAAATAAATAAATAAATAAAGTCCCCAAACATACTTGATTTTTGCCCAGCAAGGCTCATGTCTGTGGTGGGAAGTCAGGGACCCCGAACGGAGGGACCAGCTGGAGACATGGCAGAGGAACATAAATTGTGAAGATTTCATTTTAATATGGACATGTATCAGTTCCCAAATTAATACTTTTATAATTTCTTACACCTGTCTTAATCTCTTAATCCTGTTATCTTCATAAGCTGAGGATGTACATCACCTCAGGACCACAGTGATAATTGTGTTAACTGTATAAATAGGTTGTAAAACGTGTGTTTGAACAATATGAAATCAGTGCACCTTGAAAAAGAATAGAATAACAGCGATTTTAGGGAACAAGGGAAGACAACCATAAGGTCTGACTGCCTGCAGGGTCGGGCAAAAAGAGCCATATTTTTCTTCCCGCAGAGAGCCTATAAACGGACGTGCAAGTAGGGAAGATATCACTAGGTTCTTTTCCTAGCAAGGAATATTAATATTAATACCCTGGGAAAGGAATGCATTCCTTGGGGGAGGTCTATAAATGGCCACTCTGGGAATGTCCGTCTACGTGGTTGCGATAAGGACTGAGATATGCCTTGGTCTCCTGCAGTACCTTCAGGCTTACTAGGGTTGGGAAACTCCACCCTGGTAAATTTGTGGTCAGACCAGTTCTCTGCTCTCAAACCCTGTTTTCTGTTGTTTGAGATGTTTATCAAGACAATACGTGTACCGCTGAACATAGACCCTTAGTAGTTCGGTTTTGCCTTTTGTCCTGTTGCCTCAGAAGCATGTGATCTTTGTTCTGCTTTTTGCCTTTCGAAGCATGTGATCTACTCCCTGTTCTTATACCCCCTTCCCTTTTGAAACCCTTAATAAAATCTTGCTGGTTTAAGGCTCAGGTGGGCATCACAGTCCTACCAATATGTGATGTCACCCCTGGCGGCCCAGCTGTAAAATTCCTCTCTTTATACTCTTTCTCTTTATTTCTCAGCCGGCTGACGCTTATGGAAAATAGAAAGAACCTATGTTGAAATATTGGGGGTGGGGGTGGGCGCGGTGTCTGACACCTGTAATCCCAGCACATTGGAAGGCCGAGGCGGGCGGATCACAAGGTCAGGAGATCGAGACCATCCTGGCTAACATGGTGAAACCCCATCTGTACTAAAAAATACAAAAAATTAGTCAAGTGTGGTGGCGGGCGCCTGTAGTCCAGCTATGCAGGAGGCTGAGGCAGGAGAATGGCGTGAACCTGGGATCAAGCCGAGATCATGCCACTGCACTCCAGCCTGGGTGACAGAGCGAGACTCCATCTCAAAAAAAAAAAAAGAAAAGAAATATTGGGGGTGGGTTCCCCTGATACGTGTCAGATTTCTGATCCCCAGAACCATCAGGTAATTCATCTGTGCTGTTTTCAGCTGCTACCTCTGGGTCCATTTGTTACAGCAGCAGATAGCATGCTCATACAACAAGCTATAATGAGTCGAGACCAGTCAGTCTGGGTGTTTGTGGGTTTCCCAGAAGCCTCGAAGCTGCAGGCGGTCCCTTCTGTCATTGGCCGGAGCGAGGTCACATGGTTGTGCCTGAACCAATGACTAGCAAGAGGAATGACTGACATCACTGTGATCTTTTCTGAACCATCAGTATTCACCTCTGGGGCTGAGGCAGGGCCCTACCTTCTGTTAGAAATCTGGCTGCCTGAATCTCACACAAAATCAGGTCCCTCATCAGGGAAAGGGAACAGCCAGCTATGGGGTGGGGATGCTTGGGGGCCAGCATGGAGAGTTGCTGTGGGAAGAGGCCTGGACTGAGCAGGTTCAGCAGGAAGGAACCCAGGCCAATAAACCTGGACTGGTCCCATGGCCATCGGGAGCCATGGGTGGTGTTTGAGCTGTGGAAGTACCTCTGAAGGGGGTGTTTTTTGTCTGTTTGTTTTGTTGTTGTATTTTGTTTTTTGAGACAGTCTCACTGTGCCACCCAGGCTGGAGAGCAGTGGTGTGATCTCGGCTCACTGAAACCTCTGCCTCCTGGCTTCAGGCAATTCTCCTGCCTCAGCCTCCCGAGTAGCTGGGACTACAGGCACCTGGCACCATGCCCAGCTAATTTTTGTATTTTTAGTAGAGATGGAGTTTCACCATGTTGGCCAGGCTGGTCTCGATCTCCTGACCTTAAGTGATCTACCTGCCTCAGTCTCCCAAAGTGCTGGAATTACAGGCATGAGCCACCGCGCCTGGCCGTTTTGTGTTTTGAGATGAAGTCTCACTGTCGCCCAGGCTGGAGTGCAGTGGTGTGATCTTGGCTTACTGCAGCCTCTGCCTCCTGGGTTCAAGTGATTCTCCTGCCTCAGCCTCCTGAGTAGCTGGGAATACAGGCGTGCACCACCACACTCGGCTAATTTTTTTGTATTTTTAGTAGAGAAAGGGTTTCACCCTGTTGGCCTGGTCTCAACTCAACTGGTCTCAAACTCCTGACCTCAAATGATCCGCCCACCTCAGCCTCCCAAAGTGCTGGGATGACAGACGTGAGCCACCGCGCCCGGCCAGTGGGGTTGCTTTAACGCCCGGCTCACACCGCACCCTGCCGATGGGGATGTTTTTGGACTCAGCTCACTTCCCAGAGTTCCCACACCCCCCACCAGGCCAGATCTTCAGGCCTGAGCCATGGTTATCAGCATCGCAGGTGCCAGAGAGACCAGCAAGGCTTTGCTTCCTGGAGCCCAGGGGGTGGCAAGCTCTAGCTCAGAGGCTGCAGACAATGGACAGTGAGCCAATGCCAAGTATCTTCGGACTCAGGAAGGTGGGACCAGGTGTCTCTGAGTGTTCTGTACCAAGCCACATCCCATCCTGGAGGCCGAAGCTGGTACAGCAAAGAGAGCCCCCTAGGGCCTTGCAGAACCTGCTGCTCTGGGTCTTAAAGGCTCCCCTTGAATAAATGCAAACCTACTAATTGCAAAGGTGGTTATTATTATCAGCTCCAAGGGACAGAAACTTGCTTTAAACTGGCTTCATCTCCCTGCGGAGGAGGAGTTCAGGCACAGCTGGATCCAGCAACCTCCAGTGTCACTGGGAATTGTTGCTGTCCCTTTTGGCTCTGTGGCCCACGGGGCTGGCCTCTCCCTAGCCATCAGAGAGAGCCACTTGCAACTTCAGGCTCACACCCTTCCAGCCCCAGCAGGAAGCAGGTGTCCTTGTTCCTCTCCCAGCAAAATTCCAGGGCCGTTAGCTGGGCATGGTGGCTCACACCTGTAATCCCAGCACTTTGGGAGACTGAGGCAGGCAGATCACGAGATCAGGAGTTCGAGACCAGCCTGGCCAATATGGTGAAACCACATCTCTACTAAAAATACAAAAATTGGCCGGGCGCGGTGGCTCAAGCCTGTAATCCCAGCACTCTGGGAGGCCAAGACGGGCGGATCACGAGGTCAGGAGATCGAGACCATCCTGGCTAACACAGTGAAACCCCGTCTCTACTAAAAAACACAAAAAACTAGCCGGGCGACGTGACGGCGCCTGTAGTCCCAGCTACCCGGGAAGGCTGAGACAGGAGAATGGCGTGAACCCGGGAGGCGGAGCTTTTGCATGAGCTGAGAATCCGGCCATAGCACTCCAGCCTGGGTGACAGAGCGAGACTCCGTCTCAAAAAAAAAAAAAAAAAAAAAAAAAAAAAAAAAAAAAAAAATACAAAAATTAGCTGGATGTCCGTGGCAATACGCCTATAGTCCCCAGCTACTGCGGAAGGCTAAGGCAGAAGATGATTGAACCGTGGGAGGTGGAGGTCGCAATAAGCCCTGAGATCACGCCACTAGCACTCCAGCCTGGGCAACAGAGTGAGATCCTGTCTTGAAAAAAAAAAAAATTCCCAGGGCTGACTCGTCCTGGGTTTTGCTTGTTTTCCTTTTTCTTCTTTTTTTTTTTTTTTTTTTTTGAGATGGAGTGGCACTTTGTCACCCAGGCTGGAGTGCAGTGGCGCAATCTCAGGTCAGTGCAAGGTCCGCCTGCTGGGTTCAAGCGATTCTCCCGCCTCAGCATCCTGAGTAGCTGGGACTACAGGCGTGCACCACCACGCCCAGTTAATTTTTGTATTTTTAGTAGACACTGGGTTTCACCATGTTGGTCAGGGTGGTCTCAAACTCCTGATCTCAAGTGACCCGCCTGCCTCAGCCTCCCTAAGTGCTGGGATTATAGGCGGGAGCCACCACACCCAGCCTGGTTTTCTGAGTGTCAGATAAGCCTCACTCACTGGCTGGGCGTGCGTGGGTGTCCACTCCTGGGGTCCCTTGTGCTGGGACGATTGGAGATGATTCCCCAGAGGAAAATATGGTGCTTGGAGCAGAAGGGAAAACCAGCCCTGGGCTGGCCCTCATCGTGCATGGGAGGTACACGGGTCCTGGAAGTTTGTGAACTTGGCGCTGACCCTAGTCCTGACTCTGCAGGGCTATGTGACTCCAAGAAAGTCACTTCCCACCCTCCAACCTCATTTGCCCCCTATAAATGGGGTGCCTGCCTTACAGCCTCCCGGCAAGCAGCAAAGGGGACTCACCATGGTCCCATCCTGGGTGAGCACCCATTAACTAGGTGATTAACAGGAATTCACGCATGCCTGCTGTGGGCCTACTGTGCACCCGGTACTGTCCACATCCCACTTGGAACCTGTAGCACTGGGGTCTGTGCCCATTTTACAGATAAGAAAACAGGCATATGCCGGGTGCGGTGGCTCACGCCTGTAATCCCAGCAATTTGGGAGGCCAAGGCGGCTGGATCACCTGAGGTCAGGAGTTCGAGACCAGCCTGGCCAACATGGTGAAACCCCGTCTCTACTAAAAATACAAAAAATTAGCTGGGCCCGGTGGTGCTTGCGTATAATCCCAGCTACTCGGGAGGCTGAGGCAGGAGAATGGTGTGAACCCGGGAGGCAGAGCTTGCAGTGAGCCAAGATCGCGCCACTGTACTCCAGCCTGGGCAACAGAGCGAGATTCCGTCTCAAAAAAATAAATATAATAATAATAATAATAAATAAGTAAAACACACAATTTTTTCTCTTGCACAAGTTCTGGAGGTCAGTAGTCCCACATGGGGGCAGGGTGCGGTGGCTCATGCCTGTAGTCCCAGCACTTTGGGAGACCAAGGCAGGTGGATTACCTGAGATCAGGAGTTCAAGACCAGCCTGGCCAACACAGTGAAACCCTGTCTCTACTAAGAATACAAAAATTAGCCAATTGTGGTAGCGGGTGCCTATTTAATCTCAGCTACTCGGGAAGCTGAGGCAGAAGGATGGCTTGAACCCGGGGGGCGGGGGTTGCAGTGAGCCAAGATTGTGCCATTGCACTCCAGCCTGGGCAACAGAATGAGACTACATCTCAAAAAATAAAAATAAAAAAGAAGCTCCACACGGGTTTCGCTGGGGGAAGATCGAGGTGCTGGCAGAGCTGCGTTCCTTCTGGCAGCTCCAAGGAGAATCTGTTCTGCGCCTTTCCAGGCTCCTAAAGGCCGCCCACATTCCCTGGCTCCAGTCCCCTTCCTCCATCTCCGAATCCCGCAATGGCAGCCAAGTCCTTCTCTTATCCCATCTCTAACCATAGAGGGCAGGCGTCTCCTTTTCTTTCTTTTTGTTTATTTTTTTTTGAGATGGAGTCTCGCTGTGTTGCCCAGGCTGGGGTGCAGTGGCACGATCTCAGCTCACTGCAACCTCCGACTCCCAGGTTCAAGCAATTCCCCTGCTTCAGCCTCCCAAGTAGCTGGGATTACAGGCACACGCCGCCATGCCCACTTTTTTTTTTTTTTTTTTTTTGTATTTTTAGTAGAGACAGAGTTTTACCATGTTGGCTACTCTAGTCTCGAACTCCTGACCTCAAGTGATCTGCCCATCTCAGCCTCCTAATGTGCTGGGATTCTACCGCGCCCGGCCAGGCATCTCCTCTCCTACGGACACTTCGAGGACCGTGGGCCATCTGTATAACCCAGGATGGGCCCCTGTGTGAAAGTCCTCAACTCAGTCCCGCCTGCAGAACCCCTTTGGCCAAGGAGGGTGGGACACCCACAGGTTCCAGGGATGAGGGCCCCGTGGTCTCTGGGGCCGCCGTTCTGCTGACCACCCCCAACCGCACTTCCACTCACTCACAGCACAAGCGTCTGTTTTCAGCGCACACCCCTGCCGTTCCAACCAACGTTCGTCTCAACCTCAACATCCCTTTCCTCTGGGAAGCCTTCCTCAGTCTCCCCCAGGCCTGCGTCAGACCTGGGGCACCTCTGCTATCTGGGCATCCTCTACCACAGAACAACACTGGATTGTTACTGTTTACCTGTCAGGATTTACCTTGACGAGACAGAAGCTTGGGGGAGTGAGCAGAGGCCACGGCAGCCACGGTGGGTGTCTGAGTCAGGGAGAAGTGTTGTGGCAGCTGGGGTAGGAAGTGGGCCACAGGGGCCAGGCTGCGGGCGGAAGTCCTAGGATGAGCCTCGGGCCTGGATAGGGTGGGGAGGGGGCAGAGCCGGGAGAGGGGAGGTCGTCACTGGGGTCTCAGGAGGAGGCGGTGCCCCAGAAAAGGCCACTGACCTGTCTGAGGTCACCCTGCACAGAGCCTTTGGGTTAAGGAGGAAGACAGAGCCGGGAGCAGGAGGCCACTGGCAGCTGGCCTCGGTTTCCCCGGAGAGGGCCGGAACCCACGCCAGCCAGACAATGACCCTTTGATTCGCACAGCCCAGGCCGTAGTGACTGAGCCACAGCGGGGTCAGGTCTTGGCCAAGGTCACACTGTCCAGCCCCCGCACACCCTCAGTGAGAACACAGGGTCCTGTCCCTGCCCCGCTCCCCAACCCGGGGAGATTCCCAGGGGAATGCCAGAGGCCAAGGCCAGGTCAAGACGGCAGGGTGTCCCCCTCAGGGCCACTAGGGCAGGAACTCGGCCCCTGGCCACTGGCTGCTAGGGGACACAGTCAGGCTGGGCAGCTGAGGTGGAGGAGAGGGTACAGGTGTCTTCCGTGGGCGCAGGTCTCACGTATGCCAGAGAAGGGGCTGTGCTGTGGGGCTGCTGGACGCCTCCGTTTCCACACCTGGGGGACGGGCAATGCCGGAACATTGAGTGGCCAGACACAGGCATCCCCAGGAGACACCCAACTGCTCTCTACCTCCTCAACCTTCTTTATTTTCCTGAAAGCATTTACCACTCTTTGAAGTTACAGATTAATTTGTCTCTGCATTTTGCTGTCTATGGCCCCTCCAAACCAGGAGCTCGGTGAGGGTGCGATGGGGTCTGCCTTGGTCACCATGGCACCCCAGCACCCTGCAGGGCCCCTCCGGCCAACAGGAGATGTTCACTGATGGTTCCTTAGAAGCAGGAACAGAGGGGCTCCGCAGAACCCTTGAGCTCGCCACAGGCGCCCTGACAAATCCGGAGGCCTCCACCGCAGCATCAGCTCCCAAGTAGGAATTGTGTCTGGCTGCAGCAAAGCCCCCCGGGCACAGCGCCTCCAGGCCCACGCAGATGTCGCTGTCATAAATTGTGGGAAACGCCTCTGCTGGAAACAGTGTTCGCTGAATCTCGGAGGGAGAGGAAAAAAAACCTGGTAAACATTCTTGTTGATGTGACCTGGGGGAACGTTCCCAAAGGCTTAGAGGGCTGTGGGGGGCAGAGTTGCCCAGGGGCCCAGGACAAAGGCCTGGCATGCACACACTCACGCACACACACGTACACACACGCACGCAGACAGTGGCCTCCCTGGGGGCCTTGGCTGGGCGAGGCCTGCTGTTGTCCACGATGCTGGAAGGAGCTGTGTCTCGGTCTGTCCCGGCCGCACCCCGTTCTGTCCCACACCCAACCTCTCCCCACCCACAGGCCAGCTCCAGCGGCCAGGTGGACGGGTGGGCGGCCAGTGCTGTGAGGAGGGAACCACATCCAGTTGAGGTTTTGGGTGTGTGGGGCGGGTCGGGACCAAGGAGGCCGGGTTGGGGGGCTCAGACTATGAAAGTGACCACATGCAAATCACAGAAACGGGGTGCAGGGATCCACAGACGTGCTCCTCGTGGGTCCCCGCTAGCTCACCACCACCCCTGCAACTGAAGAGCCCCAAACCCACTTTAACTCCTGGAGACGGCGCCTCGATCCACCCAAAAGGCTGCCACCACCTCGAACCCACACCCCTGTCCCAGTTCCGCCCTGGTTCCAGCCACATCTCCCCAGATGCATTCTCTGGCTCCGGGAGGGGACCCGGGCGCGCGCCCCCAGCTGCCCCCCGCAGCGGCCGGGCCCGGCGCCTGCCCACCCCGCGCGGGACAC
>NW_016808172.1:123161-131876 GCF_001698545.2 Rhinopithecus bieti
CGCGCCCCGCCCCGTGCCCCGCCCCGCCCGCGGCCCGCGGGACCTTTATAGGGAGCGCCGGCCGCGCGCTGGGAAGTCGGTGCCGCTGCCGTCTCTGCGTTCGCCATGCGTCCCGGGACGCCAGGGCCATTCTGGCCTCTGCCCTGGGGGGCCCTGGCTTGGGCCGTGGGCTTCGTGGGCTCCATGGGCTCGGGGGACCCCGCGCCCGGTGAGTGGAGAGGCCAGAGGGGCGGGCGGGGCGGGCCACCCACGTGGGGCTGCCCGGAATGCGGCCGGGGAGACGTCGGGGGGCGCGGCGGCGGTGGGGGCGAGGGCGGTGTCCAGCGCAAGCTGGAGCCGGGAGGGTCTGAAGGGGGGTCACCAGGAGGTCAGCAGAGCAGAGGTTCCTAATCACAATGACCGCTGACATTTATTGAGCGCTTAGTGTCTACCTCTCCCCTCCCAGAACCCGTGCCATCCCTCTACTGCCGGAGCTCTCTTCATCTCCGTCTTCCAGATGGGGAAACTGAGGCTCAGCGTCACACAGACTGTAGGCGGCAAAGCCAGGGTTCTAGCCGCGACCGTCTGGGTCGGTCCTGGTGCCCTGAGAGGCAGCGCTGGGTGTCTGGAGCCAGGCCCTCCAGCTGGGGCTGAGAGCTTCCCCGGGTCCTGGGTAGACCAGGCATGGAGACTCACACCTGGGACTTGCCGGGAGGCGCTAGGCAGGAGACGGCCCCACTCCTGGCCTCAGTTTCCCCTATGATGGGTGCCAAGGTGCTGCGCTCCCCAAGCTGGTCCCTGGCAGTGTCTGTGAACCAGCGAGTGCTCTGGGAAGGGGACTGTGGCCGGTCCTGCCCCCAGGGACGGGGAAGAAACTGGGGCTCTCTGGCTCCCCACCCCCCATCCCTGCAGCCCCACCCCACCCCAGCCCCGCGCCAAAGGGAGAGCAGAGCCCCCTCCCCGAAGGCCACGTCCCTGGGGAGACAGTGAGCTCATGCAAGGGGAATGTTCCCAAGTTGGAGTGAGTAAGAGGCGGGCCAGGCGGTGGGGGGGCTGCCAGGCGCGGGGCTCCACGTGCCCTCGCCCTCGGGTGCTGTCTAGACAGAGGGCAGAGGCAGGAGAAGCGGTTCCAGGGCCCGCTGACCCTGACCTGCCCAGTGCCTGGCGTTGGGTGGTGTTTGACGGGTTGGGCGGGGTGCCACCCCCGGCCTGGGGGCTCGGAGGGAACGAGGGGGGACCTCCTGGGATGGGTGAGGGTGTAGAGGCGGCACAGAGCTAGAGGGGAGGAGGCAGCTCCAGGGACGCGGAGCCAGGGTGGGGACACCCATATGGTTTTCTGCCCCTCTTCCTGGGTTGGGGTAGATCATCCCGTGCGTAACTACTGAGCACCACCTGCATGCATCTGTGGGTGGGCCAGAAGCTGGGTGTCAGGAGTGGCCCAGGAGAGCACCCCGTCCCGTGGCCCGCAGGTGGTGTTTGTTGGCTCCAGCAGGGCCAGGAGGCCACCTGCAGCCTGGTGCTCCGGACTAACGTCACCCGGGCCGAGTGCTGTGCCTCCGGCAACATTGACACCGCCTGGTCCAACCTCACTCACCCGGGGAACAAGATCAACCTCCTTGGCTTCTTGGGCCTTGTCCACTGCCTTCCCTGCAAAGGTGAGACCCCCAGGCTAGAAGCAGGGCAGGCATCTCAGCTCGGGACCAGCCAAAAACAGTCATGGTGGTCGAGGGCCAAACATGTGGGACTGAGCCTGTCACAGGGGTTGCAGAGGGGATCCTGGCCTCAGAGAGGGACTGGGGGTACTTCCCAGTTCCCAGGCTTCAGCCTCTTGCAGCTTAGGACGCAGGAAGGGGCTCTGAGGACTCCCCACGTGGCTCCAGCCTTTGCTGGGGCTGAGCTGTCTGCCTGGGTGGCTCTTCCCACCTGGTCGATAAATGTCTGGCTTATACCTAGCTCCTGGGAAAGTGGGTTTGCCATTCTGGCCTGTGACCCCAAATGTCTACACCAGGGACCTTCACTGCAGACTCCAGGGTCTGTGGTAGGGTTACAGCTGCATGTTTAACAAGCATTTGCCTTGGGACCCTGTTTTTTTTTTTTGAGATGGAGTTTCATTCTTGTTGCCTAGGCTGGAGTAAAATGGCACGATCTCGGCTCACTGCAACCTCCACCCCCCAGGTTCAAGCGATTCTCCTGCCTCAGCCTCCCTAGTAGCTGGGATTATAGGCGTGCGCCACCACACCAGGCTAATTTTTTGTATTTTTAGTAGAGACGAGGTTTCTCCATGTTGGTCAGGCTGGTCTCGAACTCCCGACCTCAGGTGATCCGCCTGCCTCGGCCTCCCAAAGTGCTGGATTACAGGCGTGAGCCACCGCGCCCGGCCACTCGGGACCCTCTTCGGAGACAATGCCTCCCTCATCAAACGAGGGGCTCTTGGGTGGCACAGAAAGAATGGATGAGTTAAGATATACTCTCCACACTGGAGGACGATTTTTTTTTTAAGACGGAGCCTTGCTCTGTCACCCAGGCTGGAGTGCAGTGGTGCGATCTTGGCTTACTGCAACCTCGGCCTCAGCCTCCTGGGTTCAAGCGATTCTCTTTCCTCAGCCTCCCCAGTGGCTGGGACTATAGGTGTGCACCACCACGCCTGGCTAATTTTTATATTTTTGGTAGAGATGGGTTTCATCACATTGGCCAGGCTGGTCTCAAACTCCTGACCTCAAGTGATCTGCCAGCCTTGGCCTCCCAAAGTGCTGGGATTACAGGCATGAGCTACCATGCCTGGCCTGTTGGGGCACAACTTGAAGGAGGTGGGCATTACAGCTGGGGTGTTGGGGGATGTCTAGGAGTCTGCCAGATGGAGCCGGTATGGGAGAGGGGATCAGGAGAGAACATCGCTTGAGATTAGGTCCTGGTGGGTGGGGTCAGTCAGAGGAGCCAGGGGGAGGCTGGAGCTGAGGGGTGCAGACCCGAAGTCCAGGCCGAGGAACTCTCTTAGCCTCTGAGATGTGATTAATCCCAGATCAGCCTGACTGGGTGGTCCTGAACTCACTGCCACATACCCCTGGCTCCCTCCAGACCCCCCTCTGGCTTCTGGGAGAAGGACAGACTTCAAAAAGTGCCTGGCCTGGGCATGAGACGGCCCAGGACCCCCCACCCCCAATTTCATCTGGCCCTGGGGATGGGATCTCAGGCCCCCTTCCGTTCTCGCTTGCATGAAAGCCATCCTGGCCAAGCATTTCCAGATGTGCCTGTGAGCTGCTGTGCGGGGGCTGCCCAGGTGCGGCCCACATGCCCTGCAGGGCTGCGTGGGGGGCGCTGGCCATCCTCTAAGGAGTGCCTGACTGCCTTGTAAGTGGGGTCCCCCGTCAGCCCAGCCCCACTTTACACACAGAGAAACTGAGGCTGACACATAAACCACAGCTGTGTTCAGAAGCCCCACCAGACCCACAGACAACAGAAAGGGGATCGGTCATCTGGGTCCTGGCTGCAGCTTTCAAGCTGAGGTGCTTGGGCCCCCTGCACTCATAGCTGCGACCCGGCCTCAGTTTCCCCATCTGTAAAATGATGACTTGGGAGCATGCAATGAGCCTAGGTGGCGATGAACATCACATTAAAAGCGGGGGCGAGGGCCGGGCGCGGTGGCTCAAGCCTGTAATCCCAGCACTTTGGGAGGCCGAGACGGGCGGATCACGAGGTCAGGAGATTGAGACCATCCTGGCTAACCCGGTGAAACCTCGTCTCTACTAAAAAAAAATACAAAAAACTAGCCGGGCGAGGTGGTGGGCGCCTGTAGTCCCAGCTACTCGGGAGGCTGAGGCAGGAGAATGGCGTAAACCCGGGAGGCGGAGCTTGCAGTGAGCGGAGATCCGGCCACTGCACTCCAACCTGGGTGACAGAGCAAGACTCCGTCTCAAAAAAAAAAAAAAAAAAAAAGCGGGGGCGTGGACCCCAGAGAGAGTTTCCCTAGCAGGACCTCAGTATCCCTGCCTGAGCAGTGGGGCTGCGTGGCAACTCCTGGTTCAGAGGCCTAGGGCTGTGGGCGGCCCCCTCCCCTGGAATCGCTCCCCAGGCCAGGAGGGGCGTCCAGCGCCCCGCCCTCCCCGATGCCTCCTGGGGAAAGATTCTGGCAGCCCCAGACTCGCGCCTGGCAAAGGCGGAACACCCCAGGCTGACGCAGCTGGGGCCCCTTCGGCCTTCCCAGAGAAGCGCGTGCATCGGGGGCAGACGTCAGCCAGCTACAAGGAGGAGCGGCCCGAGGCTGCGTAGCTCCGCCGGACCCCGATTCCGGGCAGAGACCCCGCGGCCTGCGCGCACCGAGCCCAGTCCCCGCCCCCAGCCCCACCGGTCCCGCGCCCCGACCCAGAGCCCTGCCCTTGGGAACCCGAACGCCCCGACTCCGACTGACCCTGACCTGGGACGGCGCCCTCGCCTCCGCCCTGCAGAGGGGGCGCAGGGAGGGGCCCCGAGGCCTTCGCGCGGCCCCACGCCCGGGAACCTCCCGTGCCCGGCCCCACGCGCGTGTCCTGTGTCCGCAGATTCGTGCGACGGCGTGGAGTGCGGCCCGGGCAAGGAGTGCCGCATGCTGGGGGGCCGCCCGCGCTGCGAGTGCGCGCCCAACTGCTCTGGGCTCCCGGCGCGGCTGCAGGTCTGCGGCTCAGACGGCGCCACCTACCGCGACGAGTGCGAGCTGCGAGCCGTGCGCTGCCGCGGCCACCCGGACCTGCGCGTCATGTACCAGGGCCGCTGCCGCAGTACGTGGGGGCGGGGTCTGTGGAGGGGCGGGGTCCGTGGAGGGGCGGGGCGTTCCTGGGCGGGGCGGGACCTACCAGACCTGCGCGTCATGTATAGAGGCTGCTGGCGCAGTACGTGGGGGCGGGGCCTGGGGCGGGGCCACCCGGACCTGAGCGTCACGTTACGGGGCTGCTGCTGCAATGCGTGAGGACGAGGCCTGCGTGACGGCCCGGCCTCCGGGGGCGGGGCCTGCTGGAGGGGCGGGGCCGCTGCCGCAGTGCGTAGGGGCGGGGCCTCCAGCCCAGTATATGTCACGTGGGTCGCGGTGGGGCCTAATTAAGGGCGCGTTTACACTTCCGAGGGGGTATTACGGGGTGGGGTCTTTTGTAGGGTTGGGACTTGGAAAGTAGTGGGCCTCTGGGGCTCACATTGGGCGAGACGTACGTGGCATGGTCAGAGCGGGAGTGTGACTCAGCGAGGGGCTTGTGGGTGTAACCAGAGGGGCATGATGGAACCAGGGGGTGAAACTTTGGGTCATGGAAGGGGCGGGGCTCTTGACTGGGGCGTGGTTTCTGGGTGGAGATGGGCGGGGATTTGTGGGTGGTGCTTGGGGTGGGCGGCCCCGCAGTCGCGGAGGGGCAGGGCTTTGGGTAACAAGGGTTGGGGGCTTACGAGGAGGTGTGGCTCCTGGGTACAATGGGAGGGGCAAGGATTGTGGGTGGAGCCTGAGGTGTTGGCGGAGCTCGTGGAGGGGCGGGGCTTTGTGGGTGGTAAGAGGGTGGGGCTTATGGCTAAAGCAAGAGGTGGGGCTTCTGGAAGGGGAGAGACTCCTGGGTAGAATCGAAGGGGCAGGGCTTGTGAGTTCTATGGGGGGTTGGACTTCAGGGTAACAAGGGGCGAGGCTCGTGGGAGGAGCAGGGTTTCTGGGTGGAGCCTGATTGTGGGCGGGGCTTTGTGGTGGTAAGGGGGTGGGGCTTATGGCTAATGTAAGGGGTGGGGCTTCTGGAAGGGGAGTGACTCCTGGGTACAATCGGGGGCAGGGCTTGTGGGAGCTTTAGGGGGTGGAACTTGTGGGTAACATAAGGGGCGGGGCTCCTGGAAGGGGTGTGGCTCCTGGGTACAATTGGAGGGGCAGAGCTTGTGGGTGGAGCTCAACGGGTGGGATGAAGAGGGGGGCTCACGGGGAGGTGCCGGGGCTTGTGTCCTACCAGAGGGTTTTCTCAACTTGGGGGTTAAGGGCAGGTCTTGGGGCCAAGAGCCCTGCGGGGTTCTCAGCGAGATGTCTTCTGAACTGTCCCTGGCACCCGGCCTGCAGGGTCCTGTGAGCGCGTGGTGTGCCCGCAGCCACAGTCGTGCGTCGTGGACCAGACGGGCAGCGCCCACTGCGTGGTGTGTCGGGCGGCACCCTGCCCTGTGCCCTCCAGCCCCGGCCAGGAGCTTTGCGGCAACAACAACATCACCTACATCTCCTTGTGCCACCTGCGCCAGGCCACCTGCTTCCTGGGCCGCTCCATCGGTGTGCGCCACGCGGGCAGCTGCGCAGGTGCAAACGCAGGGCGAGGACACAGGCCTGTCCTGGGGGCCGGAGAACCCACTGTCCTGCTCTCAATGCTCTTATCCACCCTTGCAGGCACCCCTGAGGAGCCGCCAGATGGTGAGTCGGAGGAAGAGGAAGAGAACTTCGTGTGAGCCTGCAGGACAGGCCTGGGCCTGGTGCCCGAGGCCGCCCCCCACCCCGTTATTTATTGCCACAGCAGAGTCTAATTTATATCCCACGGACATTCCCTAGGGCCTGGATTCGGACCACTTGGGGATCCCAGAACCCCCCTGACGATATCCTGGAAGGACTGAGGAAGGGAGGCCTGGGGGCTGGCTGGTGGGTGGGATAGGCTGCATTCCGGACACTGAGCGCCTGATTTAGGGCCCTTCTCTAAGAAGCCCCAGCCCCTACCCTAAGACCTATTGCTGGGGAGGACTCCACACTTCTGCTCCTTTGGGGATAAACCTGTTAATTATTGCTACCATTAAGACGGCTGGGCATTCCCTGTTGGTAATTCCTGAAGAGGCATGACTGCTTTTCTCAGCCCCAAGCGTCCTAGAACAGGGGCCTTGGGCTCAGGCCAGGAGGAGCAGAGGAGGTCTAGCCTGGGTGTGTACGGAGGGTCTAGCCTGGGTGAATACAGAGGGTCTAGCCTGGGTGTGTACAGAGGGTCTAGCCTGGGTGTGCACGGAGGGTCTAGCCTGGGTGTGCACGGAGGGTCTAGCCTGGGTGAATACAGAGGGTCTAGCCTGGGTGTGCACGGAGGGTCTAGTCTGAGTGCGTGTGGGGACCTCAGAACACTGACTTCAGTCCAGCAAGCCAGGCCCTTCATGAAGGCCAAGAAGGCTGCCACTGTTCCCTGCCAGCCCAAGAACTCCAGCTTCCCCACTGCCTCTGTATGCCCCTTCCCGTCCTGCGAAGGCCATTGAGAAATGCCCAGTGTGACCCATGGGAAAGGGCACGGCCTGTCCTCCTGACACGGGCAGTGCTCAGCCACAGAACGGCCCAGCGCCTCCCCTGCTGCCGTCCACGTCAGTTCATGAGGCGCCATCACATGGTCTCAGACGTGGAGCAGCCAGCGGCAGCTCAGAGCAGGGCACTGTGTCCAGCGGAGCCCAGTCCATGTTGGGGGAACTCCGGCAGGGACCACGGACCCCCGCCCACCCACTGGCCCCGAGGGGGGTGTAGACGCCAAGACTCACACATGTGTGGCATCTGGAGTCCTGGAGCTGGGTGTCCCAGTGGCACCACTAGGTGCCTGCTGCCTCCACAGTAGAATTCACACCCGGGGCTCCTCGGTCCCCCCTACATATAGCCCGCCCCGGCTACATGCCAGACCTGCCTCACCCACCAGCACAGCCGGAGCTGGCGACACCAGCCAGGTGCTGGTCTTGGGCCAGTTTTCCTCCCCTCCATCTGGGTTGTCGCTCAGAATTGCCTACCTGTGCCTGCGTGTAAACCAGAGCCTCAGACCAGCTATGGGGAGGGGACAACGTAGAGGAAATCCAGCTTCCCCGGTCTGGGGTGAGGAGTGCCGGGAGCTTGGGCATCCTCCTCCAGCCTCCTCCAGCCCTCAGGCAGTGCCTTACCTGTGGTGCCCAGAAAAGTGCCCCTCGGCTGGTGGGTCTACGGGAGCCTCAACCAGGCAGCCCTCCCCACCCTGGGGCCCTGCCTCACCAAAGAAATAAAGACTCAAAGAAGCCATTTTGGGGTGTCCAGGCCTCAGTTTGTCTCCTCTCTCAGGGCTTCAGGCCACCCCCTCAGCTGTGAGATTGGCAGCCTGGGGCCTGGGGCCTGGGGTGCTGCGTGGGGGCTCTGGAGGCACCAGAAGAAAGACCTAGCCTTAGTCCTTGGGCAGCCTCTGGCCACCTCTGGGCCTCAGTGCCTCTCCAGGCAGTGGCCAAGCCCAGAAGGGGCTGAGGCAGTGTGGGAGGGGAGGGAGAGGCCTTTTGGGCGGGCACACAGGACAGACAAGATGGCTTAGGGCAGCCCTAAGACGCCAGCTAGGCCCAGAAATGGAGGCCCAGCCTTGAAGGACTTGGGTGAACAATAGCAGTAATAATAATAACAGGATTAGGGCCGGGGCGGGGTAGCTCACCCCTGTAATCCCAGTGCTTTGAGAGGCCAAGGTGGGCAGATCACTTGAGGCCAGGAGTTTCAGACCAGCCTGGGCAACATAGTGAGACCCCCGTATCTACATTAAAGAAAAAAAAAAAGGCCGGGCGCGGTGGCTCAAGCCTGTAATCCCAGCACTTTGGGAGGCCGAGACGGGTGGATCACGAGGTCAAGAGATCGAGACCATCCTGGCTAACCCGGTGAAACCCTGTCTCTACTGAAAATACAAAAAACTAGCCGGGCGAGGTGGCGGGCGCCTGTAGTCCCAGCTACTTGGGAGGCTGAGGCAGGAGAATGGCGTGAACCCGGGAGGCGGAGCTTGCAGTGAGCTGAGATCCGGCCACTGCACT
>NW_016808172.1:134064-144012 GCF_001698545.2 Rhinopithecus bieti
AAATAAATTAATTAAATAAAATAAATAAAATAAATTTAAAATTAATAATAAGAAAATAAAATTAAAAAATAAAAAATAACACAATAACAAGCTGTGACAGTCACATCAGCTGGGACTTGCCGTGCACCCGGCGCTATTCTCCGTGCTTTTCAGAGGATGAAGGCCAGGCTGGATGGGAGGCCAGACCCTCTTGGGATTCTGTGGTGTGGCCGGGGCAAGCCAGCACTGGTGTCCAGCGGCCCCCGCGCCCTGCAGAGGGAGCTCAGGGCTTCCTAGCTCGGTTTCCCAGCCTACTCATCTGTGCTGTGGCTAGCCGGCTGGAGGGAGGTGGAGGAACAGCGTTCCAGGTGGGAGGTTGCAGGAGTGTGGGTTGCACGTGTGTGGGGGTGGACCCGGAGGGGTTCACAGCGAGGGGCTTAGGAAGGTGGAAAGGGGCTGCGGACAAGGAGCCGTGACACAAACACGGGTGGACCCTGCCGCTGACCGCCCGCGGGTGAGGCTGGAAGTCAGTTAACATTTTACTGGGTTAGATTCTGCCCTTTGCATATGGAACGGGTGTGCCCCGCCGCTGTCCGTCCCACCCCAACCCTGAACATCAGGCTTCCCGGTGTCTGGGGCCCCAAGAACCCCCTGCCCCAGCCATGGAACATTCCAGGCCTCCAGCAGCAACCTCATTTGCATGCTGCAAGGCTGTGGCTCAGGCGACTCCTCCTGGGGGACTGGTGGTCCCAGGCAGGGGACCAGGCTGGGGGCTGCTCCGCCGAACCACGTCCCAGATCCAGGTCACAAAGGCGGACACCTGCGTGTACACATCGGGGGTCTTAGGGTCGCCGCACCAGAGGCCAGAGAAGGATACGAGGCCCTGAGCCCGGTTCCTGCACACCAGGGGGCCCCCGGAGTCGGCCTGGAGTAAAAGGAGAAGTGAGGTCAGGGCCTCTGGGAGCTGCTGCAGGCACATCTCTCCACCGCCCTCCCTGCCTCAGAACCCTCTGTGGCTCCCTACTGCTCTCCAAGGAAAAAGTAAACTCATCTCTGCCATCCAAGCCCTGAAGACTCGGCCCCCACCCACTTCTCTGCCCGCCTCCCCCTGCCAGCCTCCTCGGTGCTCCAGCCTTTGCATAGCCTGGAGGCCTGTTCCTGCCCTGTGCTGGATGCTGCCTATGTACATTCGAGTCTGCAGTGCTCTGGGCAGTGCACAACCTGCACAACTGTATGCGGCCGCCCTCCAGTAATGGATCTCTCTGCCTTGCATGTGTTTCCTCCAATCTTCTAAGGATTCCTTCAAGTTTCAGCTCAAAGGTGCTCTCCTTGGAGAGGACTCCCCGAATACTCACCCTAAAATCCCTCATCCTACCCTCCTAACTGCCATCTGGAATCCACTCTGACACCAGATACTATTTGGGTGGCAGATTTACAGATGGAGAAAAAGAGGCCCAGAGAAATCAAGTGACTTTTCCAAGGTCACACATTGGGAAAGTGGACAGTTTCGTTTCTCCTGGGCTTGGGCTGCCGGGCTCCAGAACGTGTGTCCTGAACCAAGTCGCTCTCTTGCCTGCAAAAGACCTTCCAGCCCAGTGTCTCCCTTAGCACCAGGGGATCGTTTATCCGACAAGATTTTAGGAGTGGGAGCTGCTTCCTCTCAATCTGTTACTACCCTCTACTGAACACTGCTTGTGCAAATACACAAGTGTGTGGCTCTTTGTGCAGTGCACAACTGAACATGACAGCCCTGCATGACCCTTGCCAACTCCCTGCCTTTCCTGGGCCGCAACTTCTCCATCTGGTCCAATATCAATGGGACTCAGTTCCCAAGGCTCTTCCTGGCCCTGACTGTCTCTCTGGGCCTTGGTTTCCCCATACAGTAAGTGGGTGGAGCGGGGAGGGGATCTCACCGAGCAGAAGCCTCGCCTATGGCTGTCCCCACTGCGGGTGCAGAGCATGGTACGGCTCAGGTGGCCCTTCCAGGAGCTGTTGCAGACGTCCAGGTCCAGCACTCGGACCTCGACCTCCATCAGTCCAGCTGGCAGATCCTCAAAGTCAGACACGAAGCCCCAGCCAGCCACCCGGCACCGTGTCCCGGCTGTGGGGGGCCTGGCCCGTCTCCCTGGCAGCCTCAGCAGCCCCACTGCAGGACCCAGGACAGCAGAGCCGTTCAGCTGCAGGGAGAGCGTGAGTTCAGGCCACCAGGCTCCCTCCCCACCCCCGCTCCTGCCTCAGTTTATCCATGGGACCCCTGGTCCTGCCCTTGTGAAGCGAAATCAATGGTGGCCACCATGAGGCTGGGTCAGGAGGCCCCGTTCCTTCTGCCAACACAAGCCCCTACCCCTTGGGTCTCCAGGGTCACCATCGGCTGCCCAAAGCGTCTTTCTTGTTTTCTTTTTTTTTTTTTTTTCAGACGGAGTCTCGCTCTGTCACCCAGGCTGGAGTGCGGTGGCCCGATCTCAGCTCACTGCAAGCTCCGCCTCCCGAGCTCACACCGTTCTCCTGCCTCAGCCTCCAGAGTAGCTGGGACTACAGGTGCCCACCACCACGTCCGGCTAATTTTTTTGTATCTTCAGTAGAGACGGGGTTTCACCGTGTTAGCCAGGATGGTCTCGATCTCCTGACCTCGTGATCCGCCCGTCTCGGCCTCCCAAAGTGCAGGGATTACAGGCGTGAGCTACCGCGCCCAGGCCCTTTTTTTTTTTTTTTTTGACTGAGTGTTGCTCTGTCGCCCAGGCTGGAGTGCAATGGCGCAATCTCAGCTCACTGCAGCCTCTGCTTCCCAGGTTCAAGCGATTCTCCTGCCTCAGCCTCCAGAATTTAATCTGGGGACTTTGGGTAGAAGCTTCAGGGAAGGGGGTCGTCCCTCGAGCAGGAGGGGGCCAGGCAGGTCTGCATAGATGCACCACGTGTGGCAAGAGCAGCTTCCCACCTGGAAAACTCCACCCAGGGACTTCTTTCTTTTTTTTTTTTTTGAGACAGAGTCTCACTCTGTCACCCAGGCTGGAGTGCAGTGGCGCGATCTCGGCTCACTGCAAGCTCCACTTCCCGGGTTCACGCCATTCTCCTGCCTCAGCCTCCTGAGTAGCTGGGACTACAGGGGCCCGCCACCACGCCCAGCTAATTTTTTGTATTTTTAGTAGAGACGGGGTTTCACCGTGTTAGCCAGGATAGTCTCGATCTCCTGACCCCGTGATTCACCCACCTTGGCCTCCCAAAGTGCTGGGATTACAGGCATGAGCCACTGCATCCAGTGGTGAAACCTCATTTCTACCAAAAATATAAAAATTAGCCAGGCGTGGTGGTGGGCGCCTGTAATTGAAGCTACTCGGGAGGCTGAGGTGAGAGAATCGATTGAGCCCGGGAGGTCGAGCTTGCAGTGAGCCGAGATGGCGCCACTGCACTCCAGCCTGGGTGACAGAGTGAGACTCTGTCTCAAAAACCAAACATATGTCAGATACTCCTATGGGCCACCCCACCCCCACCCCGGGCTCACCCGCAGCAGGCAGATGTCGTTGACATGGGTCACAGGGTGGAAGTCGGGGTGCGTGGTGACAGCACTGATGCCAAACACTTGCTGGGTGGGCTCTGCAGTACGCAGGGCATGGGCGCCCAGCACCACCAGGCCGGTGCGGAGGTCTCTGCGGGGAGGAAGGGGTGGGCGAGACGGGGGTGAGGGGCTGCCTGTCCTGGGCCTCGGTCCACTCATCTATGAAACAGAGACCCAGGCCGGGCGCGGTGGCTCACGCCCGTCATCCCAGCACTTTGGGAGGCCGAGGCGGGCGGATCACGAGGCTAGGAGTTCGAGACCAGCCTGGCCAGCATGGTGAAACCCTGTCTCTACCAAAAATACAAAATTAGCCCAGCGTGGTGGCAGGTGCCTGTAATCCCAGCTACTCAAGAGGCTGAGGCAGGAGAATCACTTGAACCCGAGATCACCCTACTGCACTCCAGTCTGGGTGACAGAGCAAAACTTTGTCTCAAAAAAAAATTACTTTGCCAGGCGCAGTGGCTCACGCCTGTAATCCCAGCACTTGGGGAGGCCGAGGCAGGTGGATCACGATGTCAGGAGATCGAGACCATCCTGGCTAACACGATGAAACCCCGTCTCTACTAAAAATACAAAAAATTAGCCGGGTGTGGTGGCTCAAGCCTGTAGTCCCAGCTACTCGGGAGGCTGAGGCAGGAGAATCACTTGAACCCGAGATCACCCTACTGCACTCCAGTCTGGGTGACAGAGCAAAACTTTGTCTCAAAAAAAAAATTACTTTGCCCAGGGCGCAGTGGCTCACGCTGGGTAATCCCAGCACTTGGGGATGGCCGAGGCAGGTGAATCACGATTTCAGGAGATCGAGACCATCCTGTAAACACGGGTGAAAACCCCGTCTCTACTAAAAATACAAAAAAAATTAGCCGGGTGTAGGTGGCGGGCGCCTGTAGCTCCCAGCTACCGGGAGGCTGAGGCAGAGAATGGGCGTGAACCCGGAGACGGAGCCTTGCAGTGAGGCTCGAGATCCAGCCACTGCACTCCAGCCTGGGCCACAGAACCGCGGTGAGACTCCGTCTCAACAACAACAACAACAACAACAACAACAACAAACAACAACAACAACAATTACTTTTGCACCAACTTAATATTTTTTTTCTTTTTCTTTTTTTTTTTTTAGACAGTGTCTCACTCTGTCCCCCCAGGCTGGAGTGTGATCTTGGCTCACCGCAACCTCTGCCTCCTGGGTTCCAGTGATTCTCTTGCCTCAGCCCTTCAAGCAGCTAGTCTACAGGCACACACCACCATGCCCGGCTAATTTTTGTATTTTTAGTAAAGACAAGGTTTCACCATGTTGGTCAGGCTGGTCTCGAACTCCTGAGTAGCTGGGACCACAGAAGCACACCACTACTCCTGACTAATTTTTGTATTTTTTGTAGAGACGGGGGGTTTCATTTTGTTGCCCAGGCTGATCTTGAACTCCTGGAGGCAAGTGATCCTCCTGCCTTGGCCTCCTGAAGCCCTGGGATTGCAGATGTGACTGTCTGCGCCCAGCCCCAATATTCCTTTCTTTTTTTCTTCCTTTGAGATGGAGTCTGGCTCTGCCACCCAGGCTGGAGTGAGGTGGCACCATCTCAGCTCACTGCAACCTCTACCTCCCGGGTTCAAGTGATTCTCCTGCCTCAGCCTCCTGAGTAGCTGGGGTTACAGCCATTCACCACCACGCCCGACTAATTTTTGTATTTTTAGTAGAGACAGAGTTTCACCATGTTGGCCAGGCTGGTCTCGAACTCCTGACCTCAAACAACCCACCGTGTCCCAACGTGAGGGGGACGCCAGGCTGGTGGGGGATCTGGGGACACCGCAGTCCAGGACCAACCCATCCCTTGCCTGGTGGGGGCTCTGGCAGGAGGGAGCCCACCCACCTTGGCCCCAATATTCATCTTAATAGTTATTATAACAACATATTTAAAATGAGGCCGGGCACGGTGGCTCCCACCTGCAATCCCAGCACTTTGGGAGGCAGAGGCAGGTGGATCATTTGAGGTCAGGAGTTCCAGACCAGCCTGGCCAACATAGTGAAACCCGTCTCTACTAAAAATAACAAAAATTCGCCAGGCGTGGTGGTGGGTGCCTGTAATCCCAGCTACTTGGGAGGCTGAGGCAGGAGAATTGCTTGAACCCGAGAGGCAGAGGCTGCAGTGAGCTGAGATTTCGCCACTGCACTCCAGCCTGGGGGACAGAGACTGTCTCAAAAAAAAAAAAAAGAACATAGTAACAGTTACAGTAACAGAATATATACTTGTTGCCCCGGTGCCGCTTCTGTGCTTCCTCTGCCTCCCTGACTTCTCCTCCTGTTTTCCCTTTGTTGCCCCTTAAATCCAACCCCCGCTGAGACGCCCCTCCTGCAGGAGCCCCGCAGGCAAGGGATGGGTCGGTCCTGGGTTGCCGCGCCCCAGCTCCCCCGCCAGCCAGGAGTCCCCCTCACGCTGGGACACGGTGTCCGCAGAGAAGGGGCCCGACAGGTGAGCTCACCTGTGGCTGAAGCAGTGGGCGGCCGAGACCACCCAGCGGGCTTGCAGCAGGAAGCCTCCACAGTGGTGCTGGCCCCCGAACTGCACGGATGCCATGTAGGGCCTGGAGTGGGGGGTCACCTCGCGGCCGCCGATGATCTGGGCTCCCCAGGAGCCTGCTGGAGGGACAGCCCGAGTCAGGGACGAGGCAGGAGGAAGGGCTGGGGTCAGGGCAGGGGGAGAAGGAGCGGCCGAGACACAGACGGGTGAGATGCGAGACGGAGAGACACAGAGAGCTGGAGACAGAGCCCAGACAAGCCCCCCAGTTGTGCTGGGAGGGGCTCCCGAGACCGGGAGATCCAGGGCGGGCCGGCCGGAGACCCCCGTCGGATTTGCACCCATTTCCAGCAGAGGCAGCCACGGGGGCTTGGCAGATGGAGCAGGTGGAGCTCTCCCCAGGGTTTCCGGGGACTGGCGGCTCCTGGATGTGGCTGCCCTACAGGGACTTGGCAGGGGCCTGAGTGGGGATCCGGGGGGCTTCTCACCGGGGGACCTCATGGGCAGCATCAGGGCAGTGGCCACGGTCAGCAGCGGACGTCCCCAGCCCCCCGACCCAGGCCCCATGGCAGATGCGGGCTGGTGTCTCCCTGCAGAGGTCTTCGGGCCGTGGCTCCCACCCTCAGCCAACGGCCGGAAAGGGGGAGCCTGACTGTGGCCTGTGGTCAGGAGGCCCCACCAGCAACGCCTGAAGCCCAGCCGGCCGTTTCTGGGAAATCGATGGTCTCAGGTGGTGGCTGATAATAATCATGCTGATAATAATCACTGCCTCCTCGGGCCGGAAACGGGGGGTGGGGGAGACAGCTCTGGGGCTGCAAGTGACCTCAGCAAGGCGCTCGACCCTTCTGTGCCTCAGTTTACCCAGCCTCAACACAGCTCAGCATGTGTGGGGAGCTTTCTGAAGAGCCGAGGTCACAGCGGCACTGGAGACCCTGCAGTTCCCCTCCAGGCCCCACCCCCCAAACCCCAGTCTTCCCATCTCCAACCCCAGTGCCCACCTCAGGACTGTGGGGACAATGAGGAAAGCCGGTCTCCTGGGAAGCTCTGATGATTTCTGCCTTTATTTTATTATTGTTATTTTTTTTTTGAGACAGAGTCTCGCTCTGTCGCCCAGGCTGGAATGCGGTGACGCGATCTTGGCTCACTGCAAGCTTCACCTCCCGGGTTCCCGCCATTCTCCTGCCTCAGCCTCCCGAGTAGCTGGAACTACAGGCGCCCACCACCACGCCCGGCTAATTTTTTGTATTTTAGTAGAGATGGGGTTTCACCATGTTAGCCAGGATGGTCTCGATCTCCTGACCTTGTGATCCACCCGCCTCGGCCTCCCAAAGTGCTGGGATTACAGGCGTGAGCCGCCGTGCCCGGCATTATTTTATTTTTTTTTTAAGAGATGGGGTTTTGCTATGTTGCCCAGGCTGGTCTCGAATTCCTGGGCTCCGGCGATCCTTCCTCCTCGGCCTTCCAACGTGCTGAGATCACAGGAGAGCATCACTGCACCTGGCAGATTTCTGCCTTTATTCATCAGTTATTGAGTGCCTAGTGTACACCAGACCTCATGCTACAAGGTGAGGATGTGGCAGTGACGGAAACCCAGCCTGCAGCCCTGACATTCTGTGGGGTCCGGAGTCCAGTGGGACATGGCTGTAGGTGGGGGTCTTCACCTTTCTTTCTTTTTTTTTTTTTGAGATGCAGTCTCGCTCTATTGCCTGGGCAGCAGTGCAGTGGTGCAATCTCAGCTTACTGTAACCTCCACCTCCTGGGTTCACGTGATTCTCCTTCCTCAGCCTCCCGGGTAGCTGGGACTATAGGCGCCCGCCACCATGCCTGGCTAATTTTGTTTTTGTATTTTTGGTAGAGACGGGGTTTCACCGTGTTAGCCAGGAAGGTCTCGATCTCCTGACCTCGAGATCCGCCTGCCTTGGCCTGCCAAAGTGCTGGGATTACAGGTGTGAGCCACCGCACCGTGCTTGGCCTCTTTTTCTTTTTCTTTTTTTTTTTGGAGAAGGAGTCTCGCTCTTGTTGCCCAAGCTGGAGTGCAATGGCATGATCTCAGCTCACCGCAACCTCTGCCTCCTGGGTTCAAGCGATTCTCCTTCCTCAGCCTCCCTAGTAGCTGGCATTACCAGCACCCGACACCACGCCTGGCTGATTTTGTGTTTAGTAGAGACAGGGTTTCAGCATGTTGGTCTCGAACTCCTGACCTCAGGTGATCCACCCGCCTCAGCCTCCCAAAGTGCTGGGATTACAGGCGTGAGCCGCCGCGCCCGGCCTGGCAGGTCTTCACCTTTCAGTGGGAGTGTTGTTAGTGGCAAAGCTCAGGTCGTAAAGTGCATTTCACACAGCTGGGTGATGGCATTCACAGTGGTGGCTGGCAGTGTGGTGCTTGTCAGTGCTTAACAGTGGAACGGCTGGGGCAGGGCGTGGTGGCTCACACCTGTAATCCCAGCACTTTGGGAGGCCGAGGCGGGCGGATCACCTGAGGTGGGGAGTTTGAGACCATCCTGGCTAACATGGTGAAACCCCGTCTCTACTAAAAATACAAAAATTAGCAGGGTGTGGTGGTGCGTGCCTGTAATCCCCGCTACTTGGGAGGCTGAGGCAGGAGAATCGCTTAAACTGGGAGGTAGAGGTGGCAGTGAGCAGAGATCGTGCTTCTGCACTCCAGCCTGGGAGACAGAGTCTCAAAAAAAAGGTGGATCACCCGAGGCCCATCTCAAAAAAAAAAAAAGAAGTCACTGGTGAACGCTCCAGACCTGTGTTTTACCAAATGTAAAGTGTTCCCAGTAAAGAAGGAAGTGAAATGAAGCAACAGGAACGCATCGAAAGGAAGGTGTATAAAGGTCCCACAAAGAACTCGGGATCTGCGAGATGTAGGCAGGATACGAGTTTTCCCCTGGAGCCTCCAGGAAAAGCCAGCCCTACTGATGCCTTCAATGCAGCTCAGCGAGGCCTGTATGGGCTTCTGACCTCCAGCACTGTCAGAGAATAAACTGGTGCCATTTCATTTCTTATTTATATATTTATTTTGAGATAGGGAGACAGGGTCTTGCTCTGCCGCCCAGGCTGGAGTGCAGTGGTGCAAGGATAGCTCACTGCAGCCTCGACCTCCTAGGCTCAAGCCATCCTCCCACCTCAGCCTCTCACGTAGCTGTGAGCACAGGCACCTGCTGCCACCACGCCCGCCTCATTATTTCACTTTTTGTAGAAACAGGATTTCGCCGTGTTGCCCAGGCTGGTATTGAACTCCTGGCCTCAAGCGATCCTCCAGCCTCGGCCTCCTGAAGTGCTAGGATTACAGGTGTGCGCCACCGTGTCTGGCCTAAGTTGGTGTCATTTTTAACAACTGTGTTTCTGGGAGTTTGTTACAGCAGCTGTAGGAAAGAGGAAAATAGGAAGCTCTTTCCAGGGCTTGGGGACAGGTGGGACCCCAGCTCAGGGTCTGTGTGCTTGGGGACCATTTCCCGCTCTGCTCTGGTCTACTGGGCCGTCTGGCACTGCTGTGACTGCATGGGTCATGCTCTATCTATCTATCTATCTATCTATATTTTTGAGACAGAGTCTCGCTCTGTTCCCCAGGCTGGAGTGATCTCAGCTCACTGCAACCTCTGCCTCCCGAGTTCAAGCGATTCTCCCTCAGCCTCCCAAGTATCTGGGACTACAGGCGCCCGCCACCACACCCAGATAATTTTTGTATTTTTAGTAGAGACAGGGTTTCACCGTGTTGGCCAGGCTGGTCTCGATCTCCTGACCTCATGATCCGCCTGCCTCAGCATCCCAAAGTGCTGGAACTACAGATGTAAGCCACCATGCCCAGCCTAATACTGATTTTTGTTTCTTTTTTTCTTTTCTGTTTCTATTTATTTATTTATTTATTTTTTTTTTTGAGACGGAGTCTCGCTCTGTCGCCCG